>NW_028318148.1:2340000-2663750 GCF_062004578.1 Staurois parvus | reverse complement strand
AGGTCCCATATTTTTATCATTTACCCAAGATTTATAAGGACCCTAAAAATCCACCAGGACGACCAATTGTCGCTGCCATGGAGAGCATCACTACCTGCTACTCCTTGTACATTGATAATTTTCTTCTGCCCCCTGGCACAAGCTCTTCCTTCTTATGTCCGAGATGGTACTCATTTGCTGGAACTCCTCAAAGCTTATTCTTGGGAACCATCCTATACATGGGCATAATTAGACGTTAGTTACCTCTATACATCAATTCCCCATGAGGTAGGCCTACGAGCCATGTCACATTTTTTAATGGAAGATCCGTATTTAAACTAAACAAATTAATTTCCTCCTGACAGCTACTAAATTTTGCCTGGAACACATTATTTTGTCTTTGATGGTGACTGTTACTTACAAACACAAGGAACAGCTATGGGACCCAGTTTTGCTCCCAGTTATGCTAACTTAACGATGGGTATGTGGAAGAACCAATACATCTGGAAGAATAACCCCTTTAACACATATCTGTTTTTTTATGGTCGATATATTGACAATATTATTATAATCTGGGATGGTCCCCACCCCCTGATACAAGAATTTGTTAATTTTTGCAATACTAATACCTTTGATCTTACCTTCACCTATGTAGCAGATCCCACCACATTGTGCTTTCTAGACCTGGAACTTACACATTCAGATTCCACTATTCCATAAACTATAACAAGCCTACAGCAGGCAACTCTTTCCTTCACTCTTACAGCTGTCACCACCCTAGGTGGGTCCGCAATGTTCTGAAACGTCAATTCCATCGCCTTATAAAAAATTGCACCACGCTGGTGGATTACAAACAAGCACGGCTCTAAAGAACAAATTTCTCGACAAAGGATATCCATCTGAACTTATCGAGGAAGCCTACTCTGTCTATCTTACTGACACACCAGCCGCCCAAAAAGGAAACCCAGAACCCACCATTAGATTTGTGAGCCAATATCATTTGATAAACAGAGAAATGGAAAATGTTTTCAAAAAGCATTAGTCCATTTTGTCCCAAGATCCACACCTTGCATCGTCTATCCCATCTCATCCTAAATTTGCTTACAGAAAATCACCTAGTGTCAAAAATAAGATTGCACCCAGCAAACTTTCCACTGTAACAAACACAACTTCCAGACAGCTTACTCTTACTCCACTAACAGGAATGTTCCATTGCAATAAAACCTTATGCCTTACTTGTGCACATGTTCCCCATGGCAAAAAAACTTTGTTCTACTGATAAAACCTATTCCATCAAATCATTCCACAATTGCTCACCAACTTATGTGGTTTACTGCCTCTTATGTCCCTGCAGTCTGCTCTATGTCGGCCATACCATCAGAACTCTCAGAAAAAGGTTTGGAGAACACCGACGTCTAGTGCAAGATGGTAACCACAAACATAGCGTCCCACGATACTTTTCTGAATTTCATAATAAATCCGTCCATGAGCTCCAAGTATGGATTATTGATTCCATATCTGATATATATTCTATAGCTGAATGTTTTCAGCGATTATGCAGGCAAGAAACATTTTGGATATATACCCTGGATACACTGACCCCCAGGGGATTAAATGAGGAAATTGAGGTCCATACCATCTTATGATTCTTTGTTTGTTTGTGCCCACTTGTATCTTCATTTATTCATATACCTGTATATAGCTCCAACTTACTGGCACTGCATTCATCTTACTCATATTTTGCACTTTTTGTTTTATTTATGGTTATATTCTATAATGTTTTCTCCAATGCTTTATATATATATATATATATATATATATATATATATATATTGTTCTGTGAATAGCCAATCTTAGTAAACATTGTACTATATATTATATATTATTATGGTCTTTGAGACTGCCAAAGTATATTATCTGCCACTCCCCAATGTTTCTATATGTCTGCCGCAGTTCATGTCTCTTGATCAGTGACCATAATTATGTTTTTTAAATTTGTCATTATTACTGTGCACCATATACATTGCTGTTTTCCAACCAAGTCTGCCGAGCTGTGCCGCTAACTTCGCCTCCAGCTCACCGCGGTCCATCTATCCGCATAGTCCGCCCCGTCCAGTCCTCCTCCTATAAGAGAGTGACATCCCCAACATACAATCTGGTCTGAAGAAGAAACATATGCTTTGAAACACATCACCTGACCCGTCCTCGCCTTCCCATTGGTTGCCCACCCGGTCCAGACTTCCGTGTGCTCCACACTGGTTATGGCGGTGGTCTCCAGCACCCCCACCGCGGACAGCTGATGGCTTCTATCCCTCTCTATCCCAAGGGACCAGGGCTCTGACTGACACCAATGGGCCCCCCACTGGCCAAGCTGAGGACTGACATAGTTGATTATCATTCTCCTACCTAAGTGAGTAGCTATAGGCTAGTGTATATTAATACATTATTTTAATCCTCTGCACTTAGGTTGGCACCCCCTTGTGTCCTTTTCTATACCATCTCCTCAGACTATAACAGAGAATGGACCGTACCTCCCTTATGTACTAGTGGCCGATGAGGCATTTTCACTGTCAACCTCACTAATGAAACCATATCCCAAAAGAGGCCTGGATTTAAGGAAGGGGGGATTTAATTATCAGCTAACACAAGCTTGCTGATTTGTGGAATGCACCTTTGGCATACTATGTAATAACTAGAGAATTGTTAGAGGTGCAATGCAATTAGATCCCGCTAATTTTGACACTAATTTTCTCTGTGCTCTTCAAAATTTTGTCTGTCAAAAAGGGGATTAATTTTGATGACTCACTTGTGCGTGATCTGGAAGGTGTTAATTGGCATAGTGCACAAGGTACCCACCAGGCGTCCAATGTCAGGGAACAGTTTGCCGATTATTTTATGTCACCAGAGGCATTCCATGGCAATATTCAAAAGTGTAAAAAAATTACTTTTTTTTACTTAACTGAAAGTTTTTACATATATGTTTAAGCATAGTGGTTTTAAACCTCATAGATGAAATGTGAACAAAGCATAGTGTGTACTTGTTTCAATTAAGAGCACAAAAGGGGTTTTTCACTAAAACTGGAGAGTACAAAATCTGGTGCAACTCTGAATAGAAACCAATCAGCGTCCAGATTTTATTGCCAAAGCTTAATTGAAGAAGCTGAAGTAAGAAGCTGATTAGCTACCATGCAAAGCTGAACCAGATACTGAGTGCAGCCGTTTTAGGAAATCTCCACAACAGTGTCTATTCTGTCTGCTGCTTGGTTCTTCTGCTATCTGCACTTCTGACAGGTTTTCCTGAGAAAAAAGGTGATAGTGGAGGGAGCTCAGGCACACAGCCTGTGATTGATAGGTTCAGCTCTGTTCCTGTGTGCTGTGTGGTTTGGCCCTTAACTCACATTAGCTCTCAGAGCTCGCCTCACTAAGCTCTGCAGTGTGTAACTTCCATTCCGCACCCCCCGCTTCCTGAAGCTGTATAAATTATGGACATTAAGCAATAATTCAACAATACTAATACCCAGTCAGAGGCCACTCTGTAAATGGAGTCCCTTTAACCGCGTCCCCGCCGCCCTATAGTAGAAGTTCTGCTAGAGGGCGGCAGGGCTGCACAAAATCACGTATATGCACGTGATTTACATTTACATTTACATTTGCGGCTAGGCATGTCAATCACCAGGTCCCTTGCGGAGATTCCCCGCTGACACCCAACGATCGCAAAGTAACACTGACAGGGGAGAGACCTGTATGTAGACAACACAGGTCTCTCTCCTAAGAGCAGGAACATGCTGCTGTGTATTTCCCGAGTAAAACACATACAGCACATTATATGTACAGTATAACAGCACACAGTTATCCCTTTGATCGCCACAGATGTTAACCCCTTCCTGCTCAGTGTCATTAGTACAGTGTTAGTGCTTTTTATTAGCACTGATCACTTTATTAGTGTCACTGGGGATGTCAGTGGCAGTTAGTCAGTTCCCACCCAGTGTCAGAATGCCTGCCGTAATCCCGCTATAAGTCGCTGATCGCCACCATTACTAGTATAAAAATAAATAAAAATGTAATTCTATATACCGACATTTGTAGGTGCTATAACTTTCACATAAACCAACTAATTTACATGGATTGGGGTTTTTTTTTAGCAAAGACATGTAGCAGAGTACATTTTGGCCTAAATTTATGAAGAAACTTTTCTACTGGATATGTTTTATAGTAAAAAGTCAAAAATATAGTTTTTTTTTCAAAATTGTTGGTCTTTTTTTTATTATAGCACAAAAAAAAAATGCAGAGGTGATCAGATACCACCAAAAAATTCTCTGTACAATGTTGCATGACCACGCAATTGTCAGCTAAAGCAACGCAGCGCCATATCGGAAAAAATGGCTCCAGAGAGGTAGCATGGCTCCAGCAGGGAAATATATATCTCCTCCCAGAATACCCTTTAGTCTCCTTCCTTCTGGTATTCCAGGTAATATGAGGAATACAGTGTAACTAGGCTGTGTGACTACAAGTCCCAAGATCCTCACCTTTCCAGACACTTCCCATTCTGTCGACAGGAAATGATGTGTTTACTCTGCACTGAACACTAGAGGGGAAGAAAAGAATCTCAGACTGTGCAGCAAACATCTTTGAATTGCAGAATGACATAGCCTGAACTCTGCTACACGATCATAAAGACACTGATTTAAAATATATGATTGGAAGAGATTAAAAAAAAATAGGAGAGGAGAAGTCAGAACTCATAAATTAATTCAAAGGGAGGTATGGTGGATTATTCAGCTCAGTTCTCTGCACCCTTTTGGTTTGAATAGGTATTTTTATTTGTATTTATTTTTGTAATGTAGTAATGTGACGGGTGGGACAGAACACACGTGGAGAGCAGTGGCACACAAGGCTTTTGTTGAGTTATTTGAAGGGCACTTGATAGACATAGCAAGGGTTAAGTACAGGGGCATACAGCAGAGGGGCAGTTCAGGCAAGCAATGGGTTAAGTTCAGGCAGACAGCAGAGGGTAGGTTGGCAGGCAATGGGTAAGTCCGGGCACAGAGCAGAGGGCATGCTGGCAGGCAATGGGTAAGTCCAGGCACACAGCAGAAGGCAGGCTGGCAGGCAATGGGTAAGTCCGGGCACACAGCAGAAGGCAGGCTAACAGGCAAAGGGTAAGTCCGGGCACACAGCAGAGCGGCAGTTTAGTCAGGCAATAGGTTACGTCCGGGCACACAGCAGAGGGCAGGCTGGCAGGCAATGGGTACGTCCAGGCACACAGCATAGGGAAGGCTGGCAGGCAATGGGTAAGTCTGGGCACACAACAGAGGGCAGGCTGGCAGGCAATGGGTTAAGTCTGGGCACACAGCAGAGGGGCCGTTCAGGCAGGCAATGGGTTAAGTCCGGGCACAAAGCAGAGGGCAAGCTGGCAGGCAATGGTTAAGTCCGGGCACACAGCAGAGGGCAGTTCTGGCAGGCAATGGGTCAAGTCCGGGCCCACAGCAGAGGGCAGTTCTGGCAGACAATGAATAAGTCCAGGTTGGGTCCTCACAGGGGGTGGCATACAGCAGACAGGCAGAGCACCGGGTAGCAATTCAGGAATGTACCAGCCAGCAGTAGCCTCAGCAGAGGAAGTCTAGGCAGATAAGCACCAACTCCCCACGGGTCTTCAGAGGGCTGTGTGTCTTGGCCGCAGCTTCAAGACCACACAGGCAATGTAGAACCACAAGTCCCAGCAATACACAAAACTAAAAAATGCATCTCCTAGCAAAAGCCTGCAGCCATGAGCTGCTCTCTCCATCCTCACTCAAAACTCTGCCCATTCCCCCACCATAGGGCATTATATCGCCCTTTCAATTTGACCAAGCCCCCGGACCTTACACGTCTGGCTTTTCACAGCCATAGGACACCTTGCTGTCTGGGCCCCCTGCCGAGTTCAACCTCATCTCCCACTAAAATAACATTTCTGCTGTCTGTCACAACTAGAGATGAGCGAATCGAAGTAGGCGAAGTGGAATTCGAGTCGAATATCGGAAAAATTTAGATTCGCGCCGAATCCGAAAAATAGCCTACTTCGAAATTTTTCCGAAAATGGCGGCGGACATGTGCGGCGACGGAGCGGGGATGTCTGGGAAGGCGCGCAGACAAGGCGCGCTGACCCATAATGCATTCCTCAATGACATGTGATCGCATCAGCCAATCAGCAGCCAGCCAGCCAGCACTGTGTAATGGTCGAGCTATAAATAGCGGCCATTTTGGAATTCTTCATTTGCCTGCAGTCATTGAACAGAGGCAGACCGCTCTGTATTAGGGACAGAGTTAGGGCCACAGAAACGATACTTGGGGACAGAGAAACGTTACTTAGGGACAGAGAACCATTACTCAGGGACACAGAATTGTTAGTGAGGGCCACAGAATCGTTACTTAGGGACAAAGAAACGCTAGTTAGGGCCACAGAATTCTTACTCAGGGACAGACAGAATTGTTACTGAGTGCCAGAGAATTGTTACTTAGGGCCACAGAAACGTTATTAGGGCCACAGAATTGTTACTCAGGGACAGACAGAATTGTTACTGAGTGCCAGAGAATTGTTACTTAGGGCCACAGAAACTTTAGTTAGGGCCACAGAATTGTTACTCAGGGACAGACACAGAATTGTTACTGAGGGCCACAGAACTGTTACTTAGGGCCACAGAAACGTTATTAGGGCCACAGAATTGTTACTCAGGGACAGACAGAATTGTTACTGAGTGCCAGAGAATTGTTACTTAGGGCCACAGAAACTTTAGTTAGGGCCACAGAATTGTTACTCAGGGACAGACACAGAATTGTTACTGAGGGCCACAGAACTGTTACTTAGGGCCACAGAAACTTTAGTTAGGGCCACAGAATTGTTACTCAGGGACAGACACAGAATTGTTACTGAGGGCCACAGAACTGTTACTTAGGGCCACAGAATTGTTACTCGCACAGACAGAGAATTGTTACACAGGGACACAGAATTGTTACTGAGGGCCACAGAACCGTTACTTAGGGCCACAGAATTGTTACTCAGGGACACAGAATTGTTACTGAGGGCCACAGAACTGTTACTTAGGGCCACAGAATTGTTACTCGCACAGACACAGAATTGTTACTCAGGGACACAGAACTGTTACTGAGGGCCACAGAACTGTTACTTAGGGCCACAGAATTGTTACTCGCACAGACACAGAATTGTTACACAGGGACACAGAATTGTTACTGAGAGCCACAGAACCGTTACTTAGGGCCACAGAATTGTTACTCAGGGACACAGAATTGTTACTGAGGGCCACAGAACTGTTACTTAGGGCCACAGAATTGTTACTCGCACAGACACAGAATTGTTACTCAGGGACACAGAACTGTTACTGAGGGCCACAGAACTGTTACTTAGGGCCACAGAATTGTTACTCGCACAGACACAGAATTGTTACACAGGAACACAGAATTGTTACTGAGGGCCACAGAACCGTTACTTAGGGCCACAGAATTGTTACTCAGGGACACAGAATTGTTACTGAGGGCCACAGAACTGTTACTTAGGGCCACAGAATTGTTACTCGCACAGACACAGAATTGTTACTCAGGGACACAGAACTGTTACTGAGGGCCACAGAACTGTTACTTAGGGCCACAGAATTGTTACTCGCACAGACACAGAATTGTTACACAGGGACACAGAATTGTTACTGAGAGCCACAGAACCGTTACTTAGGGCCACAGAATTGTTACTCAGGGACACAGAATTGTTACTGAGGGCCACAGAACTGTTACTTAGGGCCACAGAATTGTTACTCGCACAGACACAGAATTGTTACTCAGGGACACAGAACTGTTACTGAGGGCCACAGAACTGTTACTTAGGGCCACAGAATTGTTACTCGCACAGACACAGAATTGTTACACAGGAACACAGAATTGTTACTGAGGGCCACAGAACCGTTACTTAGGGCCACAGAATTGTTACTCAGGGACACAGAATTGTTACTGAGGGCCACAGAACTGTTACTTAGGGCCACAGAATTGTTACTCGCACAGACACAGAATTGTTACTCAGGGACACAGAATTGTTACTGGGGGCCACAGAACTGTTACTTAGGGCCACAGAATTGTTACTCGCACAGACACAGAATTGTTACTCAGGGACACAGAATTGTTACTGAGGGCCACAGAACCGTTACTTAGGGCCACAGAATTGTTACTCGCACAGACACAGAATTGTTACACAGGGACACAGAATTGTTACTGAGGGCCACAGAACCGTTACTTAGGGCCACAGAATTGTTACTCAGGGACACAGAATTGTTACTGAGGGCCACAGAACTGTTACTTAGGGCCACAGAATTGTTACTCGCACAGACACAGAATTGTTACTCAGGGACACAGAACTGTTACTGAGGGCCACAGAACTGTTACTTAGGGCCACAGAATTGTTACTCGCACAGACACAGAATTGTTACTCAGGGACACAGAATTGTTACTGAGGGCCACAGAACCGTTACTTAGGGCCACAGAATTGTTACTCGCACAGACACAGAATTGTTACACAGGGACACAGAATTGTTACTGAGGGCCACAGAACCGTTACTTAGGGCCACAGAATTGTTACTCAGGGACACAGAATTGTTACTGAGGGCCACAGAACTGTTACTTAGGGCCACAGAATTTTTACTCGGACAGACACAGAATTGTTACTCAGGGACACAGAATTGTTACTGAGGGCCACAGAACCGTTACTTAGTGCCACAGAAACGTTAATCAGGGACACAGAATTGTTACTGAGGGCCACAGAACCGTTACTTAGGGCCACGTAAACGTTAATCAGGGACAGACGCAGAATTGTTACTGAGGGACACAGAATTGTTACTGAGGGCCACAGAACCGTTACTTAGGGCCACATAAACGTTAATCAGGGACACAGAATTGTTACTGAGGGCCACAGAACCGTTACTTAGGGCCACAGAAACGTTAATCAGGGACACAGAATTGTTACTGAGGGCCACAGAACCGTTACTGAGGGCCACAGAACCGTTACTTAGGGCCACATAAACGTTAATCAGGGGGACACAGAATTGTTACTGAGGGCCACAGAAACGTTACTTAGGGCCACATAATTGTTACTCAGGGACAGACACAGAATTGTTACTGAGGGACACAGAATTGTTACTGAGGGACACAGAACCGTTACTTAGGGCCACAGAATTGTTACTCAGGGACAGACACAGAATTGTTACTCAGGGACACAGAATTGTTACTCAGGGACACAGAATCGTTGAATTAAAGAGTATGTCAGACAACATGCAGAGGAGTGGCAGAGGAGGCAATGTTTTAGGAGCGAGCAGACGTGGCAGCAGAGGAAGGGGTCGAGGCAGCAGTATTCGCAGCCAGAGGCCAGTGCTCCCGGTGTCATCCAGCGGTCGTGTCTCCACCGACAACCCTGCCGTCATCGATTGGTTGGCTCGGTCGTCTTCCTCTTCCCAGGTCACCTCTGACACCTACAGCCAACGGTCGGTGGGTACGTCAGACACAACCGTTAGTTGGCATGGCCCGGGACCAAGCCCACTGAAATCACGTGTCCTCTACCTGCCCCTGTCCTTTGGTGTTCCCTCACCAAGCGAAGTATCGCATGCTGTGGGCTCAGCCCCACTGTACAGTGAGGAAGAGCTAACAGAGGGCGGTCAGGAACGGGGGGAGACATCCGCCTTTTCAGCAGCCAGGCAAAGAAGTAGTGGCGAGGAGAGTGGCTCGGTAGCCGGTCTAGAGACAGGTCTGTCTCCTGACCCAGACGCAGCCGAGGGGGCTAGTAGTGAGGCGGAGACCCTACTTGATGATGAGGAGGTTGATCGCACTTGGCAGCCTCGTCGTCATCAGGCAATTTCTTCCGCATCATCAGGAGAAGAGGGTGGCAGCTTGGCAGCGAGCGAAACAGTCGGTGGGTTGCCCAGGAGACAGCAGCAGGGTCGCAGCAGTGTCAGTGGAGCCAAACGGCCACGGAGTAGAGCACCAGCTCCACTGCAGCCTACCACCACGGCCAGTAGTGGTGCCGGTGTGCACGGAGGAAGCAGCAGTCAGCCAGTGAGGAGTATCGGGGGCAAAGTTTCCTACTCGGCGGTGTGGCAATTTTTCGTCAAGCCGCCCGAGGAAGTAAACGTAGCCGTATGTCGACTATGTGGCCAGAAAGTCAAGCGTGGCCAGGGGGCCCATGTTGGGACTACAGCGTTGCGGCAGCATATGCAGCGTCGCCATTTGGTGGCCTGGGAAAACCGTGATAAAGATACGGCGGTTCTGCCCGCCCCAGCCCCCGCTCCATCACCCGCTCCGTTACTTGCTCCGTCACCCGACGTCAATCGCCCTCCATCAGCCAGTCAAGGCTCCAACACCTCTGCTGAGGGGAGTTGTCGCTCGTTGGCATCTTCCGCTCGTTCAGATGCTCCTTCTCCTGCTACTCCTCTTCACGGATTCCGTCAGCAGTCTTTCTTGGAATCCGTTTCCAAGAGACAACAGTTTGCGAGCACGCACCCGACGGTGCAAAAGCTGAACGTCCTCCTGTCCAAGTTGCTGGTGCTGCAGTCCCTCCCTTTCCAAGTGGTGGACTCAGCACCTTTCAGAGAAATGATGGCTTGTGCCGCTCCGCGGTGGAGAGTGCCAAGCCGTCATTTCTTCGCCAAAAAGGCAGTGCCAGCCCTGCATTCACATGTAGAAGACATGGTGGGCCAGTCTTTGAGCATGTCGGTCTCTGCCAAAGTGCACGGCAGCGCCGACGTGTGGAGCTGTAACTACGGTCAGGGACAGTACATGTCATTTACGGCCCACTGGGTGAAGGTGGTGCCGTCACAGCCGCACCAGCAACTTGGACCGGCAAAGATGTCCGCCTCTACCACCTCTTCTTCCGCCGTGTCCTCAGCCGCCACCCCCGTGCCAAGTCCCATTACCCGACCGGCATATCACATGTGCAGGGCGCAACGGTGTCACGCTGTTCTGCACCTGGTATGCCTTGGCGAACGTAGTCACACAGGGGAGGAACTTCTGAGTGTAATGAACAGAGAAATCGACAGATGGCTGTCTCCGCGCAAACTGAAAATCGGAACCATGTTGACCGACAACGGAAAGAACATGGTGTCTGCTCTGCGTCAAGGAAGGTTGTGCCATGCGCCATGCATGGCTCACGTGTTCAATCTGGTTGTCAAGCGGTTCCTAAAATCCACCATCCCACTGCAAGACATCCTTAAAATGTCACGTAAACTTTGCATGCATTTCAGCCATTCCTACACCGCAAAGCACACCCTCCTTGAGCTGCAGCGGCAGAACGGAATTCCACATCATCGCCTGATCTGCGACGTTGCAACAAGGTGGAATTCAACCCTACACATGTTAGACCGCCTTTACGAGCAGCGAAAGGCCATCACCGATTTCCTGATGTTACAAGCGGATAAAGGTACTCCCCTGTGTAACTTCGATGTCAGCCATTGGCAGCTCATGCGTGACACCTGCCGCTTGCTCAGGCCCTTTGAGGAGGCCACGCTATTCGTGAGTCGGCAGGACTATGGGATGAACGACGTCATTCCTCTGTTGCACGTCCTTGAACAAATGCTGTTAACAATGGCTGGTCAGGGTGCGGTAGACGTGGCGCACAGATCTCAACGCCACATGACCCCTGTGGGGGCAGGACAGGAAGAAGAGGAGGAGGTAGAGGAGGACATTTGTGCTCAGGAATTATTGAGTGAAATGGGTGGTTTTTCCACTCAGCGGACAGGAGTGGAGGAGCAGGAGCATCTGGTAGAGGAGGAGGAGGAGGAGACAGAGGACCCAGACGCACCGTGGCAGTATGCTGTAGAGATGGAGGCAGGGAGTCCCTCGCATTCCTTGGCACAAATGGCCCATAGCATGCTCGGTTGCTTGCGTAGCGACAGCCGAATAATAACCATCAGACAGAGGGATGACTTTTGGCTGTCCACCTTGTTGGACCCTCGCTACCGTTCAAAAATGGTGGCCTTTTTCACACCTGCTGAGAGGGAGGCCAAAATAACGTACTATAAAAACCACCTATGTAGTCAGTTGGTCTCTGCCTTTGTGCGCCAACGTCCATCCTCAGACACTGTGGGCCCTGTGCGCTCGCGTTCCGCTGCCATGGCAGCAGGGGAGGGGTGGGGTGGTAGGAGCAGTGGCAGCTCCACCAGCAGCGGCTGCCTCAGTCTGCAGTCGATGATGAGTAGCTTTCTTCACCAGCGCAGTGAGGAAACTACTAACCAGCCGCAGCAGCAGCAGCAGCAGCATCAGGTGGACCTGGAGCAGGACCTCAAACAACAGGCTTGGGCCTACTTGGACAGCACCCTGCCAACCGAGGTAGACAATCCCCTTGACTACTGGGCAACGAAACTTGACCTTTGGCCCCAACTAGCTGAATTTGCCCTTGAAAGGCTGTCATGCCCGGCCAGTAGCGTGGCATCGGAGCGCGTGTTTAGTGCGGCAGGAGGTATTGTAACTCCGCGGAGGACACGACTGTCCACCCAAAGTGTGGAGAGACTCACGTTTGTGAAAATGAATCAGGCGTGGATTAGTCTGGATTTCAAACCACCAGTTCCTGACACAACTGACTAAATCCGCCATGAATCATGCCTCAAACATGTGCCACTTTCAGGTCTCCTCACACACTGCTGGTGTGTTCCATTTTTTGTCATAGGGTGCTGGCAGATTACGGGCCTCCCATAGCTGCTGCCAGGCCCCTAATCTGCCATAGGCCCCTATATACCGCCTCCTCATGCTGCTGCCAAGTCCAGAGTCTCTCATGGGTCCCTATACGGCCTCCCATTGCTGCTGTCTCCATCGCCACACTCTGCCATGTGCCACATTCAGGTCTCTTCACACTGCTTGTGTTTTCAATTTTTTGACATAGGGTGCTGGCAGATTACGGGCCTCCCATAGCTGCTGCCAGGCCCCTAATCTGCCATGGGCCCCTATATACCGCCTCCTCATGCTGCTGCCAGGTCCAGAGTCTCTCATGGGTCCCTAAACGGCCTCCCATTGCTGCTGTCTCCATCGCCACACTCTGCCATGTGCCACTTTCAGGTCTCCTCACACACTGCTGGTGTGTTGAATTTTTTGACATAGGGTGCTGGCAGATTATGGGCCTCCTATAGCTGCTGCCAGGCCCCTAATCTGCCCTAGGCCCCTATATACTGCCTCCTCATGCTGCTGCCAGGTCCAGAGTCTCTCATGGGTCCCTGTACGGCCTCCCATTGCTGCTGTCTCCATCGCCACACTCTGCCATGTGCCACTTTCAGGTCTCCTCACACTGCTGGTGTGTAGAATTTTTTGACATAGGGTGCTGGCAGATTACGGGCCTCCTATAGCTGCTGCCAGGCCCCTAATCTGCCATAGGCCCCTATATACCGCCTCCTCATGCTGCTGCCAGGTCCAGAGTCTCTCATGGGTCCCTGTACGGCCTCCCATTGCTGCTGTCTCCATCGCCACACTCTGCCATGTGCCACTTTCAGGTCTCCTCACACACTGCTGGTGTGTAGAATTTTTTGACATAGGGTGCTGGCAGATTACGGGCCTCCTATGGCTGCTGCCAGGCCCCTAATCTGCCATGGGCCCCTATATACCGCCTCCTCATGCTGCTGCCAGGTCCAGAGTCTCTCATGGGTCCCTGTACGGCCTCCCATTGCTGCTGTCTCCATCGCCACACTCTGCCATGTGCCACTTTCAGGTCTCCTCACACTGCTGGTGTGTAGAATTTTTTGACATAGGGTGCTGGCAGATTACGGGCCTCCTATAGCTGCTGCCAGGCCCCTAATCTGCCATAGGCCCCTATATACCGCCTCCTCATGCTGCTGCCAGGTCCAGAGTCTCTCATGGGTCCCTGTACGGCCTCCCATTGCTGCTGTCTCCATCGCCACACTCTGCCATGTGCCACTTTCAGGTCTCCTCACACACTGCTGGTGTGCTGAATTTTTTGACATAGGGTGCTGGCAGATTACGGGCCTCCTATAGCTGCTGCCAGGCCCCTAATCTGCCCTAGGCCCCTATATACCGCCTCCTCATGCTGCTGCCAGGTCCAGAGTCTCTCATGGGTCCCTGTACGGCCTCCCATTGCTGCTGTCTCCATCGCCACACTCTGCCATGTGCCACTTTCAGGTCTCCTCACACTGCTGGTGTGTTGAATTTTTTGACATAGGGTGCTGGCAGATTACGGGCCTCCTATAGCTGCTGCCAGGCCCCTAATCTGCCATAGGCCCCTATATACCGCCTCCTCATGCTGCTGCCAGGTCCAGAGTCTCTCATGGGTCCCTTGTACGGCCTCCCATTGCTGCTGTCTCCATCGCCACACTCTGCCATGTGCCACTTTCAGGTCTCCTCACACACTGCTGGTGTGTAAAATTTTTTGACATAGGGTGCTGGCAGATTACGGGCCTCCTATAGCTGCTGCCAGGCCCCTAATCTGCCCTAGGCCCCTATATACCGCCTCCTCATGCTGCTGCCAGGTCCAGAGTCTCTCATGGGTCCCTGTACGGCCTCCCATTGCTGCTGTCTCCATCGCCACACTCTGCCATGTGCCACTTTCAGGTCTCCTCACACTGCTGGTGTGTAGAATTTTTTGACATAGGGTGCTGGCAGATTACGGGCCTCCTATAGCTGCTGCCAGGCCCCTAATCTGCCATAGGCCCCTATATACCGCCTCCTCATGCTGCTGCCAGGTCCAGAGTCTCTCATGGGTCCCTGTACGGCCTCCCATTGCTGCTGTCTCCATCGCCACACTCTGCCATGTGCCACTTTCAGGTCTCCTCACACACTGCTGGTGTGTAGAATTTTTTGACATAGGGTGCTGGCAGATTACGGGCCTCCTATAGCTGCTGCCAGGCCCCTAATCTGCCATGGGCCCCTATATACGGCCTCCTCATGCTGCTGCCAGGTCCAGAGTCTCTCATGGGTCCCTGTACGGCCTCCCATTGCTGCTGTCTCCATCGCCACACTCTGCCATGTGCCACTTTCAGGTCTCCTCACACACTGCTGGTGTGTAGAATTTTTTGACATAGGGTGCTGGCAGATTACGGGCCTCCTATAGCTGCTGCCAGGCCCCTAATCTGCCATGGGCCCCTATATACCGCCTCCTCATGCTGCTGCCAGGTCCAGAGTCTCTCATGGGTCCCTGTACGGCCTCCCATTGCTGCTGTCTCCATCGCCACACTCTGCCATGTGCCACTTTCAGGTCTCCTCACACACTGCTGGTGTGTTGAATTTTTTGACATAGGGTGCTGGCAGATTACGGGCCTCCTATAGCTGCTGCCAGGCCCCTAATCTGCCATGGGCCCCTATATACCGCCTCCTCATGCTGCTGCCAGGTCCAGAGTCTCTCATGGGTCCCTGTACGGCCTCCCATTGCTGCTGTCTCCATCGCCACACTCTGCCATGTGCCACTTTCAGGTCTCCTCACACTGCTGGTGTGTAAAATTTTTTGACATAGGGTGCTGGCAGATTACGGGCCTCCTATAGCTGCTGCCAGGCCCCTAATCTGCCCTAGGCCCCTATATACCGCCTCCTCATGCTGCTGCCAGGTCCAGAGTCTCTCATGGGTCCCTGTACGGCCTCCCATTGCTGCTGTCTCCATCGCCACACTCTGCCATGTGCCACTTTCAGGTCTCCTCACACTGCTGGTGTGTAGAATTTTTTGACATAGGGTGCTGGCAGATTACGGGCCTCCTATAGCTGCTGCCAGGCCCCTAATCTGCCATGGGCCCCTATATACCGCCTCCTCATGCTGCTGCCAGGTCCAGAGTCTCTCATGCGTCCCTGTATGGCCTCCCATTGCTGCTGTCTCCATCGCCACACTCTGCCATGTGCCACTTTCAGGTCTCCTCACACTGCTGGTGTGTAGAATTTTTTGACATAGGGTGCTGGCAGATTACGGGCCTCCTATAGCTGCTGCCAGGCCCCTAATCTGCCATAGGCCCCTATATACCGCCTCCTCATGCTGCTGCCAGGTCCAGAGTCTCTCATGGGTCCCTTTACGGCCTCCCATTGCTGCTGTCTCCATCGCCACACTCTGCCATGTGCCACTTTCAGGTCTCCTCACACTGCTGGTGTGTAGAATTTTTTGACATAGGGTGCTGGCAGATTACGGGCCTCCTATAGCTGCTGCCAGGCCCCTAATCTGCCATAGGCCCCTATATACCGCCTCCTCATGCTGCTGCCAGGTCCAGAGTCTCTCATGGGTCCCTGTACGGCCTCCCATTGCTGCTGTCTCCATCGCCACACTCTGCCATGTGCCACTTTCAGGTCTCCTCACACACTGCTGGTGTGTAGAATTTTTTGACATAGGGTGCTGGCAGATTACGGGCCTCCTATGGCTGCTGCCAGGCCCCTAATCTGCCATGGGCCCCTATATACCGCCTCCTCATGCTGCTGCCAGGTCCAGAGTCTCTCATGGGTCCCTGTACGGCCTCCCATTGCTGCTGTCTCCATCGCCACACTCTGCCATGTGCCACTTTCAGGTCTCCTCACACTGCTGGTGTGTAGAATTTTTTGACATAGGGTGCTGGCAGATTACGGGCCTCCTATAGCTGCTGCCAGGCCCCTAATCTGCCATAGGCCCCTATATACCGCCTCCTCATGCTGCTGCCAGGTCCAGAGTCTCTCATGGGTCCCTGTACGGCCTCCCATTGCTGCTGTCTCCATCGCCACACTCTGCCATGTGCCACTTTCAGGTCTCCTCACACACTGCTGGTGTGTTGAATTTTTTGACATAGGGTGCTGGCAGATTACGGGCCTCCTATAGCTTCTGCCAGGCCCCTAATCTGCCATGGGCCCCTATATACCGCCTCCTCATGCTGCTGCCAGGTCCAGAGTCTCTCATGGGTCCCTGTACGGCCTCCCATTGCTGCTGTCTCCATCGCCACACTCTGCCATGTGCCACTTTCAGGTCTCCTCACACTGCTGGTGTGTAGAATTTTTTGACATAGGGTGCTGGCAGATTACGGGCCTCCTATAGCTGCTGCCAGGCCCCTAATCTGCCATAGGCCCCTATATACCGCCTCCTCATGCTGCTGCCAGGTCCAGAGTCTCTCATGGGTCCCTGTACGGCCTCCCATTGCTGCTGTCTCCATCGCCACACTCTGCCATGTGCCACATTCAGGTCTCTTCACACTGCTTGTGTTTTCAATTTTTTGACATAGGGTGCTGGCAGATTACGGGCCTCCCATAGCTGCTGCCAGGCCCCTAATCTGCCATGGGCCCCTATATACCGCCTCCTCATGCTGCTGCCAAGTCCAGAGTCTCTCATGGGTCCCTATACGGCCTCCCATTGCTGCTGTCTCCATCGCCACACTCTGCCATGTGCCACTTTCAGGTCTCCTCACACACTGCTGGTGTGTTGAATTTTTTGACATAGGGTGCTGGCAGATTACGGGCCTCCTATAGCTGCTGCCAGGCCCCTAATCTGCCATGGGCCCCTATATACCGCCTCCTCATGCTGCTGCCAGGTCCAGAGTCTCTCATGGGTCCCTGTACGGCCTCCCATTGCTGCTGTCTCCATCGCCACACTCTGCCATGTGCCACTTTCAGGTCTCCTCACACTGCTGGTGTGTAGAATTTTTGGACATAGGGTGCTGGCAGATTACGGGCCTCCTATAGCTGCTGCCAGGCCCCTAATCTGCCCTAGGCCCCTATATACCGCCTCCTCATGCTGCTGCCAGGTCCAGAGTCTCTCATGGGTCCCTGTACGGCCTCCCATTGCTGCTGTCTCCATCGCCACACTCTGCCATGTGCCACATTCAGGTCTCTTCACACTGCTTGTGTTTTCAATTTTTTGACATAGGGTGCTGGCAGATTACGGGCCTCCTATAGCTGCTGCCAGGCCCCTAATCTGCCATGGGCCCCTATATACCGCCTCCTCATGCTGCTGCCAAGTCCAGAGTCTCTCATGGGTCCCTATACGGCCTCCCATTGCTGCTGTCTCCATCGCCACACTCTGCCATGTGCCACTTTCAGGTCTCCTCACACACTGCTGGTGTGTTGAATTTTTTGACATAGGGTGCTGGCAGATTACGGGCCTCCTATAGCTGCTGCCAGGCCCCTAATCTGCCATGGGCCCCTATATACCGCCTCCTCATGCTGCTGCCAGGTCCAGAGTCTCTCATGGGTCCCTGTACGGCCTCCCATTGCTGCTGTCTCCATCGCCACACTCTGCCATGTGCCACTTTCAGGTCTCCTCACACTGCTGGTGTGTTGAATTTTTTGACATAGGGTGCTGGCAGATTACGGGCCTCCTATAGCTGCTGCCAGGCCCCTAATCTGCCATGGGCCCCTATATACCGCCTCCTCATGCTGCTGCCAAGTCCAGAGTCTCTCATGGGTCCCTGTACGGCCTCCCATTGCTGCTGCCAGGAGGCAGCAGGGTCGCAGCAGTGTCAGTGGAGGCAAACGGCCACGGAGTAGAGCACCAGCTCCACTGCAGCCTACCACCACGGCCAGTAGTGGTGCCGGTGTGCACGGAGGAAGTAGCAGTCAGCCAGTGAGGAGTAGCGGAGGCAAAGTTTCCTACTCTGCGGTGTGGCAATTTTTCGTCAAGCCGCCCGAGGAAGTAAACGTAGCCGTATGTCGACTATGTGGCCAGAAAGTCAAGCGTGGCCAGGGGGCCCATGTTGGGACTACAGCGTTGCGTCAGCATATGCAGCGTCGCCATTCGGTGGCCTGGGAAAACCGTGATAAAGATACGGCGGTTCTGCCTGCCCCAGCCCAGGGTTCCATTTTGTCATAGGGTGCTGGCAGATTACAGGCCTCCCATAGGTGCCGCCAGGCCCCAAATCGGCCATGGGCCCCCGTACCGCCTGGTCACGCTGCTGCTGAGCCCACAGTGTGACCTGGGTCCCTGTACGGCCTCCCATTGCTTCCACTCTGCCATGTGCCACTTTGAAATCTCCTCACACTCCTGCGGTTGTCCATTTTGTCATAGGTTGCTGGCAGATTACAGGCCTTCCATAGGTGCCACCAGGCCCCAAATCGGCCATGGGCCCCCGTACCGCCTGGTCACGCTGCTGCTGAGCCCACAGTGTGACCTGGGTCCCTGTACCGCCTCCCATTGCTCCCACTCTGCCATGTGCCACTTTGAGGTCTCCTCACACTGCTGGTGTGTTCAATTTTTTGACATAGGGTGCTGGCAGATTACGGGCCTCCCATTGCTGCTGCCAGGCACGTAATCTGCCATGGGCCCCCGTACCGACTCCTCATGCTGTGACGTTGCAACAAGGTGGAATTCAACACTACATATGTTAGACCGCCTTTACGAACAGCGAAAGGCCATCACAGATTTCCTGATGTTAAAAGCGGATAAAGGTACTCCCTGTGTAACTTAGATGTCAGCCATTGTCAGCTCATGCGTGACTCCTGCACTTGCTCAGGCCCTTTGAGGAGGCCACGCTATTCGTGAGTCGGCAGGACTATGGGATGAACGAGGTCAAATCGGCCATGGGCCCCCGTACCGCCTGTTCACGCTGATGCTGGTCCCACAGTGTGACCTGGGTCCCTGTACCGCCTCCCATTGCTCCCACTCTGCCATGTGCCACTTTGAGGTCTCCTCACACTCCTGCGGTTTTCCATTTTGTCATAGGTTGCTGGCAGGTTACAGGCCTCCCATAGGTGCTGCCAGGCCCCAAATCTGCCATGGGCCCCCCTACCGCCTGGTCACGCTGCTGCTGGGCCCACAGTGTGACCTGGGTCCCTGTACCGCCTCCCATTGCTCCCACTCTGCCATGTGCCACTTTCAGGTCTCCTCACACTCCTGCTGGTTTCCATTTTGTCATAGGTTGCTGTATGGCCTCCCATTGCTGCTGCCTCCACCGCCACACTGTGGCTCCAAACACTGGTTTTGGCCCCGTGACTGGCCAAATGAGTGAAGTGTGCGGTGATTCTAAGATCGACGGCACTCATCTGCATGTCATACTGAGTGACAGTATTATTTCTCTTCCCCAGCAGACTCCAAGGGCATTTAAATTAAAGGTACAGTGTTCTGCACTAATATTAAGTCTCTCTGAAGCCTAGAAACACCCTTTTTTAAGTTAAATTCACAGCGAATTTATTCGACTCGAATCGAATATTGTCCACGAATTCGCCGAATCAGTCGAATCGAATTTTTCATTTCTTCGCTCATCTCTAGTCACAACCATAATTTTATTTACGTTGATTGTCCATTATTTCTTTCAGACCTATGAAAAGTGAAAAGGAATGGCTGGGGTAAAATAATGGATTTCTTGCGTCAGTTTGTTTGGATTTATGGTGAGGTTAATTACTTTTTTGTATAGTTTGAAATCACAGTATGTTGATTATAATATGCTGTAATGTATGAAAAATGATTTATGTTTATTTCTGTTCTGTTACACAAAGGTATTTCCTACTATGAGAGTAAGACTGGCCATACATTATACAAATTTCTTGAGATTTTTGGTTTAGATTTACCAAAAACCATATAATAGGAGGTCAAACCTAACAACACTTTCAATTGTATCCAATTAGGCAGGCTCTTGCACTACATAGTTGAAGGTAAATCTAAAGGAAATTGGGCAAAAATTGGACAGAAAATTGTTTAGTGTATGGCCAGCCTAATGCTATAGTGGTGTAGATGAGATGCACCTGTACAACCGCACCCTGTGTTTAGGTATATAGAGTGATCTTATGATGTCTAGCGTTACAATTGTAGCTTGATGAAGAGCAGTGTTATGCTTGAAACTGTGCAGTCATGCTAATTTTTGTATGAAAATACACAAAGTAAAATAAATAATTTTTGCAATTTGGAGATCTCGTTCTCATTTGCTTTTGGATGACTTATATGGGAGGAATTATGGGATTCCACTGTTAATGAGATCCTCAACATATAAGATTTTCAATATAACAGGAGTTACCTACTCAACGTTGTGATATATAATGGAATAATAAATTGAGCCCCAACTATATATACTGTATTATATAGTATCCACACAATTCCTGTGTCAATGTCTTTAAAATTGGGTGTTGTTACTGAAGTTTCTCTTCACATCTTTATGATTCACTATACACCATTCAATCCCACCACTGATATTCCAATGCTCTCACCTTTATCTTACATACTAACAGGAATATAAGGTCTCATGCGCTTTCCTCTTTAGGGCAGGTCGCCTGTACCAGGCATAGTGTTTCTCTTACTGATATCCCGGTAGTCCTAAATGAATCTCCATCCTAGGCCATCCTCCACATAATGAATATGGAAAGCTCAAAAAAGAAGAGTATACATTTCTGTATATCTACCCGAATTTTTTTTAAAAACTCCCAATTTTAAAAAACGCAACTTAACCGGTGCACTGCAGAATTCATGTATTGTAAAATGTTTTGGTCTCACACAAAATGGCGGCCCACTCACAGTCTGTACGGTTTGACGTCATCAAGCTCCTCCATACATATTATGTCACCTAGACACGTGACTTCATCAGGGGATCAGAAAGGTCAAATGACTAGAGATGCCGCTGTCAGAATGCAAAGTCCCAGGAATTCCTCCATCAACCTACCCCCTTTGTGTGTATGGAGCAGTCTGTTCGGCATGCTGGCCAAAAAAAAAAAAAAATAAATTTAACAGTATATGGCTAACTTTACCCTCAGGATAATTTACTGAGCACATCCTTTTTAGTTCTGTGTGCTGAGTGTGAGGATACAGGATACAGTACAAAAAACAGATTCAGCACCATGCTGAGTTCAAGCAACAGCTCAGAAGGGCTCAGTTCACTGACAAGAGGACTGTCTACACAAGCTGCATACATGAGTTTATTTCCCATCATCAATATACAGACAGGCCTGTGAATATCCCTGTACACTACAGTCACAGACCCAGAAATTTTCTGCTGAGAGCCAGAGGATCACACTGCAGTAGAAAGGCTGAATATAAACAAGCAGTCTGTTCCTCTCAGAATGGATTATGCAAAGATTCTATAACGTTTAGAGTCGAAAAAAGTAATCATGTATGTGCATAAATAACAGCACAAGAGATGTCTCGCTCCTGGAAGCGGCTCATCATAGCCGAAAATGAATGTGAGCGAAAGTTGTTTCAACCTTCTGAAAGGACTGGAAACTTTTCATCGTATTTGCATAAAGATTACAATTCATTTCTCCGTGCAGAACTTGCAGGAGAGAATGAATTCAGCATGTAGATCGGATAAATTTCTGCTGCTACATCAGAATCTGATTCATTCTAATAAATTACAAGATTAACGTTTATTCTCTTTAACCATTTAAAGGGCAGCTCTGGTCAGAGAGTTAAACACACAGAGGAACCACATACATTAGAACGTACCTGCCAAAAGATCTGTAAAATAATGAACACATTCCTACACAGCATAGTAAGTAGACAGCATATACTGTAACTGTATAGGGACATTGGAGTGTAAGCTCCTTTGGAGCAGAGACTGAGGTTATTGATTCAGTGCTCACTGTACAGCACTGCAAAATATAATAGAGCTATATAAATGTATAAAAATAATAACAGTATGTGATTGTGGTGTAAGGACAGTAAAGTGTAAGTTCTTGTGCAGACACTGATGTGAGTGGTTTAGTTTTCTCTGTACAACAATGCTAAATATGTCAGATCTACTGTATATACAGTAAATGTATAATAATTATATTTTTATGATAGTGTGTGTTTGTGCTGGGGACATTAGAGTGTAAGCTTGTTTTGCAGACACTGATGTATATGATGCAGTGTTCTGTGTAGAACTTTGTGGAATATGTCAGAGCTTTCTAAACGTAGAATACTAATAATAATAGCATGTGATGGTGCTAAGGACATTAGAGTTTAAGTTCCTCTGGTGCATACACTGATGTAAAAAGTTTAATATGTACAGCACTGAGTGAATATCCAGGGTGTCTTTAATATTGATTGGACCCTGGGCAAACCTTTTTTTGCACCCCCCCCCATGCAATTTCAATCTCCACCTCAACATCCCCCCCCCCCAAAAAAAAAAGAACTTGTCCGCACTAACTGATTGGTCCTGGTTCACTGATTAGTTGCTAGAGGTTACTGCACATCATTATTGCTCAATGATTACTAAAGATTACAGCAATCACCCCTTTTCACTGATTGGTTGCTAGATGGTACATCATTATCACTCACTGATTGGTTACTGTGCATCATTACTACTTTTTTATTGGTTGCTAGAGGGTATAACACATAATTATGGCTCACTGATTGGTTGCTGAAGGTTATAGCATATTATTTTCTCAATGCCTGCACACCATGGACTGGGGAGGTGAAGGGATCCACCAAGAGACAGAAAACTCCTAGAACTTGTTATTAGTAATAAGCAGAGCACAGACAGCTATGAAGGTAACTGCATGAAAGCAGGAACAGAGCCCAATGTGAGCAGCATTCTTGAGGATGGGCTGCCAAGAATAAATGAGTAGTCATGCTGCCTGCAGTAGAAGAACCAGTTGGGAATAGAGAAGTCATACAGGAAAAGAGAGATACAATGTTTGTCCTTCCGTTGCATTTTGTTGTTGGGTGTCCAGAGGCAGCAGCATCTCTCTCTCCTCCACCTTCCTTCGCCACTGCCAGCTCAACCCACACAAGTCAGCGCAGCCCCTGCCAGGCACAGCTCTTCTGAGCTCCGCCATCTGCTCCACCAGCACTGGCTGTGGCCATCCTGTTATCTGAGCCAAGCCACCACTCATTGGCCCTTTGCGCTGTCCGTCTACCATCGGGCTGCTGCTGATTGGGCAGGATGGTGTAGACTCCCAGGGTGGAGACTACATGTGTTGTGTGCCTGCACATTACAGAGTGTTGCGAGCTGGAAAGCAAAAGCTGGGAAAACGTTTTTGCAGGCAATGTGGGCTCGGGGCAGCTGCTTTGGGCTCCACAACAATGACTAGGCCCAGCGCAGCTGCCCCTTGTTCCCTGTGTTAAAGATGGCCCTGAATATGTCATAGCTATATAAATGTAAAATAACAGCATGTGACTGCGGGAGGACATTAGAGTGTAAATTTTTGTTCATTGAAAATCTTACAAACAGCGTAATAAAAACATATTTACATATATACAGAATAAATAAAAATATATATATATAATGAAACAAAAATGGCTTACTTCAGCAAAAAAAAACAAGAAACGGCCAGGAAAAAAACAAACAAAACTAAATATACAAACCAAAATATATTTTATTATTATTATCAATACAATGAACCTCAACAAACCCAACTTCCACCTAAACACGCCCTCAGGATAAGAAACACTTAAACATTTATCCCATGCATGCAGCCTTTTTTTATTATTTGATCGTATAAAAATCTACGGCCCGTGAAAGGACAGAAAGAGAAACCATGCACCCAGAGACAGACAGCTACGGGGACCTGACATTCCTCCACACCTTTGTCCAGGCCCCCGACCCTCTCCTGTCCTTCTCAAGACCCTGAATCTTCCTAACCTCACCTAGAATGTTGTGCACCACCACCTCGACAGGAAGGACATTTTTGTGAATGGAAACCTGACATAGTCCATTCCATGTGTAGCAACAGACTACTAAGCTAACTAAAAAAAGTGTTGCAAAATCAAAATCCCAGTGAGTTTGAAAGGCTCCATAAGACCACTCTGCGTAAATCAAGTGGAAAAGGATACCCAGAGCCCCACCCACCCTCTTATAGACTTCAATATTGAAGGGGCACTGAAGCAAGAAATGGTCCATTATCTCCTACACCCCACCACACTCCACTCTTGGACAACCACTGTTCTCTGCAGAGAGATGCTTCAGGTTGCCCTTCACATAGAATCTGCCATGGAATGACAGCAAGGCCAAATCCCAAAACTTTAAAGCGATTCTCTCCAAATTAATCAAACACAGACCCTCCCTCATAACAGAGCCTGGTAATCCCTCAAGGCCAGTGGCTCACTAAAGGCAGATTCAGCAACTCTCTTCTCCGGGGCCTTCTTAGGAAGAGACTTAATTTCCTCCACCATCACTCGCTACTGCTGAAGCATTTTCAGGCATGGAGCAACATAAGCTGGGAGCTTACCATGTTGGACCCTCAGGCTTTTCATTGGCCTATGATTTTCCCAGCTTTGTAGAAAATGCCTGGACCAGGACTGTAAAATACCAATCCACCCAGGTGGTTCCTCTGCCATCATACTACCCAAATTATGTTTCAAAAACATTAGAGAAAAGAAAACCACCGGGTTTACCATACCTAGGCCACCCATCTGCCTGGGAAGGTAAGTTACAGACCTTTTAATGAGGTTCAGTCTGTTTCCCCATAACACCTGGAAGAAACAGCTGTAGATCTTCACATAGAGGGACACTGTCAAAACACAGACAAATCTGACATGCAGAAATACCAGGAAGGTGCATGTGATGAGCACAGGGTCAATCAGCACTGTCCAGACAGAGGTCAGGGGTTCTGTATCCTCCAAGAGCAGAAAGAAAACTTCTCTTTCAAGCTTTAACCTGTGCTCTGCTGAACACTGATAAAAAAAAAATCACAAGACTTCTCTAACTGCTGATGAGAAAAAGTATTTAGCAGTTTATATTTACTAAAATAATTGCATTTCCATATAGTGGGAGACTAGATAGAGTGAATGCAGGGTCCTGGGTTTAGTAATACTTTAATGGCAAGCTTATCAACCACTCTGACCAGCCTCCAACCACTCATATCATCATGTGACAACCCCAACTGCAAAGCCCCCTCCATTCCACCATCACTGACAACATCATCCACCCCACTCTCTCCACTTACCACAGCGGTCCTCAAAATTTTCACCCCAGCACCTCCATCATCATTCACTGCACCATCCAGGCGCCTCATGCCCTCCGATCCTCAGACACCGGGGAGAGCGAGTCGGTGCAACCATACACACTGGTCCAGCTCCCTCCACAGCCCCCCCCCCCCAACCTCTTGAAGGGCTGACACAGGAGGATCAGACACAACATCCACTGACACTGACTCAGGGGACACCACACAAGGGGATGATACAACATTGGATGGACCATCAGGTACTGATACCACAAAGACAACATGGACAGAGACATTGGAAAAAAGCACAGCCCCCCTCTCCTCTGACTCTTCCACCAAAGCTGACTGGTTATGCATGGCCACAGGGCACTGGCTCTACGCATGCCCAACCTTATTACAAAGATTGCATCTGATAATATTCCAATCCTTAGCCAGAAGCCCCAGGTCCTGACACATAGAGCACTACATCTCTGGACATAAGGAGGCAAAATGACCCCGAGAACCACACTTATTACAGAGCTTGGGCTGTCCAGGGTAGAACATAACAATCCTATCCTTCCCAATGAGGGCTGAGGAAGGCAGATGCTGGACCACATTCCCACACACATACAACCTCATCTGCAATGACCACCCACCAGTCCATATCCCCCTCTTATCTACAATCTTCTTCAGAGGGGTCAGTAGCTACCCAAATCTTCTCAGTCAGACAAGTCAGCCAAAGGGATTCAATTAATTCTTTACTAGTGTAGCACCCTGTGATGGGAATCACTTTGGGTGGGGGGCCCATGGAACCCAGTTCACTTGGGAGAGGTGGGGAGACCCCTTTCTCAGCTCCCTATATCCCTCTTATGTGTAAATCACCCTGTGCCTGTTATTGTGTGGGCTCTCTCTCAGACTATGTAGACATGTTTAGAAGATAGGTGGGGTGGGGGTTGTTGATTGTTTAATGTTATGTGGCTGCATCCCATTGTTCTATTGTTTGTCTGGCTTGGGAGCAAACTATTATGGGATATGTGTTTATGTGTATTAGCTTAATGGGGGGGGGGGGTCTGCAGCAGCCCTCTCTCCTGATGGGACTGTCTGCTTGTGTGAAGTTTTAATACCTGTGTGTCTCTTGTTACTAAATGTGGATTTCCCTGCCCTGTGTCATTATGCAGGGAGGGGGGATTGTCCCCTGAGTGTATATATCTTGTATCCGTGTTCAAATAAAGTAGTCTACCTCTAGTTTACTTCAAATCTGTTGTCATCTGGATCTTGGGGTAACAATAGGCAGATTCACTGGTCTCGTGTTCCAGAGCTTGAGAAGCAGCTTCTTGATGGAGATACCCAGATCATACACATAGGAGCCCAGCAGACTGATTAAAGCAAAGATGTCATCAGCCTTAAAACCCATCACCAAAATCTTGTCCACAATCAAATTCCTGATAGGGTGAGCAGCACCCCCACCCTCTCACCTGAGCTGCACCACATTCTGCTGCCTGAAAGACAGGGGTGCTGATGGCATACCCCTCCCCCCCAAGCTAACAGCTTTATGGGAACCACTTCTCCCAGCTAGAGCCCCAGCATAGGTTTTCAATGTAACATCAGAAGCTCCAGGCCTCAAATTTGCACCCTGCCCATCGGTTGTAGGAGCCTCAGAACCTCCGCTCTGCAAATTACCATCAGAGCTGTCACTCCATCAACCACCACATACATTCCCCTTTCCAGCATTACAAGCAGCTTTATCCTTCACATTCTCTCACTTGTGGCACTTCTGCTCCCAGCAGCCCCACTCACACCAGATATTCCTGTTTTCACCTCCTCCTCCCCCAACATACTTCTCTTAGGTAAAAGCCTCGCACTCCTTGTCACCCTTCCTTGGGTTTCAGCAACATCTTTCACATTGCAGCTGACATTTTTCTTCCCACCATTTTCTGCTGTACTTACAGCTACCAGCAGGGATTGTACAGAAATATTGGCAGATCCCACCTTTACCTTTCCCCCAGCAGAGTACACAGTCACAGGTGTTTTGGTATCAGAGTCACAGATGTCTTAGTGTCAGAAGATTTCAGTACTGTAGGCACAGCAGCCATCTTCCCTGCAGAACTCCAGGCAGACACAGGAGGTTTTCCCTTCAACGCTTTGCTGTGCACACTGCTCTCCATACCATACTGGAGTCCATACTGACAGATTTAATAAGGCATGATTTCTTAGTCACTTTTTCAGGACCAAGTACAGATTCCTCACCATCATCCTCTTCTGCTGAATCCTCTGAAAACTAAAAGGTTCTTCCACTTAGGGGGCTCCATCTCATTAATAATGTTCAGCAGCCCTCTGCCATTTTCCTCCACCTTCTGTGCTGTTCCTCCAGCTTGCTGAGGAGGGAGTGAAGCAGAAGCCACCATTTCCTCTGGTAAAACAGATCCTGAAGTGGATGGAATACCAGGGGCAGCATCCAGGACAGCCTCCGTGCTCTCCACCCATACTGCCACCATCGATACTGAAGCTTTGCCACGATTGGCATCTTCCTTCATTTTCCTGAACCTTCCTTCATTGTGGAACTTTTAAAGAGTTGCCACCTCATCCCTTTAAACCCGAAAACATAGTACTTACACAGGTTCTGTGGCTGATTAAGGTGGCAATTAAACTCACTTAGTGCCTTATCTGCATTAAATTAGCCTTAGAACCTGTGTAATTAATATGTGTTCAGTTTTAAAGGGATGAGGTGGCAACCCTAAACTTTTCCTGAATGCTCCGCTCTTTTCCTTTAATGCTTTGACCAGACTCTGCTGTTTCTTTATGGCATCCCCAAAACATCCAGCTCTGGTTTCAGACTTTGTCGCTTACTGCTCCATGCTTTATCGTTTAAATCTTTCTTTTTCTTGTAATCCAATTTCAAGATCACCAGCTTTTCTTCCTCCTTTGTAATTCTAGCCAAAGGGCCAGCAACCATCTCTCTGAAGGCAGGAAGGAATTCCCCTTTTTTAGGGACACAGCCAAGGTCTTCAGGTGAAGATGAAGCTTGAGATCGCAAGTTGGGTCCCTCAGGGGGACTATCGCCCAGGTCTTCCCCAGAATCTTCCATCCTCAGGCAGGTAGACCTGACCACCTAGTGTCTGGAGAGAGAGATCTACAGCACAAGCACCTCTGGTGCAGAGATTGATATGACTGGCTCGGCATTCTCTACAAATTACTGCAGATTTTGTCAGAACTACAGTATATAAATGTATAATATTAATAATAATAGTGCGTGATTGTGGTTGGGACATTATAGTTTAAGCTCCTCTGGTGTAGAGACTGGTGTAACTGGTACAATGTTTTCTGTATATATCATAAATGTATATTAACTAATTCATCCCTTTGGACATTCATGATTACTTGTACATAACTGGCGGGTGCCGCTCTTTGCAGATGCTCCCCCTCCATAGTTTCCAAGCTCTTCCACTGCTCCTGGGACAACAAAAGCTAATGTTAGGATGATGAACTGAAGGAGATCTGGGAACATCCTTTTCCCCATCTTCTTTGCGGAAGTGCGAACCATTAGCACTCAGCTCTGAGCTGTCAAAATCCTGGCATACAGCTGATCAAGCACATTCTTGGGTTCACTTGGCTGGAGTGGAGGGCAGGGCAGGGGAGACATTAGGGGGTCTAACAGTTTCTTGATATTTTCATAAAGAGGACCTATCACTTGCCATTGCTGTCACATGGGGTCTTGTTAGTCCCTATGTGATAGCAATAAAGTTAAGTAAAAAATAAAAAAAGTGTAAAAAAATATATATAAAAAGGAATGAAAAAAATATTAAAGCACCCCCCTCTTCCCACCCACACGCATGAACACAAATGCGCAAGTCGGGTGCGTATATGTATGTAAATGCCACACCTCCAAATGTCACTGTGAAGGTTGGAGTATTAATTCTATAATCGGACACTCTTATGATTGGCTCACCTCCACTTTATTATATATCCAAGGTAACATCAGCATCCAATAGAGCCCAGAAGCTTGCTGTGTCACTTTATGAGCAACAAGCTAAGGTTCCCTATGCTCTCCCTGTAAGTTTCCCACCCAGGCATGGGAAACATGTTACAGTAGGCAAGACTATTAATGAGAAATACAAGGGCATGTATATGTGCAGCTGCAAGGTCAGGGAATGCCTCAACCACTTATGATTAACCCATTACAGTGACAACTTTCTGGTGAGATCGTTTAGGTGGGTTTGGACTAGGATCCCAATACACCTCATTCCTATTCACCAACAGAATCCCCAAGAGTTGGCTTCTCCAGTATCTACTAAACACTGAAATATAATTTTTGGATGGACTGACCCTTTAATTTGATGTCTAGAATACTGTTTCAGAGAACAAGAACAGGCAAACTGCAGACTCAGACAGCAATATCTTTGGATTAGAAGAGAACATTATCTGCCAAGCTCTTTGCGGCCAATCAATACTAAGAACTTTGTAATGTATCTGTAGATGTATTTATAGGAGTTGTGATAAGTGAACATATTGCTGTAAATCTGAACACAGCTGCAGTGCCAAACAAGAGCAAATGCTTGGGTTTACTTACCCGTCTGTGTGTATGACGTGAAAAACTGCTGAAATAAGCAGAGCATACCCTATGGAGCATACTGTAGAAAATGCTGAGTCACACCTCGGACACCCAGGGGAATATGGGGTCTGCTTTTCACACATTACAAAATGTAAAAAATAAAATGGTCTTTCATCTCCAGTTTTGATAACAGTTTCCTGTAAGTTTTTCAGTGTGGAACATGTCATGAGAAAAGCATGAGGGCTTCCACTGCTAGTTGCCTAGTCTCCAGTGCCAATTATTATCAAAAGGGCAGGGTCGGTGCTAGACTATTTTGAGCCCTAGGCAAGACCAGCTACTGCCCCCCCCCCCCCCCAATAGATAAAAAAATTGATAAACAGAAAATAATTAATCAACACGTATGAAACTGCTACATTTATTTTAATTGGCAAAAATAAGTGCCATAAGATGCTACCAGCAGTAATATTAAACACAAAATCAGTGTCATGAATGGACTTTCTGTGGCTGGCAGTTGCAGGGTCACAGTTGCAGTGACTGGAGGATGATAGATCCACACTCTGACAGATCCCAGGCTGGAATTCCCCAGGCAATGAGGGGAGATAAAACGCTGTGACAGCAGGCAGCCCAGCCCATACACACAGAGAGAACACCTGAACTGAGCAATCCCACACAGTGACAGATCTGACACAACACACCGACATCAACACTGACACAGATCAGCAGGTCCAGCAGGCACTAGAAGAGCAGGCTGTTGGGTCGTAATGATAACACGAGACATCAGAGTCAGACATTACCTTCCTCCTCAGGTACAGCTCTGCCTCCACTGATGAATGGGAAGAGAAGGGTTGGAACTCCACAGTGATCAGCAACCGCCAGCCGGCTTGCAGTAAGGGACTGAGTCTGATTGGAACACTGGAAGGAACGGCAGCTCAGCTGCTACACTGGCCCCAGACACCTTAGCTGGATGATCATTCATGACGTGGCAGCATTCCACACAGAGAGAGTGCCGGCCTGTGTTGCTCACAGGCGCAACTAGGTGGCAGTGCGCCCTAAGCGACGGCCTAGTTTGCCTAGTGCAGTGGTGGGCAACCTTTTTTTTCAACTGAGCCAAATCTCGCCAAAACCACAATTGAAATTTAATTTGAGAGCCACATTTTTAAAACTGAAAATACATCCCCCATATAGTAATTCATCCCCCATAGTAATTCATCCCCCCTATAGTAATTCATCCCCCATAGTAATTCATCCCCCATATAGTAATTCATCCCCCATATAGTAATTCATCCCCCATAGTAATTCATCCCCCATATAGTAATTCATCCCCCATATAGTAATTCATCCCCCATAGTAATTCATCCCCCATAGTAATTCATCCCCCATATAGTAATTCATCCCCCATAGTAATTCATCCCCCATAGTAATTCATCCCCCATATAGTAATTAATCCCTCATAGTAATTCATCCCCTATATAGTAATTCATCCCCCATATAGTAATTCATCCCCCATAGTAATTCATCCCCCCTATAGTAATTCATTCCCCATATTGTGTCAATTCACTTACCTTTGCTCCGCGCGTTCCTCTCGCCGTGTTCCCGCGCCGTTCCGGTCTTCAGGAAGGACTGTGAGAGGAGAAGAGAGGAGTTTGTCACGCTGCCCCGCCTACATCCTGGCTGCCCCGCCTACATCCTGACAGCCAATGTTTGCCACGGGCCGGATTAAAAGGTCCGCCGGGCCGTAGTTTGCCCATTGCTGGGCTAGCTGCAGAGTCCTGACTTTTGGGGCGGCCGCCCAAGAGAAGGGAGGGGAGCGGGCGCCCGGCACACAGAAGAGCCACATTAGAGTGTGTAAAGAGCCGCATGTGGCTCGCAAGCCGAGGCTTGCCGACCACTGGCCTAGTGGAAGCACGAGCCCCGTCTCCTGGATGACCTCATTGACCAAATATGGCGAGCATCCTCCATGACATCATTGACCAAATATGGCCATGTTCATATTTGATCAATGTTGACACCCTGCCTTTTTTTGGGTTGGGGTTTTTTTTTTTTGTTTTTGTGGAGTCCCTTCTAAAATCCATACCAGACCTTGAGGAAAAACATATTTTTAAAATAACAGTAAACAAGATAGGATGGAAAGTAGGCTTGGTGTCCTGAATAATTCCTAGAAACAACATTACTGGTAAGCACGGGTGTGGAAATGTTTTTAAAAATTACTTGTCCAAGGACTAAATCAGGGTCCAAATCTACTTGTCTCTCATGATAATCTACTTGTCCTGATTAAAAAACTAAATAATTTTAGCCAAAACCGTATTTAAATAAGGTCTTATTTGTTATAATACTATTGAATGAGACAGTTTTATCACTAGGGATTTTCATGGATGTATGTCCCTTTAAACCTTGAAATGGCTTTTCCAGGGTGAAAAATACAAAGGGTTGATGTTTTATATGAGGCAGAGGTGCTTTTAGGAATGTCTGGGGCTTTTAAAAATGAAAAAGGCTTTATAGTGACCTAAACTTTTAATATTTTTAACATTGCGCTGTTTCTATCCTAGTCACCTCCCTGCCTGTCTCGACCACCAAACTTGGGGACTAGCAGGGAGGGGAGAGACCTTGCAGTATGACGAGCACCAATTTGGGTGCTCACCAGGAAAGGGGAGTGTTGGTCTCTCTTAATGCCCAGCAGAAGCACGTCTCCTGAGTGCGTAAATTACCCTTGCACACAGAAGCACTTGGGTACTTAGTACAAGCACATGCTGAGCAGAGAAATCAAGCACCAGTGTCTATCGGGGTCGGATCATTTTTTTTGTTCAACCTGCTGGTTGAATGAAAAATATGACTAATGTATGGACTGCCTTAATGAAGAATTTCATTAATACCAGCAACTGTTGGGACAATGAGCATCTTAGTCAGGTCTATGTACAGTATAATGTATAGAGTAAGTAAAAAACAAAACGATATATGCACTGCAGCGGTCAGGATGAAAACCATGTTCACATCAGAGTCCTCCTTTGCATCAAAGTCCCAGCAATTACTTCTATACATTGGAGTGTGCCCTTACATCAGACCATGGTGGAGTGCGCCCTTACATCAAACCGTGGTGGAGTGCGCCTTTACATCAGACCGTGGCAGAGTGCGCCCTTACAACACATCAGACTGTGGCAGAGTGCGTCTTTACATCACATCGGACCACGACAGGATGCGCCCCTACACCAGACCGTGGCAGAGTGTGCCCTTACAACACATCAGACTGTGGCGGACTGCGCCCTTACATCACATTGGACCACGGCGGAGTGCGCCCCTACACCAGACCGTGGCAGAGTGTGCCCTTACAACACGTCAGACTGTGGTGGACTGCGCCCTTACATCACATCGGACCACGGCAGAGTGCGCCCCTACACCAGACCGTGGCAGATCGCGCCCTTACAACACATCAGACTGTGGCGGACTGCGCCCTTACATCACATTGGACCACGGCGGAGTGCGCCCCTACACCAGACCGTGGCAGAGTGCGCCCTTACAACGCATCAGACTGTGGTGGACTGCGCCCTTACATCACATCGGACCACGGCGGAGTGCGCCCCTACACCAGACCGTGGCAGAGTGCGCCCTTACAACACATCAGACTGTGGCGGACTGCGCCCTTACATCACATCGGACCGCGGCAGAGTGCGCCCCTACACCAGACCGTGGCAGAGTGCGCCCTTACATCACATCAGACTGTGGTGGAGTCCGCCCTTACATCACACCAGACCACAGCAGAGTGCGCCCTTACATCACAGTTCAGTTGCTAACTGGACATGCAATGGTTAAGTGTGTGAAGCTCCTGGAAGAACAGGGGGAGGGTATGAAGGGAGATAAGCTCCATTACTGCAGAGATCATTCACTTCAGGCTGCTCTCTGCAGGTTCAGACAGTGGCATTATTGGTACAGACAGATGGATCTTCAAATTTCCTATACACATCCCCTTCCTCAAGCAAACACTGGCAGGGGTTGGAGTGTGGGCGGGGCAGGTAGAGCAAAATGATACCTCTCTCCTCTCAGGTATGAGTGTTACACTCAGTGTGCACAGCTGCAGCCATTCTGCCCGTGTTTACCGAGAGCTCTGCGGCTTGCCCGCAGCAGAGCTAAGTGAAAGAAAACTCAACCTGCCCAGTGCTCGAAACTACATGTCCCGTGTGTCAGGCAATGGGGTTTGCACATCCCGGTGGTAAGACTAACAGGGAATTTCCCCTCAATATCTTTCAGGACAGTAACCTGTGAGTGGAAGCAGGAAATGAAACAACCCTACATCAGGGTGAGACCACTGTCTGAAGAGCTTTTCTGCTACATGCCAGGTCCTAGTTCAAGAGATCCTCTACTCCCAGCTAGACAAATGTATTCCAGCCAGAACTGATAGTCACCAGATTTGGTCCATTGAAGTTCCCTGCGCTCCTGCCTATGGTATAGCATCTGGTAGGAAGTACCTTTAATGTGCTTCTTCTTTAAAAAAAAAAAAAAAAGAATATACACTACTGTGCAAAAGATGAAAAAATGCTGTAAGCTAACATGTTTTCAGTAATAGAGGTGTTAATAGTTTATTTTTAACAACATGTAAAGAAAATAAACAGAAGAGAATCCAAATCAAATCAATATTTGGTATGAATAAACTTCAAAACAGCATCAATTCTTCTAGGTACACTTGCACACAGTTTTTGAAGGAACTTGGCAGGTAGGTTGTTCCAGATATCTTGGAGAACTAAGTACAGACCTTTTGTGGATGTAGGCCACCTCAAAGCCTTCTGTCTCTTCATGTAATTCCACACAGACTCAATGATGCGGATGTAATACCCTGCTATTATTCAGACTGCAAGATGTTAAGAGACACAAGGTGGCAGTGTCCTGCAACTCAGTGGCACACATTCTGGTGAAAAGCTCTATGGATATTGTAGGCTGAACTGCAGGACTTTGCTGGCAGGCAGCTAATTAGAAGACTACATTTCCCAGCGGAGCTGGCGTGTGGGTGGAGGCATATATATGTAGAATCCCAGCAACCCAGGGACAGGCAGTGAGCTGGGAGAGGGTTGAAAGGAAGGTGTAAAGAGAAGGCTGTGTGGAATGCTGGAGGACCAGGCCAGGCCGGAGAGTGAGAGAGTGGAGAAAAAGGGTATATTTATACTGTATATACATCTCTACAAACATACATATAAGATATACATGTATAGGTAATATAATATACAATAAGCAATCAATGCATTAGCTGGTGCATAGGAAGAAAACATGGATGAACAACATAACAAACATAAAAGGAAAGAAAAATAATTAAAATTATTAAAGATATAAAAAAAAACACTTGCAAAACAACAGCCCATTTTATAGTCCCTGGGCCTCCCAAGGATCCACCCATAGTTATCCAACCTCAAAACACCTACCAGTGAAATACTCCATAGCCATTCAGAGGCAATCTTTGACATCTGTGAGCAAGCTCTCCATGGGGAAAAAGACCACCCTTCCTTCCAGCCTCTGAATGGCTATGGAGTATTTTACTGGTTAGGTGTTTTGAGGTTGGATAACTATGGGTAGATCCTTGGGAGACCCAGGGACTATAAAATGGGCTATCAGATGGGACTTCTTTCTCTCTGGCAGCACATTTATCAAGGCAGTGGTGGGTTTTGACTGACTTACTACACTAGAAGTGGTAGGTGACACAGATTGTAGTGGCATATCCAGTTAGCGATGTATAGTATGATATTGAGTACTTTCTCTTTTCTTTGTATCTGGCTTGATTTTCTCAGGGAGGCCATTTCAAACTATATACAGCATGAGGAACTTATGTCTCTTTTGGATGCTGGATTTTGCCTTCCCATACCATTATTTCATCTTTAGTTCACCGGAAGCACTTTTTTCACTCCTATATTGGGTGGAAGTGTACTTTGATTTAATTGGTTTGGATGTTACCCACCTTTGGATTGTTGATTTGAGCCATGTTTGACATTGGAGTGAGTATATAGGGCACAGGTGTCAAACTGGCGGCCCTCCAGCTATTACCAAACTACAAGTCCCATGAGGCATTGCAAGATTGACAGTTATAAGCATGACTTCAAAAAGGCAGAGGCATGATGGGACTTGTAGTTTTGCAACAGCTGGAGGGCCACCAGTTTGACACTCCTGATAGTGGGGATTTGGAAGTGTAATTAACATATATTCAACATCTTATCCCACTCATTTATGAGTTTTCCAGGTTTATCTACCACATACATATTTGGCTGTAGAGAATTGGTGAGATCGTGCCCATCTTTGTTTGCCAATGGTTTCTGTTGCATGCCTCCATACAGCCTAGATGGAAGTGATTACATGCTTATGTCAAGCATCTTTGAGAAAGCAATCACTTTCAACCATAGGTGGGCAGATCCTGCTTTGTACAAAATGTCATGTTCTAGACCTATGTCTCAGTTAGGAAACATTGGACGCGGGCCTGCTGGGTACCAGATTTAACAACAAATTAACCAAGTTTGTCTCCCGGTCCAGGGACCCTCTAGCTATTCAAATTAATGCAGATGGACATTTCTTGTGAGAATCTACCAGGCCGCGGAAATATTTCCACCTTGATGTCAGGGCTGGATTCCTCAGACACCAGGCCAGAGACAACTTAGTCCTGGATATCAGGCCCAGAGATTGTTGCTTCTGCTAGAATGTTGAGTTGCAGCAGTGAAGAGTAGAATAGGGGCATATGGAACTACCATAAAATGCAGACCTTTCAAGCAAAAATGTAAGGTTGGATGGTTCGTGGTCTGCAACTCTGACATGGAAACTGTCAGTCAGGTGCCATCCTGCAGAAGAATAACCTATGATTAGAGTCAAAGAGGCCCAGATACTCAAAGATGAAAAGTTCAAAGCAGCATTTCCTGCAGGTAAAGGCTGCAAATGAAGCTCTAAAGAGCCTCAACAAGTGGTAATGCATAACCTGAAAAAGCTTGTGGCATCTGCTCCCGTAAAAAGAGGTCACTCAGGTGTCCTACTATAGGGATGTCCTGTGATCATAGCAAGACTAACACCTAAGAAATATTTGAGGTGTAGTGGGCATACCAAAGAAAAACAACAAACAGGAAGTGTTATGTATCCACAGCAAGGCAGACAGTGTAGAGCGTAGCCAGAAAAAAAAGGGAACATGTGCATTGGCAACCCTGATGACCAAAACCTAGATAATCTCCCAGATGGAAGGATGTGAGTATCTATATTCTCTCTGGAAATTTCTGCATGTGAATGCAGACAAAGGGCATCTGATAACCTCAATGGGTGCAGGCCTTGATTTGCAAAGGGAACCGTGAAAAGGTCTCAACATAAAAACCTTTAAAGGCAACACCTCCTCCCCAGTCAGACAGCCTGCAACAGTGAAAAAGGATATAGATTTAAAAGTAAGTTTAATCCAGAAAACAGGAACCAGTGGTAGCAGTGACACTGTGAGTGGTTCAGTTTTGTGAGTGCATAGGGTTCACTTCCTAGCAAACATTGGCTTGGAGTGAATCACAAGTTCTGAAAAGCAAATCAATTCTTTTTTCTCTAGTAAGCACTGGAGGGAGTCTGGAGCAGCCTTTTCTCCATGAAAAAAGTAATTCAGTCCTTCTTTTACTCTCTTTTCAGTTCTACTAAGAGTATAAACATAGCAATTTTATTTACATTTGAGAAGATATGTTCTTTAAAACTCTCTGCTATTCCTTTGTTGAACTCCATTTTTCATCTCTGAATTTCTCTAAATAATTTTGTACATTTCCATACACTGTACCTTCTTTTAGAACTAGTCTTTATACATATCTGATTATTATGTAGTGGACCTCCCAGATTGATCCCGCTATATTTGATCCCAGGTTCTGATCCCTTAAGTTTACAAGTAGATAAGCACAAGGTATTTCCGTCTAGGGGAATCAAATCCCACTCAATCGTCAGACAGTAGCCATGCAGGGGTTGTTCTTTTTTGTTATTTTATTTGTTTTAGTAGAACTGGGATAGGGAAAAAAGCTTTGGGATGCTTGGCATTAGGGAACTTGCTGAGGACACTATCGTGAAATAAAAGTACAATACAGGGCAGAGTTTTCCTCCACAAAAGGGTAGCAACAGCTTTCAGCACAGGAGGGGGGCTTCCTCTGTGGTGCAGGCCTGGCAACTAGGTTTGGAATGGTCCCTCTATCCAGAAGGGGTGCACAAGCAACAGTCACTGTCTCAGGATTCTCTGAGGCCTATTCACTGTGATCCGTGTCACAAGGTATCCCAGAAAGATCCACTCTGGACTTTGCTTCAGCGTTCCTGAGACTTCAAAAGGATGACTTTTCTGCTCCTTGGTGAGTTAGAGACATCTGGGGTTTCTTTAGGACTCTCCTAAGCCTAGGAAGGTTTGACAGCATATCCTGGTTGGGTCAATCTCCTGCCGGAGAAGGACCCTGCTACTCTCTGCTCTCACCCTTATATACCACTCTCAGCCCTCTAGTGGTCACTTGTCTTGACCAAGGATTGGCTGAGTGTGTATACAAAGCCAGCTCAAACGCTACCCTCTTCATCACTATGTTTCCAGAAGATTCTGGAAAGACAGGGGGAGACAGGTAAGCCTGCAGCTGCAGAATTCAGAGTAGGCAAAACACAATTATGTCTCTACATATAACAGCAGACACAAAAATTTTTTATTTGCCTTAGTTCTAGCACCTAATTTAGAAGGGTGCCACACTCATTCTCTGCCAAAAGAGGTCCTGTCCTCAGGGGCCAGCAAAAAAACATTATTCCTGAGTCCAGGAACTGGGAGGGGGTTAAGGGAATGAACTATGTGGTGTTACACACGGCAGTAAAAAAAATAGCTCTCTGTACAAATAATTACATTATATATATATGTATATGTATATATATTACCTAAAGGAAGACTCATGCCTGGCCCATGTAAAGGGGACCCCACAGCGAAGGAACTCCTGAAAACAAGTATTTGCATTAAATACATTTATCATTCCTACCAGCTAACTACAATCCTATTCTATCTAGTAATGTACATTTTAAACGCAACTTCAGCAATACAAAAGTGAGATTCCTCAGCCGAGGTATGGCATTTTCTTGTAGTTTTGAAGGACAGAAAGAATCTATACAACAAAGTAAACAAACTGTCTATACTTCAGTGGGAGCATCCTCTCCTAAGAGGAGACTCTCCCACAAGCAAAATAACCTAGCATAGTAGCATTAATGTTTGCATCACATCAGCAGTGAGCAAAATGGCCCCCTAGGGGCAAACTCTTACCTCAACTTCTCTCAGAGCCCTAAAAGACAACACAAAAACAACATTCTAGCTATCTACATACCTATCTACACTATACATTCTTCCTTAGCAATAGTTGACTGTCCCTCTCCAGAGCTTGTAAAGCCAACAGTCTCTGTGACTAAATTTTCTGGGCCAGGCTCTGCATCCCAGAGTCCATGTAACTCAGCAAGGGTATAAGAACATGTGGATGTCCATACCAATAGGAAAGAAGATCATAATTTACACACAAGGATCTCCTATCAGCAGACTGATGAACCGGTGGAGGACTTCCACCCGTAACTTCTTAGTAGAATAGACCCCAAGGTTAAAGGGCCCAAAGTAGATGGGGAGCCAATATAGGCTAATGACTGCCAGTAATAAGTAGCTTTTTTTTTTCTCATAAAGACTCAAGGGGTGAGGTGCTGTATGGTTTGGATCCTTGCTGACATCGGAGCAGCCCGCTGGTTCAAAAGGCTTGCACAATGTCACTTACAAACAACTGGTAGCAGCATAAGACAGAAACCACAACACTTTAGGCAGCCATGTATAGGGTGTTCACAAGTAGCAAGTGTAAGCATCCTCACAGAGTAGTAGAATCAGGCACAACTGGGGGTCATCTTAAGCGTATTTACATGTAACAGGAGTATAAATTCCTTAAGATAAGTAGAATCTGAAAATAATGTGGGTAGTTTCTGTCCACACACAGCAACAATTCCACTGAAACAGCAACTAAAGGAATAATAAAGTGTATAAAACTCTGTGCTTAGGTGAGAAATAAAACTGCCAGCATGAAGGATTATGATACAAACCCCCTAAACACCACTATAACCAAAGTGCATAAAATATCATTCAATTGGTTGCGTCAAAAAATCAGTAAAATGTAAATACAAAAACATCACATTTAAAAAAAGAGCATATCAAATAAATACTCCAGAAACAAAGTCTCCAACACCAAAGTCCATAAAATAAATGGTGATAAGTGAAATTAATGCAAATGGATGCAGTCAGAGAATAAGAGTACAGTGACTCTTCCACCAGATGAATGAATGAATGAAGGGGAGAACAGCTTCCACCAGACACCACTCTGTATACAAATACACCTTATTGGATTATCTGACCACCTTTTCAGGGATGGTCACATGCAATTATCTAGGCTTAACACCACCGTGCCATCGGGCTATGAGCAGATCTCTCCATCAATTCAAGACCTGATAATAGCCATAGGATTGCAAGGAAAGAAAGACTCCCATAGTTTAGTATATTAAAATGTTTCCAATTTAATAAAAGTTAAAACCACAGTTGCATTTCAATAAAGCAATACATGCAACATGTCAGGACATCCAAACCTCCTTCCGTGATCGGCGGCAACTCACTTCCGGGTTTCGGTTGATGTGATGGCGTCACTTCCTCTGGCCCCGCCCAATGCATTTCATCTAAAAGATGTCATCAGGGGGAGTGGCCACTGGTGATCATTTGTCTTGACCAGGGATTGGCTGAGTCTGCATACAGAGCCAGCTCAGACTCTACCCTCTCCCTCAGTTTGTTTCTAGAAGATTCTGGAAAGACATGGGGAAACTGAGTTCTGCAGCTGCAGGCTTATCTGAGTAGGCAATACACAATTATGTCTTTACTTCCAACAGCAGGGCCAAAAAACAAAATTTGCCTCACTTCTAACACCTAATCTAGAGGGGTGCTACATTTATAAACACACTATCCTGAGCGATTCAATAAACCTTCAGGCACAGATCAACCAAATATGAAAATGTTGCATTCAAATCTCAAGCAAAGAAAAAAAATATAGACATTCTGTTGGAAAGACATTGGGGTTGATTCACTAAAACTGGACAGTGCAAAATCTGGTGCAGCTCTGCATAGAAACCAATCAGCTTCCAGTTTTTTTTTCTCAAAGCTTAATTAAACAGGTTGAAGTTAGATACTGATTGGCTACTATGCACAGCTAAATCAGATATTGCACTCTCCGATTTTAGTAAATCCACCCCATTGCATTACCAATCTACATGCTGAATTACCCTCTGTGGTTGGACATGCCCCTTTCTTCCTCCAGACTAGTAGTTTGAGGACTCTTATGATTAGGGGTTTGGCCAACACTCATCTAAACCAGCATACAGCTCTGGATTGGAAGACAGAACTCAGAAAAAAGTATCTAAAGGCATTTTAGACTACGAATTGTCAACAATCATAACATACAGAGGTACAGGACACAAGAGAAAGAAAGTGTGAGACTTTAAATGAGCTTTTATAGCACTCTGTGCACATTGCCTATCTGTTAAGCAGCTACCTGTTTAATACCTCCTTCATTTGCACCTATTTTACCTTGCTAACTAAATCACCATAATTGCTGGTATCCTTGTGAACACCTATAAATGTGAACAGCAGAAGAAGCAGCCGGTGCATTCCCTGGTTCGAGCACACCACCCCAACTTGCTTCTTGGAATGTGATGTTGCACATTGCAGAATACTAATAGAAGAGGTGACAGTCCTGCTCAGAAGCACTGTGTAACGCCTACTTAATCTGTCTGTGGCTGTTTGTAAAAACCCTTAATTAAGGTAAACTCAGTGGCTTCTCAGACTTTAGCAAAAATGAATTATTTCCTGGACAGCACAACAGTTTAGAGATTGCTTCTTGCTTGCCTGGAGTTGATTGCTCTATAGCTGTGTCTAAACATTAGTGAAATATTCTCTATTAGCCGCCAAATTTACCTAAAGATTTCACTGTCATTATCTTGATTATAGATGAAGCCATGGGTGGTAGTTCTTCTCTCCATGTCATTGTGTCAACTGGGTAGCATTAAACTACATCTGCAAATCGCCCAGCCGTGCAGAAATTGACTGCAGCTTCTATTAGTGTTCATGTTCTGTGTGTTGTGATGACAGCCCCTAGCGTTAATGGAACACAAGTATTATACAAACCACACAGATAAAAGAAGACTAAGAACAGGAAAGTGTGTGATTGGGAAGCCTTTAGATGGATGAATAGTGACAGTATGTTTGTTGGAAGAAACACAGTGTCGAGAGGTGTCTGGCTATTTGTTCCAGATGGGATCGAATTTATTCTCTGGCATCTGTGGGGACTCTGCTAGGATGTCTCCAGCACCGTCTGAGGAGGGAGAAGGATGGGCTCATCCCTCCAGATTCATTATTCAAGATAAACTTTCATCCTCCCGTTACTCTACTCTGGCATGCTGTCTGCAGGTGAAGAATCGCAGCTGATGTTGGCAATCAATGCACCTAAATAAGACAGATGTTGGTAGAGGGAAATGATCTGCACAAGGTACAGTGTTACAAGGAGCTAGGATCTAAAATCCAGACACTTCAATCTTTATACTAGGCAAGTTTTAGATGAGATGTATTCGTAATAAATGGGGAGCACATGATGGCTACTCAGGGCTTATTCTTCTGCTCTGCTATTCTTTATTTCACACTGTTGCCTGACACACACAATTGCAATATTCACTTGGACATCTCTTTGTCTCTTTTGCTCTTAGACTGACATAGGAGCCCCCCAAAAATGTCACAGAGAGGCAGAAATAAACTAAAAAATTAAGGCTAATGAAACCATCATATGCAGCCACACACCATTATTACAGGTACTTATACAGCGCCATGAATTTACGCAGCGCTTTACATTAACAGTGCTCAGCTTAAATGAGTACACCCTTTTGAAAAGTAAGATTTTAATCAATATCTCAATGAACACAAGAACAATTTCCAAAATTTTGACAAAACTGAGTTTTATAGAACATTTGTTTAGCTCATTACATGAAAGTAAGGTTAATAACTTAGTAACTTAGATTACAAAATCTTCAGTTTTACTCAAATTAGTTGATGCAAAAATGAATACACCCTTCAACAAAAACTACTACATCTAGTATTTTGTATGACCTCCACGATTTGTAAGGACAGCACCAAGTCTTCTAGGCATGGAATGAACAAGTTGGTGATATATTGCTACATCTATCTTTTTCCATTTTTCAAGAACGACCTCTTTTAGAACCTGGATGCTGGATGGAGAGTGATACTAAACTTGTCTCTTCAGAATTCCCATAGGTGTTCGATTTGGTTCAGATCAGGAGACATCCTTGGCCACTGAATCACTTTCACCCTGTTCTTCAGAAATGCAACAGTGGCCTTAGATGTGTGTTTTGGATCACTGTCATGTTGGAAAAGTGCACGATGACCAAGGGCATCTTCTCTTTCAGTTTAGAGCAGTACATCTGTGAATTCATGATATCATCAATGAAATGCAGCTCTTTGACACCAGCAGCACTCATGCAGCCCCACAGAAGGACACTGCCACCAACATGTTTTACTGTAGGCACCATGCATTTTTCTTTGTACTTCTCACCTTTGCGTCACCATACAGTTTTGAAGCCATCAGTTCCAAAAACATTTATATTGGTCTCATCACTCCAGAGTACAGAGTCCCAATAGTCTTCTTCTTTTTCAGTATGGTTTCTAGCAAATTCTTGGTTGGCTTTTTTGTGCATGGGCTTTAGGAGAGGCTTTCTTCATGGATGACAACCATGCATGCCTTTCCTCTGCAGTGTAGGCCGTATTGTGTCACGGGAAATATTCACCTCAGTTTGGCTTTCTACTTCTTTAGCAAACTGCAGTGAACTTGCATGGTGATTTTCTTCAACCCTTCTCATCAGAAGATGCTCCTGTCGAGGTGTTAACTTACGTGGAGGGCATTGATGTCTCTGTGAGATGGTTACAGTTCCATCTTTGTTACATTTTTGGATCACTTTTGCTACAGTATTCTGACTGATAAGCAAAGCTTTGCTGATCTTGTAGTTTCTCAGGCCTTGTGACATTTTTCTTCCATGAGGTGCCATTGCTGAAAGCATGAAATGGGAAGGGGTTTTCTTTATCAAGTAATGTCCTTTTATAATCAACTATCTGCTGGAAACCTGTTTAATGAATAATGAGACTCACCTGTAGTTGAATTCTTTTTAACTAGGATTTTGTTGTCTAAAATTTAGCTTTTTGCTAAGACTTTCATTGGGGTGTATTCATTTTTGCAACATGGTCTTGAGTGAAATTGTTAGGAAAAATACTTTTTTGTGTGTGCAAATTTACAAATCTTGTTTGCAATCAATGGCCTGCATTTGTGGGAGTATTTTGTAGTACAGTGTCCCACAGAAATTGTTGATTCTGAAAGGAAAGTAAAGGTTTTCTGAAAAATCTGTTGGGGGTGTACTAATTTATGCTAAGCACTGTATATATTGTACGTTCACATCAGTCCCTAACCCTCAAGTGGTGTACAATCTAAGGTCCCTAACTCACATTCATACATACACATACTAGGGTCAATTTTAGACAGGAGCCAATTAACCTACCACCTATATACATAGAGGTGGATCACTCTTGCTGTTGCCATCTAGTGTAATGCGGAGACGCTACATGTCCTGGATTGCTTGACTCTGACCATGAATGTCTGGAGGCCGGTTGGGTGAGCCCATGATTGAGACCCTTAAGTGTAAATTTGGACACAAGGTTCAGATTTGACATACTCTTATGTGGATTTATATAATCACCTGAGGTAGACCAAACACTCTTGAGTGGACTCCCTTATGTAAATCTGCTAGCTGGATTGGTCTGTGAAAATTTATATACATATACGCAGGCTATTGTGTAAAACCGCATAACACCCTGTGCCCACACCAAGGAGCACCTAGATTGGCTAGGGTGGATATTATAATGGACATAACTTGAATACTCAATATATAATCATACAATTCATGTCCACTGGCCCCATTTGATCTATAGGTGTTTTTTCATGGACTCCATTATATTGACTTATTAATCTTCTGGCCTTCATATTAGGATATTTCCATAGTGTGTTGCTGCGCATGGTGGTGTGAGTGTATGTTGGTTTTACACCTGCTTATGATAACAAGACAACATTGTCTTTTTATTTTTATCTTGTATGGTGATGGGTTATACAGTGGGACAAAAAAGTATTTAGTCAGCCACCAATTGTGCAAGTTCTCCCACTTAAAAAGATGAGAGAGGCCTGTAATTGGCATCATAGGTAGACCTCAACTATGAGAGACAAAATGAAAAAAAAAATCCAGACAATCACATTGGCTGATTTGGAAAGAATGTATTTGCAAATTATGGTGGAAAATAAGTATTTGGTCAATATCAAAAGTTCATCTCAATACTTTGTTATATATCCTTTGTTGGCAATGACAGAGGTCAAACGTTTCCTGTAAGTCTTCACAAGGTTGGCACACACTGTTGCTGGTATGTTGGCCCATTCCTCCATGCAGATCTCCTCTAGAGCAGTGATGTTCACAGTAGGTATGGTGTTCTTTGGATGCAACTCAGCATTCTCTCTCCTCCAAACACGACGAGTTGTGTTTCTACCAAACAGTTCTATTTTGGTTTCATCTGACCATATGACATTCTCCCAATCCTCTTCTGGATCATCCAAATGCTCTCTAGCAAACTTCAGACGGGCCCGGACATGTAGTGGCTTAAGCAGGGGGACGCGTCTGGCACTGCAGGATCTGAGTCCCTGGCGGCATAGTGTGTTACTGATGGTAGCCTTTGTTACGTTGGTCCCAGCTCTCTGCAGGTCATTCACTAGGTCCCGGGGATTTTTGCTCACCGTTCTTGTGATCATTTTGACCCCATGGGGTGAGATCTTGCGTGGAGCCCCAGATCGAGGGAGATTATCAGTGGTCTTGTATGTCTTCCATTTTCTAATTATTGCTCCCACAGTTAATTTGTTCACACCAAGCTGCTTGCCTATTGCAGATTCAGTCTTCCCAGCCTGGTGCAATCTACAATTTTGTTTCTGGTGTCCTTCGACAGCTCTTTGATCTTCACCATAGTGGAGTTTGGAGTGTGACTGTTTGAGGTTGTGGACAGGTGTCTTTTATACTGATAACAAGTTCAAACAGGTGCCATTGATACAGGTAATGAGTGCAGGACAGAGGAGCCTCTTAAAGAAGAAGGTACAGGTCTGTGAGAGCCAGAAATCTTGCTTGTTTGTAGGTGACCAAATACTTATTTTCCAGCACAATTTGCAAATAAATTCTTTCCAAATCAGCCAATGTGATTGTCTGGATTTTGTTTTCTCATTTTGTCTCTCATAGTTGAGGTCTACCTATGATGCCAATTACAGGCACAATTGGTGGCTGACTAAATACTTTTTTGCCCCACTGTATTTATGTGCTTTAATGTTTTTGTATATTTTTTAGATTGATTAAAGCCTTGTTTTCTAAGCTGCTTGATCTGCCTTGTAACCTCCTTTTGGACTTTCTTTAGCCTTCATTTTTTTAGTAGCTTTGGTTCTGTTACGTTGATCTCACCACCTGTTATTTCTTACTACATTGGTGAGTCGGCTGGCTTTACGTGGTGGATATTATGGTATATCCATACCTCACCATGTTTCAAGGCATTGGCTGTGACTTGGTCCTAGTAGTTGATTTTAGCTTTTAGAGACAGAAATAAATGCTATTTGACTTGTTCAGAAACACAAAGTCCAAACTCCAGTACAGGGTAATGATCATCAATCACATTATTGACAGTGAACACTGGTGTTGGCAATTACAGCTCCAACTTCCTTTTCTATGACTTCAATTGTATCCAGCCTACAGTGCTAACAAATGTGCCATGTGCAAATGGATCAAACTGATTGTGATATGCTTTAGGCCTCAGGGAAATGAAGGTGTTGCTCTTGCAATATTTTTTTTTTGTTATTGTAGTTTTTCCAGTTTGACAGTTACAGAAATAAACCAAAACAATGGTGGAAATAACATGTATGCATTGCAGTATTTTCAATAATCAATGAATTTAGTGCATACAGTAATGTCTCTACCTAAAAAACAACCTTCCTTGATGCATTTCACCACTCCTGGCTTGCTCATAAGTCTAGGAGAAGTCAAAAAGTGTTACTGCAAGAGGAGCTAAGTGGAGTGTGGCTGATATTTTTTAATATTCTTCATAGAGAGTAGAGATGGACTACAATGGCCAGCACCCAGAATGTCCATGCATAGGATAGGCCAGCCTTGAGCAGAGCTATGCATCTGTGTGTTTCTGTTCTAAAAATGCAGGCATGTTTGAGAAGGCAAAACTCTCCAAACAAAAAAGAAAATAGTCTCAAAACCACCTTTAAGGGAAAAGAAGGTGTACAGCATGGATGGTAATAAAAGATGCAAGTGCTTATTGCACAAGCATAGAAATTTTACAATTAGGTGGCCATTATCAGAGCCTGAATTTCATCTCTGGAATTAAAAGCAGGTTATACAGTATATACTCGTAAGTCTGATCCACACAACAAGCATGACAGATTCAGAATTCCTTCCATCTATTTGAGCAGACCTGTGTTGCTGTTATTGAGAAATAAATGCTGTGATGTTCTGGTGATGGTGAGTGACAACCCAGGCATAACATAAATTTAAAAAAACTTCATGAATAGTAAATGATTCTGTGTATTGTATTAAGTTACATTCAATGCTGATAAAGGTGCAAAATAAATTTCCCTGAATTGCTTAGTTTTGAAATTGTGTAAGTGTAACATACTTACTGGAAGATTTCAACACAAAAACGATTGCTATGAAAACTCAAAGACAAATGTCGCAACTGAGTCCAACAGAGTCTCAACTTTGCCCTAGGTCAACTGAATCACAATTGTCAATAAACTGATGGAATTGGTAACCCAGCCCCCTTTCTATGAAAGGGTAGTCTCATAGCAGCAACATTGCCATTGCGTTGAGTAGAGCTGAAAGTTTTGTATAGGCAGAGAATTTTGTTTGGCAATGGTATACGTCCCCTATGGCAGTGCCCAGCTTCACAAGGCTTTTGTTTGATAGTACAGTAATTAGCGTATTATCCCTATAAATTGGCAGAATTCAATGACACCATTAACCCCACCCCATAGACTTCAGTGGGGTTTGCTGTAAAGTTTGCAAATTTCAAACATGATTCACAAAACTGTCCTTGAGATAAACTAAGGCATATTTGCACATTCCTTTTCCTCACTATCCCAATCAGTTCGCTAATCCTAGTATCACATTGGGGAAACCAGGAATCACAGCCACACAAGGCATGTTTAGGTGGGGAAAGGAAAGGATGAAAGACAATTTGTCCATGCTGCACATCTTCACCTGGAACTTAAGACTACATTGGACTCAGTTAAATACCCCATGAAAATTTGCATTCAAATATTGCAGTATTTACCACACACAATTCACAAAAAAACACACGGTAAATACAGCTGAGTTAAATTTGTTATTTTGCAGTATTTTATACATGTTTTTTGCATCTTATTTTAATGCAGACCAGACCTCCAGCTGCAGCTGGAATTGAAACATTTAGCAGTTCAGCTTAGGGCTGCTGGTTAATAAGAAGCCAGGAACCCGCTGACAGCAGAATGTAAACAAAAGAGCTGACAGTACAAAAAAAAATGCCTAATTCATACCAGGCCCCAGGGCCATCTTAATAGCATCATGTGCCCCTGGGCAAAGTAATGCACTGGGGCCCCTAACAGCCTGCCCAAATTTATGCACCTACTCTAAAGAATTAAAGTTTAAATAGTTCATAGAATTAAACATATATTTATTAGTACTTTTAATAAAATAAATTATTTAACTATGAAAACATGCCATATATCACAGACTAATCTCTGTACTAAACAGTACAGGGAAGAGGCAGAAGGACACAGCACAAGGAGGGGTTCAGGAGGGCACAGTACAGATCACAGGAAAGCTTAGTTAAAAGAATGACTGTCCCAGCAGATCCCGGGACAGTTGGCAAGTATGATGTAATGTACAGTGGTTATAAAAAATCTACACAATCCTGTCAGGTTTCTGTGAAAAAAATGAGATAAAGATAAATCATTTCAGAACTTTTTCCACCTTTAATATACCCTATGCATTCTATTATCAAACAAGTATGATGTAATGCAAAATTATCAGTGCCTAGGAGTGCCTATTCATTAAGACAGTCCTGCCAGGCCCATTGGGAGGGAGCTCAAACCAAAAATATCAAAAAAATGGTTTGTGGTGAGGTCTCTTCCAAAATCTATACCAGACCCTTATCCTAGCATGCATCCCAGCAATCCAGAAAAGGGGAAGGGGGGACGAAAGCGCACCCCCCAAACCATACCAGGCAACATGCCCTCAATGGGGGGGGGGTGCCTAATAAGGGGTTGGAGGTCATCTGGTGATGTGATGGCCAATTATGTCACAGGGCAGTCCTGCCCTCTTATGATGTAATTGACTCTTTTTCTACTTAAGCAGCACAGAGAAGAGTGGTCAGTCAGCTGGAGCCAAATGTCGGGATTTGATGGGCAGCGTTTATAGTGATTGATGATGGATGTACATCGGGGGACATATTTTTAAAATAAAGGACTTGTCAAAAACTGTGTGGTGGTTTTATTTATTTTATTTACACTTGTCATTTTTTTGGTGAATGAGTAGGGGTACTGTGTATCCCAGACTCATTCACAAAAAGGGGGCCTGGAATCTGGGGGACTCCTTGTTAAAGGGGGCTTCCAGATTCCAATAAGTCACCCCTCTGCACTCCCTCAAAATCACTGAGCCAGGGTTGTGGGGAAGAGGCCCTTGTTCTTATAAACATGAGGACAAGGGGGAAAACACCATTTTTTTTATTTTTGGTTTGAGTTGCCCCCCAAAATCAATATCTGACCTGACGTGCCTCATATGTATTGGGGGGAACCACATTTTTTTTGTACTGGTAGCTCTTTTGCATACATTCTGCTGTCAACAGGGAATTCTTGGCTGACAGCAGATGAGTCACTTGTTGGTAAGGAGCAAAGAGTGCCGGATCCTTAACAAAAAGCTAGTAATTGAACACAATCCCAAAATAACTAGACCATGCCTTATTTAACAGATGTATTTGTTTAATTTTTGGTGAATTGACTTTTAGGCAGGTGTATGCAGTGTTTACTGATTATTTAAAAAAAAACTACATAAACCATAGGTGTGTGCAGGCTATTGTATTAGGGTTTGGCCCCCAAAGCTCAAACACACATGCATGTGTGTATACAGTGGGTATAGAAAATAATCACCCTCCCCTTTATAATGATCACATTGTGTTGTTTTGCAGCCTGAAATAAAGACAGACACAGCTTTTGTTTCATCCAGCTGTCCAAGGCTGATCACAGTTGAAAGTCAAATGGCTTTGTGTGCCATTGAGAAGGTGATTAGCTACACCTTATTGAGTTTACAAGTCATTTTTAAGAGGGGGGTGATCCTTTTTCTACCTCAGTGATTTTGTTTTTGATTTTTTTTTACATGTTGGTGTTAATATCTTTCACTTGGATGTTATAAATACAGCTGGATAAAACAAAAACTGTGTTTGTCTTAATTTCAAGCAAGAAAATGTGATTATTGTAAATGGGGGTGATTTCTTTCTATAACCACTGTATATATATCGATACCTCAGCAGGAGCCGATATCTTGCCCAAGCTTTCTCCTAGATCTTCTCCTGCAGCCAAGCACACAGCATTTCCTATAGCTAGGTGCACACAACTTCCACTCTTTACTCCAATGATAAGTCTAGAGGATGTAGTTTTTTTTGTTTTTATTTTATTTTAGAACTGGGATACTCCTAACTGAACTATGCACAATTGAGGACAGCTTTCTCTCAGTAGATCTGTGTATTAATCTGTACAAAGATTGGAGCAAGGTTCCTCTTTAGAAATGCAGAATTAATGGATAGTAGCTCTTCTGATAGCTGCCGGTCACGGTTGAGAACAGACCTCACTGCATCCACATTCTATTCCATTTTTGACCAACGGCTCACTATCAGAATGATTGCAGAGGAGATGGGAATTACCAAGTCAATTGTTCACGAAATCGTGACTCAGGATTTGAACACGAGAAAGGACACCATTTTGGTAGTGTGGATAACATCCAAAGAACCACTACGCAGGCTCTGAACATCATCCCACTTGAAGACTTCCAGGGATGCTATGAAGAAGGGAAAAATTATTGGGAGCATTGTGTACACTCACAAGCTGCATATTTTGAATGAGACAAAGTTCAATTGTAAAATTTTTCAATAAAATAATTATCTGGGTGCAGAGGGCTCACTCACCAATTATACCACCCCCACCCCCAGGTTGGTCTCCCACAGAGCGACTTAGACTGTTGCAGAACACATACAGACCAAGTCCTGGGCAAGCTAGATCTCCTACTTTCAGACAGAGCCCCACCCCCTGCCCTCAGGGATTACTGAAGAAGCAAGAATGAGGCTGTTTTATCACTATATAACTCTGCCAAGCTGCCAGGGGCTGTGGACAGCTGGAACTAGAACTTACTGTCAGAAAATGTGGAACAGGCTATCAACTTGTGGGCCCCCCTTCTCTTGGAGCATGCTTTCCCCGCACACACTGCACACAGGTGTGATAAGTCATTGGTGCAGGGGGTGATTAGGTGTGCCCAGGCAAATCCGACACATCTTGTGCGCACACTATTGGCACAAACCTATATTGAATTGAGATTTCCATATTGCAAGTGAAATTTGGGGAAAATGTGTTACATTACTCAAATGTTGCATATGATATCCTTTAGTGAATTGAGCCCAAGAACTCTTAGGACCAAATGACCAATGTCCAGCTGCTGTTGACAAAAAACCCTTATACAATTATGCTTTTAATGCCAATCTACTGCTATACCAAAAAGCTTTAATGCCATACCTGTAAAGTAAGACAGTACATACTTACCTTTTCTGCTGTCTGCACTTTTTGACTCAGCTCCAATGTGGACTTCAGCAGAAGATTTCTTTGGATCTGAGGTGAGTTTGGTGAAATGGACTGCAGGAAAGGTGAGCATGTCCTTCTTTAAAGCAATTCTAAAGGTTGATTTTTTTTTGTGTGGGGGGGAATAACAAACATGTCTATACTTACCTGCTGTGTGCAGTGGTTTTGCACAGAGCAGCCTGGATCCTCATCTTCTCGGGTCCCCTTCAGGCTATCCTGACCCCGTCGGGTGCCCCCACAGCAAGCAGCTTGCTATTGAGGCACCCGCTGCTCCGTTTCCATTCACTCACGGAGCAGCGGCTTAACCCCACCCCCCTCTCTCCTCATTGGCTGATTGTCTGTAACTGACAACAGTGGGAGCCAATGGCTTCTATCTCAGCCAATAAAAAGAGGGAGTCCTGATATAGCCGAGACTCCAGTACACATCGCTGGATCAAAGGGGGCTTAGGGGAGGCTGGAGGTGATGCTGCACACAGAAGGATTTTTACCTTCATGCATAGAATGCATGAAGGTAAAAAACCTTGACCCTTTACAAGCACTTTAAAGTGGCATTCCAACCATTTTTTGTGTTTATTTAAAGTCAGCAGCTACAAAAACTAGCTGCTGACTTTTAATAAACACACACTTACCTGTCCCAGGGTCCAGTGATGTGCTCACCCGCACCATCCCTTCTCTCCTTCTTCTCTCCACGCCGCTCAACTGTGGGTACCAGAATGTGACAGCTTGCAGCTTCCCAGCTGGGTGCCCACTGCGCATGCGTGAGTCACTCCGCGTATCCTGATTGGTCTCAGGAGACTGCATTAGGAAGAATCCCAGGAGACTGCATTAGGAAGGAGGGGACCGAACTTCCGGCTCACTTCGCAGCGGCGAAGTGAGCTGGAAGTGGGAGCGGTTACCTGTCAAAACCAAGTACCCCCTCCCCCCCAAAAGGTGCCAAATATGGCAGTGGAGGGGGGGAGGAGGCAAACAAGCTGAGCTTCCACTTTTGGTATGGAACTCCGCTTTAAGATATAGCTTGCATGAAAATGTCAGGATGTTTCTGCATTCAATATGCAGAGTGCCTGAGGAGTCCCACAGTCTTGTCGCATTCCCTACTTAACAAGTCAAAACCTAGAAAACCAGTCTGATATGCCTACAATGCAGGCCTACTGAACAAGACTGTGTTGAGTCAAGAAACCCATTATAACTAATCATCTTCATCTGTATTGATCTGACTACAAGAAACTGAAACAAGATTCCTGCGGATGAATGCAGTTTGCGCCATTCTGTGAACTGTAGCCAGTACTAATGTACTGTATTATTCAGCTACTTTTATTTCTCTACTCTGGTAACAGAGCCAGCAAAGAAGCAGCACATTTGTTAAATCACAATGAAAGGCCAGCGGTCTTATTATGTTATATGTGCAGGAATGCTAGAATCCCAGGATTGTAGCGGAATAAATCAATGTTACAATAACGGAATAATATTTTCTGTAGGGGTGTTTGGGCATACGACATTGTATTACATCTTTCTTAGCAATGTTCTTTACAGCGAGTGCTGGGGGCACAAACATTACAGAAAATCAATATGGCGAGAAAACTCCCAGCCCCAACCATGTTAATTATGTATTTTTCAGATGACCGGGCAAAATATGTTTTACCAACTGCGCAGTTTCTTTTTTTTCTTTTTCTGTTTCTTATCGATTTCCCATTACTGACTTCTGGATGAACTTAAGAATTCAATACCGTTTAGCATACGTCTTTAACAGCCAGAACAAAAAATTGCCTTGACGAATTGAAAAATGTATAAGTGCCAAGATTTTCGGGGGGTTTTTTGGAAGTGCAAAAGTTACATACTCACCCCACTTTTGAGATGTTGTCAGTTTCATGTGTGTCAAAAGTAGGGATAAGAATTAGGTTCTATTTGGACCTGGATTCAAGGTGAATGCAGCCTTCTGAGGTGCGAAACTGGCAAACTATTTAGTCCAAATTGGTTAGTTCACCCAAATTCCTAGCTGCTGTAATATAAACAAATAGCGGGTTAATGGCAGATATTGTTATTGACCAAATCTGGTCATTGACCATGTTTGTTCAATTATGTCACCCAGGACCCCTGACACTATATTCATATTACTGCACTGCCGGGAGGCTGTCATTTAGTGGTGGAAGTGCATTACAGAAACATTCTCAGGTGACAGGTAATTGAAGGGGATTTACATCATTGGACACTGGACAAAGTGTGCATACAGTATATGGAAGGAGCATCAGACCAAAAGATAAAGAGTCTAAATTCATTTACTGTAGTTGTGTTAAAAGACACCCAAAGCATTTCAGGGGTCAAAAGAACTCCACAAAAAATGGCCACTGCCCTTCATCAGGGTTTGAATGGACTCAAAGAGAGGCTTTCCTGTTTGAATCTGTGCAGATTGCTGGAGTGGGATTCCTGGCCAGCAGTGTCTGCATCAGCAGTTCTTATTTTGACTGAAGCCCTGATGAAGGGGGAGTTCCTTTGATCCCTGAAACATGTTGGCTGTTTTTTAACACAACATCAATAAATTAATTTGGACTCTTATCTTTTGGTCTGGCGCTCCATCCATATATGCACACTTTGTCCTGGACACCAGAGTGCAACTGGTACCTTGAGTGAGCTTAGCTTAGTCACAACAGAAATGAGACTGAGCACATTGCGCTGGTATGTGGCAAATGCCACCGGGTCACAGTGAGGGTACCTGCTTGGGGCCAGTGCGGTCATTGTCAAGAGTTGCTCCTGAAGATTTTACCAGTGATCAGCAGCTGAAGATCTTGTTGGTGAACTGGGAGACAGGCCTCACTACGGATATGCCAAACATAGCCCATAGAGTCTGCAGGGAAGATGGAGGAAGTTTAGGGCAGCCACTGGGGCCAGGACTAGTGGTGTGCACTCAGACCACTATCCACCAATGGAGTGAGACCTGAATTTCTACCTTTAGGGGAGCACTCTCAGTGAGATCAAAGGAAGAGGCTACCACAGTCATTTGAGCAGGGGACAGAAGATAGAGATGAGTGACCTGAGATTGGCAGAACCCAGCGACCAGACTCCACCAGGTGAGGAGTGCCCTGTGGTTTTAGATGTACTGTAGGTTTGCCACTTCTCGAGAATATGTATGGGTCTATCAAAGAGGATATTGGGGATTGGAGGTTAGTGGAGGAGGCCAAATGGGCTTGGGGGACACAGTAGAACAAAGCCCCTACAGTTATGACATGGATTACACAGAAAAAAAAAACATGTTCACCAGCAGAGAAAGCGTGCAAAGGAACTTGGATTGTGCATGGAGTATTTTGAGAGAAGAATCAAGCTATCCCCACCTTGCACCTTAACCAGGATAATGACGCAAGATCAGGCCTACTGTTACCTCATCAATAAGGCCCATCTGTCCTGCCAGGAAGACCTTGATGAACTGCCCAGATTCTCCCATCTCCAGTGAATAGTACAGAGGAAGGTGACGTTGGAGTATGGGTATGACTTTCCTTGTGTACCCCCCGAGGTCATGGAGGAGACAGTCAAATGTCGTAATTGGTATGAAGGAGAGATCTGGGACTTCCTGCATGTTCCTAAAGTCTATAAAAACCAGAAGTTCCCCCAGCTGTGGCAAAAGTTACATAGCATAAAGAGGAGCTGGAGCTGAGAAAGGTCAATCCACAAGGACCGTATAATAGTTAAGAAGTTGAAACACTGGGATCAGGGGTGGTCCATAAACATCTGGGGACCTGATGGAAGGATAGTCCAAGTTCTCGACCCAGAATTCTACCATTAAAGGAAAAAAAAAAGGAAAATCTGTTTATCAGTACGTTCAAGATACCACTTGATAATCTATGAGAAGCAAGTGCCTTTTTCCCTATTCCATTTACTCCTCATGTCAGTGCAGTCGAAACAAAGGGAACTGTCCAGAGAATGTCAAGTGAAGTTTCTCAGTTCAAGTTCTAGAGTGCTGTTACTGTAACATGTGGGTGACTATCTACCAACTAAATCTGTGTGCAGAGGTGATTCTCTGTGAAGTTTCATCAGAGTTATGATACAAGTTTCAAGTTTGTTACTTTGAACTGAACTGTTGCTCATCAAAAAGGGGCAACCATTGGGACCTAAATCCCTCTCTTGCTTGCAACACAAGGGGAGGGTGCTTTGGCTTGTGCTCAGATGTGGAGCTGAGACTAAATTCGGGTAGGTCATCATTTTTAGTAGTGGGTGATGGTCTGCCACTTAGGAAATGTGCCCAATGGAGAAGAAGCCTTTGTGAAGTTTGTTCTACAATTGCAGTGTGAACTGAACTGTTGTCCGACATAGGGGGCAAGCTACCTTTTTCTGTTTCCAGGAAGTTTGTTGTTGAGTTGTCACCTTTCGGGGGGGTGACGGCTCATCTTGAGAATTCCTGGAAAGTCTGAGTTCTACTCCGTAGGGGGAATGGAGTCCTTTTGCAACTGAGTTTTACAGATGTCCTGCTAATTCTTGTTACCCTCAGATCTGTACAGCTGAACTGTTGCCTAACACAGGTGGCAACCTCTTTGAGTCGCTTACATATGGGGTGCTGAATTTCCCACTCTGGTTCAAGGAAGTGCAACCTGAAGATGCTACCTATTGGCAGGTGTGGCAATTCAATGGGGAACTTGTGCTCTTTATATGGCAGGTTGAGTTCCCTGCTATGTCAGTTGAGCTGAGTTCAACATTTCTACGTTTGGGTCATGAATAGCAGAGCCAGAACCCACATATGGTCATGTAAATATATGGTCATTTAGACAGGCCAAGGTAATTAGGATGCATGTTTCTGTGCTGTTTTTCAAGGCTCTTCAAGGCAAGATTCAGTTTTAGTGTACATACTTTAAATGTCTATAGCTTGCTGCTAGGGATGCTTTTACCACCCACTAAGGGTTTACTGGTGTATACACACTCACTGGCCACTTTATTAGTTATACCTTGCTAATGCCAAGGAAATATCCCCCACACCATTACACCGCCACCACCAGCTTGAACCGTTGGTACAAGGTAGGATGGATCCATGCTGTAATGGACCGCCTGATAGCACCTCTATCAATCCCCTGGCAGAGCCTCCCCAGAGTGCGGAGTCTAAGCACCGGAGCACTTGTTCACCAGGGCCCCTGATGGTGGGGATGGACTTGGAGCGCTCCGGTACCAGGTCGCAGCTGCTAGGTATCTCCAACAGGGGTAGAGGAGTCTGACAGGAGGGGGCTAAGAGTCTGATGTGAGGGAGCCTAGTGATCCCTGCGGGATGGATGGATGAGCTAAATCAGAGTCATACAGGCCGGGTGCGTAACTAGCGGGTCGGTGAGGTACAAAACGGTAGGCAAAGGATAGTCGGGTCACACGCAGGGTCAATACCAAAAGATCAGATTTCAAGGGGAACATCCAGGAGCAGAGTCAGGTAGGCCAAGGGTCAGGACAGGAGAAGGCAGCAAGGTCAAACAATCCAGATCAAGATTTTTTTTTTTTTTTTTTTCCCATCAGACTGAATCACAACTACTCAGCAGTAACTGTCAAAAATAAGAACTTAACTGAGCTGTGTTCCTTGCATCATCTAGGACAGTAAAAGGCAAATACAAAAGCTAAAAGACCCCAATTTCTCAGGGAGGCTCCCGCCTCCCCTCCCACCACCTCCTATACCTCCATAACGCATTCGCACCATCCTCTCCCATCCGCTTTCTTTCCACCACTAGCATAAAGTACAATTTAGCAAAACACCAGTCAACACAATCACTTTCCGACAGATCCAACTTCCCCTTTTGCAAAGCACACCGGGCCTCCCACATCACCTCTCTAAAAATAGCCGAAAACACATACGCCCGCCTTTGTACCACCTTCCTTCCTTCCACTAGTCCAAACACTCCAGCTTCAAAAGTAATATTCTGAACACCCACCACCTTATGCACAAATCCACCCAACCTCCTCCACACTTCCTTTGCAAAGCCACAATCCCAAAAAACGTGCCTGACATTCTCAACTCCCCCACAACCTTCTCTTGGACACCTCTCACTCCTCACCAAATCTCTCCCTTTCAGGAAATCCATTGTAAGCAAGACATTATGCAACAACATCCATACAACTTCCTTCTGTTTATTTGTCACCCCTACCATTCCCATATTCCTCCAGCAATCTTCCGTCTGTTTCGAGCCCAAGCCCCTGATGTTAGTTAATAGCTCTGCCCTCCTCAACCATCTCCAAAGACTCTCTTTCTTCCCCGCCTCCTGCCCCAACTCACCCAGAGAGTGGTCCCTAAAAAACTTCCCCATGCCAAGATAATATGCAGGGGACACTAGGGACATGGGCCGCGTAAGGTCCTTCTCACACCACCCCCATCTCAACAGAGGCCATCCTATCAAAAACCTCATTAAGGCAGCTACAGCACCACCCGTGTCAAAGGCCTTCCAATGCACCAACCACCACTGTATCTCCAGGAACCGGGCAATATTGGGAAAGTCATAACCTCCCAAAGACACAGCCTTCATCACCACCTCCCTAGCCACTCTCTCCATTTTGGACCCCCAAAAGAACTGGAATAACATCCGGGTCACAGTTTGACACATCCTCTTATTAAATGGAAAGATCACCCCAAAGTATAACAACACAGGGAGAACTACCGCTTTAACAATAAGAGTCTTTCCAGATAAGGACAGCCTCCTCATCTTCCACAGCCCCAGCTTCTTGACCACCTTCCCTATACTCCTCTCAGCATTCACCTGATTCATTAAATTCCTCTCAAAATGGACTCCCAGGACATCCAACTCCTCCACCTTCTCCAAACTACTCCGGGACACATCACAGGATCCGCTAAGAACACAAACCTTGCTCTTACTCCAATTAATCCTCAAACCAGACATTCCACCAAAAATTTTAAGCTGCAATTCAGCCCTTCCCAGATCTCTAGCGGACCCACACAAGAGCGTGATATCATCCATATAGCAGAGAGCCTTGGAGCATTCATTCCCACAGCCCGGTACAAACATCCCTTGAAAGACCTTGTCCTTCTGCAGGTGCCTCAGCAACGGCTCCATGACACAAATGTAGGCGATCGGCGACAGGGGGCACCCCTGGCGCACCCCGGACCTCACCTCCACCGCCCCCGTCAAAGTGCCATTTACCAGGATCCTACTCTGCACACCCTGGTACAGACCCTCCACCATAGCCACAAAACCTCCAGGCAAGCCCATCCGCCTCAATACAGCAAATAAATACCTGTGAGACACCCGATCGTACGCCTTCTCTAAATCTATGCCAGCCACCGCCAAAGGGGTGTTATTGCTCTGAGCGTAATATATCAGATCCCTCAAGAGGATCAGGTTATCAGAGATTCGCCTGCCAGGCACTGCACACACCTGCCATTTTCCAATTACTCCAGAAATAATACCACTCAGTCTATTGGCCAAAAGTTTTGCCAAGATCTTATAATCACAGTTGAGCAACGTGATTGGCCTCCAATTCTTAACCTCCCTTTGATCCCCTTTCTTGTATAACAATGTAATTATACCCTCCCTCATTGATCTGGACACCACCTTCCTCTCAAAACATATTTTCATCACTTCCACCACATACTTTCCCACCACTGGCCAGAATTTCACGTAGAACTCTATGGGCAATCCATCCTCCCCTGGGGTCTTGTTCCTGCTCATACTCCTCACAACACCCTCCACTTCTACCTCCGTCACAGGATCCAACAGAGTTTCAGCTTCCTCATCACCCAGATTTCCTTCCACCACAGCACAGTAATTTTCAATCTCCTCCTCCTTACCACCTCCACTCCCATCATACAATCTATCATAGAATGCCTTGACCGCCTCCTCCATCCTTGCCCCATACACCTCCTCGCCTCCTTCCAGTACAGTCTGAAAAACCCTCTTTGGGCCAAAGGTCTTCTTAAAAAAGAATCTGGAGCATTGTTCGTCCTCTTCCATCACCTGGATCTTAGCCCGGAAGACAATCTCCCTGCCCCGCTTCTCCAGAAAAACCTTCCTCTCCTCCCGAACCTCCTTTATCTCCTTTTCCACCTCCACTCCCATCTTTTTACACTGCAGCAAAAAATGCAGCCTGTCTATCAAGTTCCGACTCTCCTCCCGCTTCTTCCGTGCCTTCTCACTCCCCAATTTCTTAAAAAAACCTCCAATCCATCTCTTTGCCCAATCCCACCACTCCAAAGCATCCTCAAAAAACCGCTTCCTGAAGGTGAGTCCCTCAAAGAAGGACACAAAGGCTTCAAACACACCCTCCTCCTCCAAACAAGCCCAGTTCAACTTCCACAGCCCCCTTCCAAACTGCACCCCTGCTTCCAAATCAAAAGAAGCAGTAATCAGGCAGTGATCAGAAAACAGAGTAGGCTCCACACGGTACCCCTTAATATTAACAAAATGTGAGACAAAAATAAAATCTATCCGGGACCTAACTGATCCCTTATCTGAAAAAAAGGTAGAGGAAGGCTTCCCCTTTTCCACCTCCATCCCCACATCTTTCAAATGAAAGTCCCCCACCATCTCATTTAGCACCTTAGAGGACACATCAATTCTCCCTCCCTCTCCACTCACCCCCTCTCTCTCCGCACTCGTCCTCACACAGTTAAGGTCTCCAACAAGCATTGTTGGGACTCTTCCAGGCAGCCACAATTTCACGGTATTCAGGAAATCACACCGCTCTCTCCTATCAGCCGGGGCGTAGCAGTTCAACACACGAAACCTCTTCCCCAGAAATTCCAACATCACCACCTGCAGTCTACCGGGCACCACCACCTCATGGGACACACACTGCACAGCAGCATTCTTAATTAGAACCCCCACACCTTCACTCCGTACCCCACACATAGGAGCCCAGAAGGATGCCCCCTGCTTCCACTCCGCTTCAAGACCTCTCCCCATTCCACATTCCTGCAGACAAATCACATCTGCCTTCACATTACTTAACTCCTCCAAGATCACCGCCCTCCTCTCCCTAGAAACGACACTCCTTACATTGATGGAGCTAATGGTCAGCGCCATCATAATGAAATAAATGAGCCCACAGACAGCCATCATACAGAATATTAATGGTCCATCTGTGACCCATCCATACTCAAACTCAAGCCACTCCCATGACTCTTCTGACGTCTCCTTGGCACAGGAGAGCTGGCAGACTCCGCCTCGGAATCCCCATCAAATGGTGTGGGAGTGCTGCTACCACCGCCCGCCTCCTGCACCTCCACCCGCGCTCTTTTACTGGCCGACAGAGCCTCCGCCCCCGGCACATACACCACCAGCCGCTGCCCACATTCCAGGCTAGCTTCGCTGTCAACGTCCTCAAATTCCTCCCCCTCGTCACTCGAGGACAGACCACCCATCAGCGCCTCCAACACTCCAGGACCGGAGGCACTGGCTAACATGAAGTCCTTCTCCCGCTGCAGATCCTCCTCTCCCGGCGGAGACAACAGTAGACGCCGCTCCTCCTCCTCTCCACCGAAGACTCTAGGCACGCCCCCTTCCACTCCGGTGCCGGCCTCCCCCGCCTCGGGCACAGCGTTCCCGGAGCCGGCGTTCCCGCTCACCCCCGCACACCCGGTGGCTACACCGGAACCCCCGGCTCCGTTCACTTCCGCTGCAACCTCGGCGGGCGCAGTGTCATCAGCCGAAAAGACAGGGGGCTGGACAGGCGGATCCCTACCAACGGGTTCCGCACCATCCTTCACCTCCCATGCCTTCCTCCCCGGCCTCGACTGCCCTTTAGCTCCCACCTTCTCCTGTTGTCCAGTAAGTCTCTTCTCCACCGCAGCCCATCTCTTCGCTGCAAAGTATTCCTCACACTGTTTAGCCAAATGGCCTGTTTTTTTTACAAATGTCACAGAGCTTCCTATCTCTGCACTCTCCCGAGGGATGACCCTCTTTCTTGCAAAATCTGCACTTAGGTCTCAGTTCACAGTCTCCACTTGTATGGCCATACACAAGACATTTCCTGCAGTAACTAGGCTGCCCTGGGTAAAAGAGAAAGCCCCTCTCACCTCCAATGGTAAAGACTGCAGGGGGCCTCCGCACCCCTCCTACACAGTCAGGATCCATTTTAAACCTTCCCATGAAACGATACTTTCCAGACCAAATCCCATATCTGTTCAGGACTCTTTCTCCCCCTCTCAACTCATCACAGTAGGTGTGCAAGAATGCCCACACCAGATGTAAGTCCGCAAAGGGGTTGTACATATGCACAGTTATTACCTTTTCTTCTTGCATGAACAGTGGTGTTACCTCAAACTTTCCCATGACAGCAGAATCCACAGCTCCTCTGGCCTTCTCGTACGCATTCCAACATACCTCGGTAGATATAAAAGTAATGTCGTAAATTCTCTGCTGCGGAAATCCTGCAAACACATAATATCCCTTACCGCCAAGCCTAGGGAATCCAGCAACAAATCCACCACGACCATCCTTAAATCCACGACATCCTTAAATTCCGGCTTCACCGTAAAGCGCGGTGAATCTCTCATTCCACGAGTCCCCATGTTCGACACCCAATCGTGTCTCGCCTCCAGATAGAATAACACCCGGAGGGTGCCCCTAAAAAAAGGGAACCCCCCGGCAGCTCTCCCAGCAATAGACCAAACCACCAAACACAGGTAACAGCATACAAGACCATTCGGCAACAAGTGTTTGTGCAGAGCTGGCTTAAATAGCCCGCCCTGCACCTGACAGGTGCAGCCTAGGTCCTAGTGCCTGCCTAGTACTGTCAAGACGACAGGTGAGCCTGGGTCCTAGTGCCCTGCCACCTACACGTCTTGGCAGACACCTACGCCTGTGTAAATCCATGCGTCGCAATGGTCCCTGACACATGCTTTCATGTTACTTACGCCAAATTCTGACCCTACCATCTGAATGTCACAGCAACCAGTCTGCCCATTCTCTTCTGACCTCTGACATCAACAAGGCATTTTCGTCTATACAACTGCTGCTCACTGGATGTTTTCTCTTTTTCAGAACATTCTCTGTAAACCCTAGAGAAGATTGTGCGTGAAAATCCCTGTAGATCAGCAATTTTTTAAAATACTCAGACTAGCCTGTCTTACACCAACAACCATACCACGTTCAAAGTCACTTAAATCCCCTTTATTCCCCATTCTGATCCTCAGTTCGAATTTCAGCAAGTCGTCTTCACCATGTCTACATGCCTAAATACATTGAGTTGCTGTCATGTGATTGGCTGCTTAGCAATTTGTGTTACCAAGCAATTGATCAGGTGTACCTAATAAAGTGGCCAGTGAGTGTAGTTAATCCACTAGTTGGCATGGTATAAGGAAGTTAGGATAATTTAAACATATTATGCTAGTCTTGGGTAGGACTACCTTGTGCCCATTAGAGAGGCCCAGTAGTAATAAAGGCCACTAGGTGGCATTAGGACTGTAATGGATTTGAATTGAACATTTACTGACATGCATGATAGGAAAATATAAATATTAGTGATATTAGGAATAGCACTTAGGATAGTGAGATAGTATGTTGCCTTATTACTGCTGGAGGACTATCCCCCAGGGACAGTGCTTCAATCCTCTAATGCTTATTAGACTGTTAGGCTACAGTATATATATTAACTGTGTTTTCTTGCAGGTGAAGACCATTGTACTACTGCTACAGCACTAACCTTTGCCTTTGTAATATGCTTTCATATTCTTAGATAGTGGTAGAACTATAGATAGGATGTTATATTTAGTGTAAATATGCTAAGAAACTCTGAACTACACCTATTACTAGATACACGGGCCAGTTCTATTTAGGCTGGTGCTGGTTTTTCCACTGGACAAATTCTGAATGTGACTAATGGTATTTATTGCATTGTTGGGACTATTTATATATTTATGCTTGCACTAAAGTTTAATTGTAAATAAGTTATTGTCCTCATCTGAAATGCCACAGGGCATTTTTTTAATTTTTAACCTCCCTTTCCCCTTCCTCTTTAATAGGATACTCCATTTAGTTCTTTTTTTTTATATGATTTGTGTAGGAGCCATTGGTTCAGGCCAGTGAGGACATGGCCTATTTTTGGTGGGGGTGAGTGTAGCACCCTCCTAGCCAGGTGCTGGGATAGGAAAATTTAGTTTGGGCCCATTGTAGTCAATAGGATTACATTTTTATATGTTTGTTAGGTAAATTTAGTTTGGCTCACTGTATTCAGTGATGCTGGAATTTGTTTGGGTTACAGTTTAAGAGTTAGTGTAGATAAATTTTGTTTTGGCCCACCATAAACAGTGGAGTTGGGTTGGATTGTTTTAGTCTGGTCTGTGTTCTAGAGGCTGCATGATTATTTGCTTATCCCTGTTCACCTGGAAGAGCTCTGGGTAATAGAGGCGGGAGGTTTTCAATCAGCAGCTTAATATTTATGTAGCCCCAGCCAATCCCTGGGAGGTCTGGCCCAGAGGATTCTGGGCATATGCATAAACACTCTGAAACTGACAGCAGAATTTGTTTTCTTTCAGAAGGAAAGATCAATGTCTAGGGTGTGTGTTTGCTCTCTAGGCATTGCTGTCGTGTGCTTTTTGAGTGGAGGCCCCAGCTGGTGAGCCTGGAGCCACTGCATGCTTCTAAAGACTGAATGAGGGGCTGTCCTATGAGGATCTAGTCTGGGACTTCTGGGAGAAACTGCCTGCAGGATACTGACAGGAGGCAACCATTTGTCCTGAGGCATTAGTGAGTACAGACAAGGAGAGATCCAAGAGACTGAGTGCTAGCACCCATCTTGTGTGCTAAAAGGTTGACTATGTGTTTGCTGAGAAGCTTTGTCCTGAAAAGCATAATCATTCCATTTTTTGTGAAGGGGCTTTTGCATGGACCGTTCATGGAGAAAGGCTTAACCTCCCCAAAAATGTATTGCAGAACCTGTCCACTATCTGCTATCCAGGGACAGTGTTCAGAGTTTCAAGAAGCCAGTTTAGTGTCCTCAAGTTTGTTATAGCAGGTTTTTGGAGTATCCTACCTTCCACATCCAAGTTCAACCCTTTATTAAAACATCAAAACCAATGACCATAGACTGATTCTTGAGCCAAGAGACATTGTGCATTTGTGCCTGCCTGTGGGGCATTTGCGGGAAAAATCTCAAGGCCCTACAAGAACTGCTGGTGCCTATGGGGCACATGCTACACTAATATCAAAGCAAAACGTAGCAAACAAATAATCTTTTGATTTAGTCCATCCTAAACCTCATTAACATAATCGAAACAAGAGAATACTCATCTAAAGCTGGCCATATATTATTATTTTTTTTATTTGACCAGCAGGTTGAACAAAAAAAATGGTCTGATTCCCCCATCCACACATTCAAGGTGGATGGGGGAATCACTCCCCCATCCCTGATGAAACATCCTTATTCCGTGGAGAAACTGCTGAAAATAAAGCCAGCTAACTTTTTTTGTTGGCATTGAAACTCAGTACCTGACACATCTGCAAACTGTGTGTATGTTCTCACATCTTCCCCTTCTAAAACATTTTAGTGAGTGACAGTGTATATTATAATGCAGAAGAGTAATGTACCTCCTTCTTTGCCCAGGAAGTGGAATACCAGACTAAAAAAAAAAGCAAAAATTCAAACTACCTACAGTTTATAGCATGGTAAAAGTAAGTTTCTCTTTGAAAAGTGTTGTAGGTTTTCTAAATTTAGGAAGTGGTATTGTTATATGACCATGTTAAACAGTAATGTCACTTAAATATAAAAGTAAAGTGCAGCGCTAAAGAGAACAAAAAAAACAAAATAAAATAAACGCACATAAAGTCAATAAAAATAAGTCCGCAAAAAATATGAGGGAGGGGGGAAGGGGAAGGCCCTAGGCCAAAAAAAGTCTCAAAAAAAGAAGGACGACTTCAAATGCCCATATACACTGATCAAAGATGTATATACTGCGGTAGAGATGGAGTTTGAAGATGTAGTCAGGGAACAGAGGTAGATGCAATCCCCGGATCAGTGAAGATCCCCAGATCAAGGAAGCAATCGTTCCACAAGACAGCAAGGAAGCAGTCACAGCTCCACCAAAGAGAAACACCACTCCTTCACTTCATATCAGCGGCATCTAGGAGGAGATACTCCTCATAAAAAGAAAAGCCCATGGTGAGGTACATATAAAAAGCATTTATTGAATAAAACAGGATGCATCCAGAGAATATGTGAAAATGCACACCGCTAGTGAATAAACATGAAAACTAGCAATGGAGGCGGAACAGGACTAACCGTCCTGTCAGATGTAGTGGCCGCCGGAGCTCCCCAGTGCTCCGACGGCGTGGCGTCAAGGCGTGCGCAGGTTCCTCCTTACGCGTTACGTGCCAAGCACATCCTCAGAGGAAAGAACCGGTGTACGCCGTGGCGTGCCAATCAGAGCTAAATAGGCCAAAAGGCGCATGCGCAGTAGCCAGGCGCCATTTTGTCGTAGCTCTCAGAAGTATATGCGTCAATCCGGGATTAACAGGAGGGACAACGGGTAATACAACAATAGAACCGATACATCATTAATACAAAAAGATATGTCATATCATTAGTAAATGATGGAACAGGTAAAAGGGGAAGGTATAATGCAACCAAGGACAGTATCATGAAAATATGCCAAATAAAAGGACGCATTATCGTCATAGTAAAATGCCAATACACTCATAGTTCCAATAGGAGCAAAATGAGTTAATTATACTAACAATATGGTATTGGTAAAACGAAAAAATTGTATTGAAGAATCAGAAATAAATAAAAGATCCCGCTAAAAGAAACAAAACGGAGCAAAAAAAAAAAAGGGGGGATCACACATAAAGAATAAGTTATGGAAAAAATAATAATAATAATAATAGCAATGATCATGACATGGGCCAGTGACTACATGTACCACAACAAAGTTATACATAGTATAAACCATAATCACATAAAACAGAAAATTGCATAAAAAACATAAAAGACATAAGATGGGGAAAAAGGAGGGGGGGGTGGAGAGGGGGGGGGGGTGGGGTTGACCCCTTTGAGTTCAGCTATTGTCAATAAAGCAGTTTACGTCTAGTTCGACGTTTAGGCCACGTGGATGTAAAGTATCTAGCTGGCAGATGTACCTAGTCTCTAGCTGCGACACAGCCCGGGTTTTATGAGTGCCCCTCCAATGGGGGACAACAATGTCGATTCCAATGAATTTCAAAAGGGAGGGGTCTCTCCCATGCTGACGTCTAAAGTGTAATGAGAGAGAATGGTCTTTAAAACCCTTTTTAATGTTATTAATGTGCTCCCTGAGCCGATCACGTAGCCTTCTTGTGGTGCGGCCTACATACTGCTTGGAGCAGGGGCATTCAAGCAAGTATACTACATGTTTGCTATTACAACATATAAATTTGTCAATGTCATAGGTGTTGTTATTAGAACTAGATCGAAAGGTAGTAATTTTCTTTTTCCTAGTGCCATCTGCTTTGCAAGCTATGCATTTATTGCACGGATAAAAACCTTTAAAGTTAAAAAGTGCTAGCGGTTTAATAGGGGGATTAATCACATTGGGAGATATAATATCTCTAAGAGTAGATGGCTTACGGAAAATGACCTCTGGTGAGTGAGGTAAGATTTTGCTAAGGATGGGATCAGCTCTCAGAATTTGCCAATTCTTCTTAATGATGTGACGGATAGATCTATGTTGGATGGAGAAGGTGGTAAGGATCAGGAGGAACTGTACCGATCTGAAAGATTACCATTCACAAGCTTTAATTCTGAAGGATAGATTCATTGAAAAAGGCTATAATACGTCCACGCTTGATGGCACCATCAATATGGTTGCAGATATGGGAAGGGAACAATTGCTTACATCTAACCCCAAACCCCCCAAGAATTTAGTATGCCCCTTCATTACCACCTTCTCCATCCAACATAGATCTATCCGTCACATCAGCAGTTCTTATTTTGACTGAAGCCCTGATGAAGGGGGAGTTCCTTTGATCCCTGAAACATGTTGGCTGTTTTTTAACACAACATCAATAAATTAATTTGGACTCTTATCTTTTGGTCTGGCGCTCCATCCATATATGCACACTTTGTCCTGGACACCAGAGTGCAACTGGTACCTTGAGTGAGCTTAGCTTAGTCACAACAGAAATGAGACTGAGCACATTGCGCTGGTATGTGGCAAATGCCACCGGGTCACAGTGAGGGTACCTGCTTGGGGCCAGTGCGGTCATTGTCAAGAGTTGCTCCTGAAGATTTTACCAGTGATCAGCAGCTGAAGATCTTGTTGGTGAACTGGGAGACAGGCCTCACTACGGATATGCCAAACATAGCCCATAGAGTCTGCAGGGAAGATGGAGGAAGTTTAGGGCAGCCACTGGGGCCAGGACTAGTGGTGTGCACTCAGACCACTATCCACCAATGGAGTGAGACCTGAATTTCTACCTTTAGGGGAGCACTCTCAGTGAGATCAAAGGAAGAGGCTACCACAGTCATTTGAGCAGGGGACAGAAGATAGAGATGAGTGACCTGAGATTGGCAGAACCCAGCGACCAGACTCCACCAGGTGAGGAGTGCCCTGTGGTTTTAGATGTACTGTAGGTTTGCCACTTCTCGAGAATATGTATGGGTCTATCAAAGAGGATATTGGGGATTGGAGGTTAGTGGAGGAGGCCAAATGGGCTTGGGGGACACAGTAGAACAAAGCCCCTACAGTTATGACATGGATTACACAGAAAAAAAAAACATGTTCACCAGCAGAGAAAGCGTGCAAAGGAACTTGGATTGTGCATGGAGTATTTTGAGAGAAGAATCAAGCTATCCCCACCTTGCACCTTAACCAGGATAATGACGCAAGATCAGGCCTACTGTTACCTCATCAATAAGGCCCATCTGTCCTGCCAGGAAGACCTTGATGAACTGCCCAGATTCTCCCATCTCCAGTGAATAGTACAGAGGAAGGTGACGTTGGAGTATGGGTATGACTTTCCTTGTGTACCCCCCGAGGTCATGGAGGAGACAGTCAAATGTCGTAATTGGTATGAAGGAGAGATCTGGGACTTCCTGCATGTTCCTAAAGTCTATAAAAACCAGAAGTTCCCCCAGCTGTGGCAAAAGTTACATAGCATAAAGAGGAGCTGGAGCTGAGAAAGGTCAATCCACAAGGACCGTATAATAGTTAAGAAGTTGAAACACTGGGATCAGGGGTGGTCCATAAACATCTGGGGACCTGATGGAAGGATAGTCCAAGTTCTCGACCCAGAATTCTACCATTAAAGGAAAAAAAAAAGGAAAATCTGTTTATCAGTACGTTCAAGATACCACTTGATAATCTATGAGAAGCAAGTGCCTTTTTCCCTATTCCATTTACTCCTCATGTCAGTGCAGTCGAAACAAAGGGAACTGTCCAGAGAATGTCAAGTGAAGTTTCTCAGTTCAAGTTCTAGAGTGCTGTTACTGTAACATGTGGGTGACTATCTACCAACTAAATCTGTGTGCAGAGGTGATTCTCTGTGAAGTTTCATCAGAGTTATGATACAAGTTTCAAGTTTGTTACTTTGAACTGAACTGTTGCTCATCAAAAAGGGGCAACCATTGGGACCTAAATCCCTCTCTTGCTTGCAACACAAGGGGAGGGTGCTTTGGCTTGTGCTCAGATGTGGAGCTGAGACTAAATTCGGGTAGGTCATCATTTTTAGTAGTGGGTGATGGTCTGCCACTTAGGAAATGTGCCCAATGGAGAAGAAGCCTTTGTGAAGTTTGTTCTACAATTGCAGTGTGAACTGAACTGTTGTCCGACATAGGGGGCAAGCTACCTTTTTCTGTTTCCAGGAAGTTTGTTGTTGAGTTGTCACCTTTCGGGGGGGTGACGGCTCATCTTGAGAATTCCTGGAAAGTCTGAGTTCTACTCCGTAGGGGGAATGGAGTCCTTTTGCAACTGAGTTTTACAGATGTCCTGCTAATTCTTGTTACCCTCAGATCTGTACAGCTGAACTGTTGCCTAACACAGGTGGCAACCTCTTTGAGTCGCTTACATATGGGGTGCTGAATTTCCCACTCTGGTTCAAGGAAGTGCAACCTGAAGATGCTACCTATTGGCAGGTGTGGCAATTCAATGGGGAACTTGTGCTCTTTATATGGCAGGTTGAGTTCCCTGCTATGTCAGTTGAGCTGAGTTCAACATTTCTACGTTTGGGTCATGAATAGCAGAGCCAGAACCCACATATGGTCATGTAAATATATGGTCATTTAGACAGGCCAAGGTAATTAGGATGCATGTTTCTGTGCTGTTTTTCAAGGCTCTTCAAGGCAAGATTCAGTTTTAGTGTACATACTTTAAATGTCTATAGCTTGCTGCTAGGGATGCTTTTACCACCCACTAAGGGTTTACTGGTGTATACACACTCACTGGCCACTTTATTAGTTATACCTTGCTAATGCCAAGGAAATATCCCCCACACCATTACACCGCCACCACCAGCTTGAACCGTTGGTACAAGGTAGGATGGATCCATGCTGTAATGGACCGCCTGATAGCACCTCTATCAATCCCCTGGCAGAGCCTCCCCAGAGTGCGGAGTCTAAGCACCGGAGCACTTGTTCACCAGGGCCCCTGATGGTGGGGATGGACTTGGAGCGCTCCGGTACCAGGTCGCAGCTGCTAGGTATCTCCAACAGGGGTAGAGGAGTCTGACAGGAGGGGGCTAAGAGTCTGATGTGAGGGAGCCTAGTGATCCCTGCGGGATGGATGGATGAGCTAAATCAGAGTCATACAGGCCGGGTGCGTAACTAGCGGGTCGGTGAGGTACAAAACGGTAGGCAAAGGATAGTCGGGTCACACGCAGGGTCAATACCAAAAGATCAGATTTCAAGGGGAACATCCAGGAGCAGAGTCAGGTAGGCCAAGGGTCAGGACAGGAGAAGGCAGCAAGGTCAAACAATCCAGATCAAGATTTTTTTTTTTTTTTTTTTCCCATCAGACTGAATCACAACTACTCAGCAGTAACTGTCAAAAATAAGAACTTAACTGAGCTGTGTTCCTTGCATCATCTAGGACAGTAAAAGGCAAATACAAAAGCTAAAAGACCCCAATTTCTCAGGGAGGCTCCCGCCTCCCCTCCCACCACCTCCTATACCTCCATAACGCATTCGCACCATCCTCTCCCATCCGCTTTCTTTCCACCACTAGCATAAAGTACAATTTAGCAAAACACCAGTCAACACAATCACTTTCCGACAGATCCAACTTCCCCTTTTGCAAAGCACACCGGGCCTCCCACATCACCTCTCTAAAAATAGCCGAAAACACATACGCCCGCCTTTGTACCACCTTCCTTCCTTCCACTAGTCCAAACACTCCAGCTTCAAAAGTAATATTCTGAACACCCACCACCTTATGCACAAATCCACCCAACCTCCTCCACACTTCCTTTGCAAAGCCACAATCCCAAAAAACGTGCCTGACATTCTCAACTCCCCCACAACCTTCTCTTGGACACCTCTCACTCCTCACCAAATCTCTCCCTTTCAGGAAATCCATTGTAAGCAAGACATTATGCAACAACATCCATACAACTTCCTTCTGTTTATTTGTCACCCCTACCATTCCCATATTCCTCCAGCAATCTTCCGTCTGTTTCGAGCCCAAGCCCCTGATGTTAGTTAATAGCTCTGCCCTCCTCAACCATCTCCAAAGACTCTCTTTCTTCCCCGCCTCCTGCCCCAACTCACCCAGAGAGTGGTCCCTAAAAAACTTCCCCATGCCAAGATAATATGCAGGGGACACTAGGGACATGGGCCGCGTAAGGTCCTTCTCACACCACCCCCATCTCAACAGAGGCCATCCTATCAAAAACCTCATTAAGGCAGCTACAGCACCACCCGTGTCAAAGGCCTTCCAATGCACCAACCACCACTGTATCTCCAGGAACCGGGCAATATTGGGAAAGTCATAACCTCCCAAAGACACAGCCTTCATCACCACCTCCCTAGCCACTCTCTCCATTTTGGACCCCCAAAAGAACTGGAATAACATCCGGGTCACAGTTTGACACATCCTCTTATTAAATGGAAAGATCACCCCAAAGTATAACAACACAGGGAGAACTACCGCTTTAACAATAAGAGTCTTTCCAGATAAGGACAGCCTCCTCATCTTCCACAGCCCCAGCTTCTTGACCACCTTCCCTATACTCCTCTCAGCATTCACCTGATTCATTAAATTCCTCTCAAAATGGACTCCCAGGACATCCAACTCCTCCACCTTCTCCAAACTACTCCGGGACACATCACAGGATCCGCTAAGAACACAAACCTTGCTCTTACTCCAATTAATCCTCAAACCAGACATTCCACCAAAAATTTTAAGCTGCAATTCAGCCCTTCCCAGATCTCTAGCGGACCCACACAAGAGCGTGATATCATCCATATAGCAGAGAGCCTTGGAGCATTCATTCCCACAGCCCGGTACAAACATCCCTTGAAAGACCTTGTCCTTCTGCAGGTGCCTCAGCAACGGCTCCATGACACAAATGTAGGCGATCGGCGACAGGGGGCACCCCTGGCGCACCCCGGACCTCACCTCCACCGCCCCCGTCAAAGTGCCATTTACCAGGATCCTACTCTGCACACCCTGGTACAGACCCTCCACCATAGCCACAAAACCTCCAGGCAAGCCCATCCGCCTCAATACAGCAAATAAATACCTGTGAGACACCCGATCGTACGCCTTCTCTAAATCTATGCCAGCCACCGCCAAAGGGGTGTTATTGCTCTGAGCGTAATATATCAGATCCCTCAAGAGGATCAGGTTATCAGAGATTCGCCTGCCAGGCACTGCACACACCTGCCATTTTCCAATTACTCCAGAAATAATACCACTCAGTCTATTGGCCAAAAGTTTTGCCAAGATCTTATAATCACAGTTGAGCAACGTGATTGGCCTCCAATTCTTAACCTCCCTTTGATCCCCTTTCTTGTATAACAATGTAATTATACCCTCCCTCATTGATCTGGACACCACCTTCCTCTCAAAACATATTTTCATCACTTCCACCACATACTTTCCCACCACTGGCCAGAATTTCACGTAGAACTCTATGGGCAATCCATCCTCCCCTGGGGTCTTGTTCCTGCTCATACTCCTCACAACACCCTCCACTTCTACCTCCGTCACAGGATCCAACAGAGTTTCAGCTTCCTCATCACCCAGATTTCCTTCCACCACAGCACAGTAATTTTCAATCTCCTCCTCCTTACCACCTCCACTCCCATCATACAATCTATCATAGAATGCCTTGACCGCCTCCTCCATCCTTGCCCCATACACCTCCTCGCCTCCTTCCAGTACAGTCTGAAAAACCCTCTTTGGGCCAAAGGTCTTCTTAAAAAAGAATCTGGAGCATTGTTCGTCCTCTTCCATCACCTGGATCTTAGCCCGGAAGACAATCTCCCTGCCCCGCTTCTCCAGAAAAACCTTCCTCTCCTCCCGAACCTCCTTTATCTCCTTTTCCACCTCCACTCCCATCTTTTTACACTGCAGCAAAAAATGCAGCCTGTCTATCAAGTTCCGACTCTCCTCCCGCTTCTTCCGTGCCTTCTCACTCCCCAATTTCTTAAAAAAACCTCCAATCCATCTCTTTGCCCAATCCCACCACTCCAAAGCATCCTCAAAAAACCGCTTCCTGAAGGTGAGTCCCTCAAAGAAGGACACAAAGGCTTCAAACACACCCTCCTCCTCCAAACAAGCCCAGTTCAACTTCCACAGCCCCCTTCCAAACTGCACCCCTGCTTCCAAATCAAAAGAAGCAGTAATCAGGCAGTGATCAGAAAACAGAGTAGGCTCCACACGGTACCCCTTAATATTAACAAAATGTGAGACAAAAATAAAATCTATCCGGGACCTAACTGATCCCTTATCTGAAAAAAAGGTAGAGGAAGGCTTCCCCTTTTCCACCTCCATCCCCACATCTTTCAAATGAAAGTCCCCCACCATCTCATTTAGCACCTTAGAGGACACATCAATTCTCCCTCCCTCTCCACTCACCCCCTCTCTCTCCGCACTCGTCCTCACACAGTTAAGGTCTCCAACAAGCATTGTTGGGACTCTTCCAGGCAGCCACAATTTCACGGTATTCAGGAAATCACACCGCTCTCTCCTATCAGCCGGGGCGTAGCAGTTCAACACACGAAACCTCTTCCCCAGAAATTCCAACATCACCACCTGCAGTCTACCGGGCACCACCACCTCATGGGACACACACTGCACAGCAGCATTCTTAATTAGAACCCCCACACCTTCACTCCGTACCCCACACATAGGAGCCCAGAAGGATGCCCCCTGCTTCCACTCCGCTTCAAGACCTCTCCCCATTCCACATTCCTGCAGACAAATCACATCTGCCTTCACATTACTTAACTCCTCCAAGATCACCGCCCTCCTCTCCCTAGAAACGACACTCCTTACATTGATGGAGCTAATGGTCAGCGCCATCATAATGAAATAAATGAGCCCACAGACAGCCATCATACAGAATATTAATGGTCCATCTGTGACCCATCCATACTCAAACTCAAGCCACTCCCATGACTCTTCTGACGTCTCCTTGGCACAGGAGAGCTGGCAGACTCCGCCTCGGAATCCCCATCAAATGGTGTGGGAGTGCTGCTACCACCGCCCGCCTCCTGCACCTCCACCCGCGCTCTTTTACTGGCCGACAGAGCCTCCGCCCCCGGCACATACACCACCAGCCGCTGCCCACATTCCAGGCTAGCTTCGCTGTCAACGTCCTCAAATTCCTCCCCCTCGTCACTCGAGGACAGACCACCCATCAGCGCCTCCAACACTCCAGGACCGGAGGCACTGGCTAACATGAAGTCCTTCTCCCGCTGCAGATCCTCCTCTCCCGGCGGAGACAACAGTAGACGCCGCTCCTCCTCCTCTCCACCGAAGACTCTAGGCACGCCCCCTTCCACTCCGGTGCCGGCCTCCCCCGCCTCGGGCACAGCGTTCCCGGAGCCGGCGTTCCCGCTCACCCCCGCACACCCGGTGGCTACACCGGAACCCCCGGCTCCGTTCACTTCCGCTGCAACCTCGGCGGGCGCAGTGTCATCAGCCGAAAAGACAGGGGGCTGGACAGGCGGATCCCTACCAACGGGTTCCGCACCATCCTTCACCTCCCATGCCTTCCTCCCCGGCCTCGACTGCCCTTTAGCTCCCACCTTCTCCTGTTGTCCAGTAAGTCTCTTCTCCACCGCAGCCCATCTCTTCGCTGCAAAGTATTCCTCACACTGTTTAGCCAAATGGCCTGTTTTTTTTACAAATGTCACAGAGCTTCCTATCTCTGCACTCTCCCGAGGGATGACCCTCTTTCTTGCAAAATCTGCACTTAGGTCTCAGTTCACAGTCTCCACTTGTATGGCCATACACAAGACATTTCCTGCAGTAACTAGGCTGCCCTGGGTAAAAGAGAAAGCCCCTCTCACCTCCAATGGTAAAGACTGCAGGGGGCCTCCGCACCCCTCCTACACAGTCAGGATCCATTTTAAACCTTCCCATGAAACGATACTTTCCAGACCAAATCCCATATCTGTTCAGGACTCTTTCTCCCCCTCTCAACTCATCACAGTAGGTGTGCAAGAATGCCCACACCAGATGTAAGTCCGCAAAGGGGTTGTACATATGCACAGTTATTACCTTTTCTTCTTGCATGAACAGTGGTGTTACCTCAAACTTTCCCATGACAGCAGAATCCACAGCTCCTCTGGCCTTCTCGTACGCATTCCAACATACCTCGGTAGATATAAAAGTAATGTCGTAAATTCTCTGCTGCGGAAATCCTGCAAACACATAATATCCCTTACCGCCAAGCCTAGGGAATCCAGCAACAAATCCACCACGACCATCCTTAAATCCACGACATCCTTAAATTCCGGCTTCACCGTAAAGCGCGGTGAATCTCTCATTCCACGAGTCCCCATGTTCGACACCCAATCGTGTCTCGCCTCCAGATAGAATAACACCCGGAGGGTGCCCCTAAAAAAAGGGAACCCCCCGGCAGCTCTCCCAGCAATAGACCAAACCACCAAACACAGGTAACAGCATACAAGACCATTCGGCAACAAGTGTTTGTGCAGAGCTGGCTTAAATAGCCCGCCCTGCACCTGACAGGTGCAGCCTAGGTCCTAGTGCCTGCCTAGTACTGTCAAGACGACAGGTGAGCCTGGGTCCTAGTGCCCTGCCACCTACACGTCTTGGCAGACACCTACGCCTGTGTAAATCCATGCGTCGCAATGGTCCCTGACACATGCTTTCATGTTACTTACGCCAAATTCTGACCCTACCATCTGAATGTCACAGCAACCAGTCTGCCCATTCTCTTCTGACCTCTGACATCAACAAGGCATTTTCGTCTATACAACTGCTGCTCACTGGATGTTTTCTCTTTTTCAGAACATTCTCTGTAAACCCTAGAGAAGATTGTGCGTGAAAATCCCTGTAGATCAGCAATTTTTTAAAATACTCAGACTAGCCTGTCTTACACCAACAACCATACCACGTTCAAAGTCACTTAAATCCCCTTTATTCCCCATTCTGATCCTCAGTTCGAATTTCAGCAAGTCGTCTTCACCATGTCTACATGCCTAAATACATTGAGTTGCTGTCATGTGATTGGCTGCTTAGCAATTTGTGTTACCAAGCAATTGATCAGGTGTACCTAATAAAGTGGCCAGTGAGTGTAGTTAATCCACTAGTTGGCATGGTATAAGGAAGTTAGGATAATTTAAACATATTATGCTAGTCTTGGGTAGGACTACCTTGTGCCCATTAGAGAGGCCCAGTAGTAATAAAGGCCACTAGGTGGCATTAGGACTGTAATGGATTTGAATTGAACATTTACTGACATGCATGATAGGAAAATATAAATATTAGTGATATTAGGAATAGCACTTAGGATAGTGAGATAGTATGTTGCCTTATTACTGCTGGAGGACTATCCCCCAGGGACAGTGCTTCAATCCTCTAATGCTTATTAGACTGTTAGGCTACAGTATATATATTAACTGTGTTTTCTTGCAGGTGAAGACCATTGTACTACTGCTACAGCACTAACCTTTGCCTTTGTAATATGCTTTCATATTCTTAGATAGTGGTAGAACTATAGATAGGATGTTATATTTAGTGTAAATATGCTAAGAAACTCTGAACTACACCTATTACTAGATACACGGGCCAGTTCTATTTAGGCTGGTGCTGGTTTTTCCACTGGACAAATTCTGAATGTGACTAATGGTATTTATTGCATTGTTGGGACTATTTATATATTTATGCTTGCACTAAAGTTTAATTGTAAATAAGTTATTGTCCTCATCTGAAATGCCACAGGGCATTTTTTTAATTTTTAACCTCCCTTTCCCCTTCCTCTTTAATAGGATACTCCATTTAGTTCTTTTTTTTTATATGATTTGTGTAGGAGCCATTGGTTCAGGCCAGTGAGGACATGGCCTATTTTTGGTGGGGGTGAGTGTAGCACCCTCCTAGCCAGGTGCTGGGATAGGAAAATTTAGTTTGGGCCCATTGTAGTCAATAGGATTACATTTTTATATGTTTGTTAGGTAAATTTAGTTTGGCTCACTGTATTCAGTGATGCTGGAATTTGTTTGGGTTACAGTTTAAGAGTTAGTGTAGATAAATTTTGTTTTGGCCCACCATAAACAGTGGAGTTGGGTTGGATTGTTTTAGTCTGGTCTGTGTTCTAGAGGCTGCATGATTATTTGCTTATCCCTGTTCACCTGGAAGAGCTCTGGGTAATAGAGGCGGGAGGTTTTCAATCAGCAGCTTAATATTTATGTAGCCCCAGCCAATCCCTGGGAGGTCTGGCCCAGAGGATTCTGGGCATATGCATAAACACTCTGAAACTGACAGCAGAATTTGTTTTCTTTCAGAAGGAAAGATCAATGTCTAGGGTGTGTGTTTGCTCTCTAGGCATTGCTGTCGTGTGCTTTTTGAGTGGAGGCCCCAGCTGGTGAGCCTGGAGCCACTGCATGCTTCTAAAGACTGAATGAGGGGCTGTCCTATGAGGATCTAGTCTGGGACTTCTGGGAGAAACTGCCTGCAGGATACTGACAGGAGGCAACCATTTGTCCTGAGGCATTAGTGAGTACAGACAAGGAGAGATCCAAGAGACTGAGTGCTAGCACCCATCTTGTGTGCTAAAAGGTTGACTATGTGTTTGCTGAGAAGCTTTGTCCTGAAAAGCATAATCATTCCATTTTTTGTGAAGGGGCTTTTGCATGGACCGTTCATGGAGAAAGGCTTAACCTCCCCAAAAATGTATTGCAGAACCTGTCCACTATCTGCTATCCAGGGACAGTGTTCAGAGTTTCAAGAAGCCAGTTTAGTGTCCTCAAGTTTGTTATAGCAGGTTTTTGGAGTATCCTACCTTCCACATCCAAGTTCAACCCTTTATTAAAACATCAAAACCAATGACCATAGACTGATTCTTGAGCCAAGAGACATTGTGCATTTGTGCCTGCCTGTGGGGCATTTGCGGGAAAAATCTCAAGGCCCTACAAGAACTGCTGGTGCCTATGGGGCACATGCTACACTAATATCAAAGCAAAACGTAGCAAACAAATAATCTTTTGATTTAGTCCATCCTAAACCTCATTAACATAATCGAAACAAGAGAATACTCATCTAAAGCTGGCCATATATTATTATTTTTTTTATTTGACCAGCAGGTTGAACAAAAAAAATGGTCTGATTCCCCCATCCACACATTCAAGGTGGATGGGGGAATCACTCCCCCATCCCTGATGAAACATCCTTATTCCGTGGAGAAACTGCTGAAAATAAAGCCAGCTAACTTTTTTTGTTGGCATTGAAACTCAGTACCTGACACATCTGCAAACTGTGTGTATGTTCTCACATCTTCCCCTTCTAAAACATTTTAGTGAGTGACAGTGTATATTATAATGCAGAAGAGTAATGTACCTCCTTCTTTGCCCAGGAAGTGGAATACCAGACTAAAAAAAAAAGCAAAAATTCAAACTACCTACAGTTTATAGCATGGTAAAAGTAAGTTTCTCTTTGAAAAGTGTTGTAGGTTTTCTAAATTTAGGAAGTGGTATTGTTATATGACCATGTTAAACAGTAATGTCACTTAAATATAAAAGTAAAGTGCAGCGCTAAAGAGAACAAAAAAAACAAAATAAAATAAACGCACATAAAGTCAATAAAAATAAGTCCGCAAAAAATATGAGGGAGGGGGGAAGGGGAAGGCCCTAGGCCAAAAAAAGTCTCAAAAAAAGAAGGACGACTTCAAATGCCCATATACACTGATCAAAGATGTATATACTGCGGTAGAGATGGAGTTTGAAGATGTAGTCAGGGAACAGAGGTAGATGCAATCCCCGGATCAGTGAAGATCCCCAGATCAAGGAAGCAATCGTTCCACAAGACAGCAAGGAAGCAGTCACAGCTCCACCAAAGAGAAACACCACTCCTTCACTTCATATCAGCGGCATCTAGGAGGAGATACTCCTCATAAAAAGAAAAGCCCATGGTGAGGTACATATAAAAAGCATTTATTGAATAAAACAGGATGCATCCAGAGAATATGTGAAAATGCACACCGCTAGTGAATAAACATGAAAACTAGCAATGGAGGCGGAACAGGACTAACCGTCCTGTCAGATGTAGTGGCCGCCGGAGCTCCCCAGTGCTCCGACGGCGTGGCGTCAAGGCGTGCGCAGGTTCCTCCTTACGCGTTACGTGCCAAGCACATCCTCAGAGGAAAGAACCGGTGTACGCCGTGGCGTGCCAATCAGAGCTAAATAGGCCAAAAGGCGCATGCGCAGTAGCCAGGCGCCATTTTGTCGTAGCTCTCAGAAGTATATGCGTCAATCCGGGATTAACAGGAGGGACAACGGGTAATACAACAATAGAACCGATACATCATTAATACAAAAAGATATGTCATATCATTAGTAAATGATGGAACAGGTAAAAGGGGAAGGTATAATGCAACCAAGGACAGTATCATGAAAATATGCCAAATAAAAGGACGCATTATCGTCATAGTAAAATGCCAATACACTCATAGTTCCAATAGGAGCAAAATGAGTTAATTATACTAACAATATGGTATTGGTAAAACGAAAAAATTGTATTGAAGAATCAGAAATAAATAAAAGATCCCGCTAAAAGAAACAAAACGGAGCAAAAAAAAAAAAGGGGGGATCACACATAAAGAATAAGTTATGGAAAAAATAATAATAATAATAATAGCAATGATCATGACATGGGCCAGTGACTACATGTACCACAACAAAGTTATACATAGTATAAACCATAATCACATAAAACAGAAAATTGCATAAAAAACATAAAAGACATAAGATGGGGAAAAAGGAGGGGGGGGTGGAGAGGGGGGGGGGGTGGGGTTGACCCCTTTGAGTTCAGCTATTGTCAATAAAGCAGTTTACGTCTAGTTCGACGTTTAGGCCACGTGGATGTAAAGTATCTAGCTGGCAGATGTACCTAGTCTCTAGCTGCGACACAGCCCGGGTTTTATGAGTGCCCCTCCAATGGGGGACAACAATGTCGATTCCAATGAATTTCAAAAGGGAGGGGTCTCTCCCATGCTGACGTCTAAAGTGTAATGAGAGAGAATGGTCTTTAAAACCCTTTTTAATGTTATTAATGTGCTCCCTGAGCCGATCACGTAGCCTTCTTGTGGTGCGGCCTACATACTGCTTGGAGCAGGGGCATTCAAGCAAGTATACTACATGTTTGCTATTACAACATATAAATTTGTCAATGTCATAGGTGTTGTTATTAGAACTAGATCGAAAGGTAGTAATTTTCTTTTTCCTAGTGCCATCTGCTTTGCAAGCTATGCATTTATTGCACGGATAAAAACCTTTAAAGTTAAAAAGTGCTAGCGGTTTAATAGGGGGATTAATCACATTGGGAGATATAATATCTCTAAGAGTAGATGGCTTACGGAAAATGACCTCTGGTGAGTGAGGTAAGATTTTGCTAAGGATGGGATCAGCTCTCAGAATTTGCCAATTCTTCTTAATGATGTGACGGATAGATCTATGTTGGATGGAGAAGGTGGTAAGGATCAGGAGGAACTGTACCGATCTGAAAGATTACCATTCACAAGCTTTAATTCTGAAGGATAGATTCATTGAAAAAGGCTATAATACGTCCACGCTTGATGGCACCATCAATATGGTTGCAGATATGGGAAGGGAACAATTGCTTACATCTAACCCCAAACCCCCCAAGAATTTAGTATGCCCCTTCATTACCACCTTCTCCATCCAACATAGATCTATCCGTCACATCATTAAGAAGAATTGGCAAATTCTGAGAGCTGATCCCATCCTTAGCAAAATCTTACCTCACTCACCAGAGGTCATTTTCCGTAAGCCATCTACTCTTAGAGATATTATATCTCCCAATGTGATTAATCCCCCTATTAAACCGCTAGCACTTTTTAACTTTAAAGGTTTTTATCCGTGCAATAAATGCATAGCTTGCAAAGCAGATGGCACTAGGAAAAAGAAAATTACTACCTTTCGATCTAGTTCTAATAACAACACCTATGACATTGACAAATTTATATGTTGTAATAGCAAACATGTAGTATACTTGCTTGAATGCCCCTGCTCCAAGCAGTATGTAGGCCGCACCACAAGAAGGCTACGTGATCGGCTCAGGGAGCACATTAATAACATTAAAAAGGGTTTTAAAGACCATTCTCTCTCATTACACTTTAGACGTCAGCATGGGAGAGACCCCTCCCTTTTGAAATTCATTGGAATCGACATTGTTGTCCCCCATTGGAGGGGCACTCATAAAACCCGGGCTGTGTCGCAGCTAGAGACTAGGTACATCTGCCAGCTAGATACTTTACATCCACGTGGCCTAAACGTCGAACTAGACGTAAACTGCTTTATTGACAATAGCTGAACTCAAAGGGGTCAACCCCACCCCCCCCCCCTCTCCACCCCCCCCTCCTTTTTCCCCATCTTATGTCTTTTATGTTTTTTATGCAATTTTCTGTTTTATGTGATTATGGTTTATACTATGTATAACTTTGTTGTGGTACATGTAGTCACTGGCCCATGTCATGATCATTGCTATTATTATTATTATTATTTTTTCCATAACTTATTCTTTATGTGTGATCCCCCCTTTTTTTTTTTGCTCCGTTTTGTTTCTTTTAGCGGGATCTTTTATTTATTTCTGATTCTTCAATACAATTTTTTCGTTTTACCAATACCATATTGTTAGTATAATTAACTCATTTTGCTCCTATTGGAACTATGAGTGTATTGGCATTTTACTATGACGATAATGCGTCCTTTTATTTGGCATATTTTCATGATACTGTCCTTGGTTGCATTATACCTTCCCCTTTTACCTGTTCCATCATTTACTAATGATATGACATATCTTTTTGTATTAATGATGTATCGGTTCTATTGTTGTATTACCCGTTGTCCCTCCTGTTAATCCCAGATTGACGCATATACTTCTGAGAGCTACGACAAAATGGCGCCTGGCTACTGCGCATGCGCCTTTTGGCCTATTTAGCTCTGATTGGCACGCCACGGCGTACACCGGTTCTTTCCTCTGAGGATGTGCTTGGCACGTAACGCGTAAGGAGGAACCTGCGCACGCCTTGACGCCACGCCGTCGGAGCACTGGGGAGCTCCGGCGGCCACTACATCTGACAGGACGGTTAGTCCTGTTCCGCCTCCATTGCTAGTTTTCATGTTTATTCACTAGCGGTGTGCATTTTCACATATTCTCTGGATGCATCCTGTTTTATTCAATAAATGCTTTTTATATGTACCTCACCATGGGCTTTTCTTTTTATGAGGAGTATCTCCTCCTAGATGCCGCTGATATGAAGTGAAGGAGTGGTGTTTCTCTTTGGTGGAGCTGTGACTGCTTCCTTGCTGTCTTGTGGAACGATTGCTTCCTTGATCTGGGGATCTTCACTGATCCGGGGATTGCATCTACCTCTGTTCCCTGACTACATCTTCAAACTCCATCTCTACCGCAGTATATACATCTTTGATCAGTGTATATGGGCATTTGAAGTCGTCCTTCTTTTTTTGAGACTTTTTTTGGCCTAGGGCCTTCCCCTTCCCCCCTCCCTCATATTTTTTGCGGACTTATTTTTATTGACTTTATGTGCGTTTATTTTATTTTGTTTTTTTTGTTCTCTTTAGCGCTGCACTTTACTTTTATATTTATGTGAGGGATCTTTTGGTTGTCCTATGTGTTTCAGCTGCTCGTCCTTCAAAGCGCTCACTTATTTTCTTTGATTTACACAGTAATGTCACTTACCAGCACTTACCAGAGACAGGAATATTCTTTTTGAGAGGTGCTGGTCTTTGATTTGTTGGTGTAAAATAGTGTAAATTTTAAGGTCTGAATATCTGCAGAATTATATTTGCAGTTTAAAGTCAATGGCCATGTTATTTTTTATTTTTATTAAACTCATATGTTGACAACAGTTAATGGTACTTGTCCTGGAAGCTCACTAATAGTTGTCAAGAGCAGACAGACTTACTTAACCTGACTGATTGCACTTGCCAAACACAGACAGGAGTTCAGCAGCAGTCTGAAGAGAGAGTTGATGCTGACAGTGATAAAAATATGGAAAGCTGTTGGATAGAAAATTGCTTGGGCTTTGTCTTGTTTGACCTTTCACAATCAGACTTAATAAAGCAGGATGAATTTGATTGACCAATATCAAAGATCCACTGATTACTTCGCATGGCCATCATCAACAAACATTTTAAATTCTTCCACAAGAGGATCTCACCTATATCCTGAATATAAAAAACTGGCAGAGGCTTTCAGCTAGGAACAGCAGACAAAACAGCTAAAATTCTCATCAGCCAGTAAAAAACATTATTTAACAATCGTTTTTCATGCCAATCAAAAATTATAATAATGGGGCAGTGAACTGATGGGTAGATGGATATGTATGATTAATAGAGAGAATATAACATTTGCTGTTTGCCCATAGAATGATTAGTGCCTTAATAATTCAGAAATACATCATAACAAACCATACAGTCCATTTTTTTTTCCAGCTTGATTGGTCAGGAGTTCTGAAGTGTGCCAAGAGACACACATTACATTTTTTACTATGTACCCCCTACTAACTCACATGAGGGGACCGGGATCTTCTTAAAGGGGGCTTCCATATTCTGATAAGTCACCTCCCGCACCCCCACAACCACTTGGCCAAGGTTGTGCAGAGGAAGCCCTTGTCCTCATCAACATGGGGGCAAGGTGCTTTGTGGGGGAGCCCCCTTCCCCTAAAGCATTCCCCCATGTTGAGGGAATGCGGCCTGACATGGTTCACAAGTGAGCGCCCCACCCCCTTTCTTGGCTTGCCGGACTGCATGTTCAGATAAGGGTCTGGTAAGGATTTTGAGAGGGACCCCACAACATTTTTTTTTAAATTTGGGATACGGTTCCCCTTAAAATCTATACCAAACTGAATAGTCTGGTATGGATATTGGGGGGGACCCACTGCCATTTAAAAAAAAACTAATTTGGCAAGGGGTTCCCCTCAAAATCCATACCAGACCCAAAGGACCAAGTATGGATTGGGGAAGTAATCCCCTACGCTGTTTTTTAAGAAAACATTTTTTAATGCTAACACTTATTTTGTTTACATTCTGCTGTCGGCAGGAAATTCCCAAAATTAATCTGTTCAACATAACAATTTTGATCAAACAAAATTCTTCAATTAACAAATGCATCTGAAACTAATCAAGCAGAAAATTTCTGGCTTGCACATGCCTACACCAAGCTAAAGTGAGACATAAGAATTTAGATATATTTAGATATTAGGGTGAATAAAACTCAGATGATAGGTTGCTTTTTCAAGCAGGTGAGCTTCACATGTCCATGTGAGGTAAAATCAAGTGCACAAGCTGCAAACTTCTACAGTGAAAGTAAAATTAAGGGCAGTGATGGTGTCTTGAACTTAATTCCATTTAGAAGCAGTAGAAAGAAAAAACAAACCCATTTTAGAAGATTGCAGCCCCATTATTGTGGTAGAAATAAATAAAACCATAACAAAAACTTGAATGAAAACTACATTAAATTGTCTAAAATGGATGACTGTAAGGGGAAGTTATTATAATAAATCTATGTGTGGTTACTCTTTTGATCTTTTGAAATGTTACAAATGATTATATACAGCGTATACATCTTAGATGTTTTAGAAGCTTCTTTTAAGATAGTGTTTGATAGAATCAGTTTCTGTCTGTCTGTAGCCTGATCTGTCCTCGCTTTTCTCCTCACCACTGAAGACAGGGGAATAAAGCTCTCCACACAGAAGTGTAAAAGCAGTATTTCTAGAAGTTTAATACAAAGCAAGAGATGATATACAAAAACTCAACAGGCATTTCTAACTCAGGGTAACCAATTCTTCTGGGTGATAGCGATAACCTTTTCAGTGGCTTTCTGGGCTGAGAGACAACTGATCAAAAGAAAGTTCTTCCAGGCCATCTCTGGATGAAGCAGCATCCTGAAGGTTAGAGGGCATTGATAGGTTTGTTTCCTTTCCTTGTTCCGTCTGTTGCTCCTGGTTCTTTGGTGATTCCGGGACCCATTTTACTATAGAAGCATGTATCCACATGTTGGAATCAGCAGTCAGAACAGCGGTTCTCGTCACAGCCGTCACTATGGTAGGTTCCCCATACGATCTATGGATCCCCATGTATGGGTACGGTGGGTTGCATCATCTGTGAGAAGAGGAAATGAGAGAGAGACATCACCGTATACACCATTCAACACCCTAATCAATTCCTGGACATATCTCTCCTGGATTAATTCTAAATCACCTGGCATTACTATAAGTGCCTTTTGTCCAAGGGGTGGGGAATGACCTGCCCATAAGAGTTTCAAAAGGGGAAAGTTTAGTGACTTTATTAGGTGTCATCCTCATCTCAGCCAAAACAGCTGGCAGGTACACCTTCCATACTTTAAATGTCCCACCTCTTGCCTTCCTTAATTTTTCCTTCAGGGTCCTATTTGCTCATTCTACCTGAGCAGAACTCTGTGGGTATGTGAAACTTCCAGTCAACGCTCATCAGTTTGGCTACCTGTTGTGTAACATTTGATGTAAATGCTGGTCCTTTGCATCTAATGTCAACCCTCTTTGTTGCCAGTATTTTACATCCTCCTCAGTTGCTGTATATTGCAGTTCTTTAAAGGAGAGAATGTTTCGGTAGCATAAGTGGTTCTAAAATAGCCATAGACATTTCTGAGTTTTGTAAGAGCTGTTACTGTAGGGTGGCATGTTTAGCAGTGCAGGCAGCAAGTGCATTGCCTTTGGCTACAAAATCAGAGGAAGATGTGTGTGCTTTGCATTTGATTACCGCTATGGACCTAGGTTTATGAATGGCGTCTAAATGTTGATTTATTAGGTCTGCATGTGATATTCCTTTTCCATCTGCAGTAGTGAATCTCCGTCTCTGCTATATTTTTCCAAAGTCAAAAACAACCCCAAAAGCATACCTAGAATCTGTGTAAGCATTTACATCCTGATTTTCAAAAAGTTCACAAGCTCTGGTTAAGACTATCAACTCTGCTGCTTGTGCTGACTTGTCAGGGAGGGGTAGTGCCTCATGAACATTATCAGGTAACTGAACCACTGCATAACCTGTTAAAAAAGTATCATCTGAGGGTCTGGAACAAGAACCATCTACAAATATATCCAGAGCCTCCGGAATGGGGGTTTGTTGCATGTCTATTCTGGGAGTAGTGTCCTCATATATTACCTGGACATGTTCCTCGGGTGGGTTATCAGTTTCACCCTTTATCCCTAACAAACTAAGCTAAGCTAAGGGACCCGAGTTAGAATCTGCATATTTAATTTTCAAATTAGCAGTTGATGTCAAAATTACCTCATAACCACTTGCCCTTTGTGCTGTCATGTGCTGCGTAGTAAGATTCTTAAGGACATGCAGTACATGATGGGTTGTGTGAAAAATGGTTTTATGTGCCAGTCACACTCATTGAGTCCTCCACTGCCATGGCACAGACAGCCAGGGCTCTCAGACAACTGAAAACTAGAACACTGGCCTCATGTGTCCTCCATGATCCTGAGTGACCACAGCCGCCATGGTTTTACAATTGTCACTAGCATACACATGAAAATCAACATTGTAATTTGCTAAACCCAGAACAAGAGAGAAAACTAGTGAGGACCTCAAGATTTGGTAGGCATTGGTGGATTCTTGGTCCCACTTAATGAGGTCTGGAGCCTCAGTTTTAGTGTGCTGCCTGAGTATGTTGGCTAGGATCCTTGACGGGCTTACCATTCTGGTGCCTTGTCACAGAGTGAAACCCTGTGACTTGCCACCTTGTGTCCCTCAGTAACCAGAAAATCTAACAGAGATATACTGTCCTGCCTGCAAACCTCTCTGTTGGAAGAACAGAGTAATAAGTCATCCATGTACTGGAGCAACGTGGAACCATGGCAGGGTGCCCAACCCTTTAAGGATTCTCGGAGGGCCATGGAATATACAGCTGGAGAATCCACATAGCCTTGGGGCAATCTGGCCCAGATAAACTGTTTGCTGGCCAGAGTCAAACTTAGCAGTAGTTGTGTCTCTTTGTCAACTGGGGACGGAAAAAAAACATTGCTTAAATTGATCACAGTATAACACTGTGTATCATGTGGAATGAATGAGGGCATATTTGGAACAATGTGTGCTATCCTTCTCTTCCCCTATTTATGTTGTAATCTCTTTCTCTAGGATTGCTACTGAGTTGAAAATGTGCTTTGTTGGTAGATTTGGGGACCTCAAAATATCCAGCGGCATCCTTCTCCATCACTTGTTTTTCAAATGTACTTGCATCCATCTCTGTCTAGTCTGAAATAAGCTGTCTTATTAACAGCGAAACTTCAGGTCTGAATCCTGCCATCAAGGTTTGAATATATATAGTGCCCATTTCTGCACTATTCATATCCATCCCAGCCTCTTCTTTCTACCCTTCCATATTTGTTCCATCTCTGTTGTTGCCTCCTCCAACACCTTTTTCTGAGTGTCTTCCTTCAGCCATGCATGAGTGGATGCCGGGGTTCCAGGATTAACTAGAGTATTTATGGTAGGCACTTTTGTCCAGTCAAACCCTGAGTCCATGTCATATCCCAAAATTCTGTCAATTATTAATTTCATGTCCTGTTGTGAGCAATGTCTACCTCGTGTGGCTCTGTTTACATAATTTATGCAGGCAGTTGGATTCTTTCTGGAATCTGGACTTCATATCCAATTTAGGGTCCCCTGAAAACCATGGGAAACCTTCCTTATCCCCCAAACAAAGTCCCTTTATCATGTCCATATGAAACCTATCGTCAGTCCCATCTCTAGGAAAGTGATAACTGCTTTTCATGCACAGGGACCACATAATTATCATCCCATGGTGATACCCTTATCACATATTCCTTACAAGTTAACCTAGACAATTCAGGATTTTCTTGTATTTCTTTTTTTCTCTTACCAATAACACTTTACGCGGAGGCTTAGGAATGTTGGGCAGAGGTCCCTTACCGTGAACTATACCCATCTTGAAGCAAAACAGCTGTTACGCAAAGCACTAAATATTATAGTGTCAGTGTTTATTCTCTTCACTGGAGAGACTATACTGTACTCACGTAGCTGACAAATCCTCTCAACAGTTCAGGAGTTTAACACTTAAAAGCACAGACTCTGCAATAACCCTATTCTGTTACTTTCAAGCACCCCTTGCTTTCACCAGATCCCGTTCACAGGGTGCTATTCCTCGCAACCGGCACTTTTACAGCAACACAAATATTCTACTTAACAGTTTTTTAACATGCAGCAATTAAGCACTTATACTTCTAAAATGGTAAAGAGAAATGAGGACTCCTGTGAATTCACAATATTATTATTCCTGCCTAGGCAATTTTTCCCCAGAGTTTCCAAACCTTTAACAATTTCCTTTGAGGTTCCAAACCTCAAACAATCCCCATGAGACCCAGCAGTCTCAAACGGTTAATTTGGCTACTATATACCCAAGTTTCAAAGGGGGACGATCAAGGTGAAGACTTAGACTTATTGTTTAGTTTACCTTATCAGCCACGCCTTTGTCCCAACTTCTGACACCAAATTGATAGGATCAATATCTGTCTATGTAGCCAACTTGTCCTCGTTTCTCTCACCACCAGATCCGGGGACATAAAGCTCTCCACACAGAAGTGTAAAAGCGGTATTTCTAAAAGTTTAATACAAAGCAAGAGATGATATACAGAAACTCAACAGGCGTTTCTAAGGCAGGAAGAACCAATGAAACATTACACTCTTATCAGTATAGATACGTGAAGCACAGACACTGCAAATGGATGAGGGGTACCATGTAAGGTTCATCCTTTTACAGAGAAATGAGAATACTTTTGAGAAATGAAACTTACTACTTACATGTAAGTTGTTACATATTCGAATTGGAGACATTATACAAAATGGATGCCAGTTTAAAGATATATCTCCTTACAGTGTTTCTCAACCTTTTCTCAGTCAGAGCACCCTTTAGAATTGTGCACAATTGTGCACATCTCAGGGCACACCAACCTTAGGGCTTGTTCACACCAGGAGAACCACCTGAGTGTGCGTGCTTTTTTGGTGCTCCACAGCATCTCATTTTTAATGGACTGCTCTATGATCGTCAAACACACAAGAAAGGTGCCAGCATTATTTTTAAAACTGCACCAAAACATATAGTACTGAGGTACTATGACAAAAAACAGTTTTTTATTTTAAAATAGTAAAGATATGAAGTAATTTATTATCACATAGTTGGCTTATTTTTAACAGAAATCACCAAAATAGTCCTGATCAAAAGTTTATATACCCTGGAATGTTTGGCCTTGGTACAGACACACAAAGTGACACACACAGGTTAAAATGGCAAATGAAAGTTCATTTCCCACATCGGTGGCTTTATAAATTGCAATTAGTGTCTGTGTATAAATAACACTGTTCAACAGGTAAAAAGTTTTGGGCATAAAATTAGCTAATCTTACATAATTTTGGGGTGCTGAAAATGAAAATGACCCTAAAAATTGTTGATTGGCTCTAGTTTCCATGATATATTCACCCATCTAATGACGTAAGCCATTCAAAATTATGATGCAACTTCAGCTGCATATTGCGCAATTGATACTGGTGACCAATAGAAAATTGCATGTATACTGAGATGATGTAATATTAGCCTTTAATTGCATCACTTCACTGCATAAAAGCTGCAGTATCTGTAGCTGATTGTAGTCCGACAGCGTCTTTACATTTCGTTTTATGCTTATATAGGCTACTCAGTAATGCCTCGAACTTGTGTGAATAAAGCAGATAATCTCTGCTATATCTGCGGTGAAATAACTTTTATCTCACAAAAAAGGAGGATAACAGGAATGATTAAGAAAGCCTACAACTTGTATTTTGGCTGCAAGATAGGAGACCAGGACAAGAGCTGGGCACCACATATATGCTGCAATTCTTGTGGGACGGCACTGGAGCAATGGTTGAATGGAAAAAAGGCATCTATGCCTTTCGCTGTGCCAATGATTTGGAGAGAGCCAACAGATCATGTTAGTAATTGTTACTTTTGTATGGTGCCTCCAATTGTAAAAGGGCTAAATAAGAAGAAAAAGTTATCTGTGCACTATCCAAATATTCCATCGGCAATACATCCAGTTCCTCATGGAGAGGGGCTACCAATTCCTAAAGCACCAGAATCCTTCGTGGTTGAGTCAAGTGAGGAAGAACCTGAAGCGTGTAGTCACGTGCAGTTGTAAGAGATAGCCCTTTCCTCGAATACAAGAGAAAAGCCAAGAGAAGCAAAACCGACACAAACTGAAGACAAAACTAGTGAGAATCCTAACTATTAAAATGATTCAACTTAGCTTATGGCTATAATTTTTCTTGGTAATCCTATGCAATATATTATGCCATTTAGGTTTTGTTATGTAGTCAATATCACTTGCTTTATATTTGTGGAAAGACATCTATCTATATAATTATTGTGCATTATGTAGTCATTACGCCTATAGTAGAAAACTTTCCGTTTACAGAAAAACTAGAGCCAATTGACAAATTTCATTGTTATATTTGAACTCAGAATGTGAAATTCATTAAGAAATGGATCCTTTTGTTTCCAAAACTGGCAAAAAATAAAAATTTGTTGAACAGTGTAATCAGTGATTTAGTTGCTCTCACGTTTGATGCATTGAGCAAGCTAGATAAATATATATATAAATATATATATACACTATATATATATATATATATATATATATATATATATATAGATAGATAGATAGATAGATAGATAGCACCCTCGTTAAGTGCTAGGATGTGGATTTGATAGTCTGCTCATTCTGCTCTGGTGCTGTTGAAGTTTGTCTGAGTTCTGCCTGCCTTCAGGAAGCTAGGAGAGTCTTCCAGAACATGTGTAGAGGCTAGGCAAAAGCACAGCATGAATATGCATACAGTTCTGGCCAATTGCAGGGAAGCGTTGCCCCATTGAATGCTGGGAGTGGTATTTATGTTCAGAGAACACATGGGTGCAGTGTCTTTCCTGGGAGAGGATTGCACCAGCCAGGCTGCCTCGCCTTGCCCTTGCTGCAATGTGGCCTCAGGTGGGTCGACCTGAGGGCCTGAAGTTAGAGAGCGTGACCCTGGTTCTTCAGTAAGCTGACTGAGGGGAGCTGTCCGCCAAAGCTTTGTCTGGTATATACACATACACATACAAACACACACGGATATCTTCTTTATTTGAAGCCCGAAAATTGGCTACAAGTATTGCCCCTCTACATTCACTTGTGGGTCTATTATTTCACACTCTGCTGGAGAGCAATTCATAACCCTGATATAAACCACACAGTGGTGTATTTTGGTTTTGTGCTTCCCTAGGCAAGACTAAAATCGCACCCCCCATCTACATTTGCCCCACCCCTTCCTGTTTAGAATCCACCCCTTCATCTGTAAACTCTGCCCCTCCAAATTTAGGCTCCACCTCTTCCTATTAGAGCTCCAACCCAGGAGACGGTCAGAGATGGCGGAAAGGATACAGGAGAGGGTCCCCTTAACCCCTCCCCATCAGGGTCCCCAAGTTCCCCCTCCTTAAATCAGGGTCCCCTGAGTCCCCCCTCAACGTTAGGGTCCAAAAAGTGCCCCCATAAATCAGGATCCCCCTTTAAATCATGGTCTTCAGAGTCCCCCCACCTTATGTGCATCAGGTTCCCCTTAGCCCATCCCCTATATCAGGGTCCCCCAGAGAGCCCCCTCCTTAAATTAGGTTTCCCAGAGTCCTCCCTCCTTACATCAGGATCCCAAAAGTCCCCCCCAATACATCAGGGTCAGTCCTTTACATCATGGTCCCAAGAGTCCCCCTGAATATATCAGTGTCCACCTTTATATCATGGTCTCTAGAGCCCCCCACCCATAGACCCTCCCCATACATCAGGGTCCCTCAGAGATCGAGATCCCCCTCCTTAAATAAGGGTCCCCAGAATTCCCCCCTTCCCTTACATTAGGGTCCCAAACGTCCCCCCCAATACATCAGGGTCCCCCTATACAGAATGGTCTTCAGAGTCCCCCACCTTACATCAGGGTCGTTAGAGCTCATTCGCTTTAATTTGGACCCCAAAGTTCCCCCTGCCCTTACATCAGGATCCCCCCAACCCTCCTTACCTCAGGGTTCATTCCTCTAGGCAGCTACACAAGCTGGAAGAAATCCTGTCCTTGACGCCCTCCTCCTCCTCTGAATGTTGCGGCCTGGGGACGGGGCAAGCACCTGATTGGTTATTAGGACCACCGATGTCCAAGCAACCAATCACGGGCTTTCCCCGCCCCAACTAGCGCTGACAGTGACAACACAGGGCACCAGCGCGGCGGGCCGCCCCCTGCTCGGACACAGCCTCCTGAAAAATGCAGCCCAAGGCAGGTGTCTTGTTTGCCTCGCAGCAGATACGCCCCTGAAACCACATAATAAGTTTGTATGTTAGATGCTGACTACTCCTATTCTATCAGACAAACATGAACAGTTCTCAAACTATCTGGAAATCCCCAACTGGGTATAGATGTGCTAATATAAGAAACAGAAAACTAACAGCTGGTTTATTATTATCAATTTCACTTAGTGGTTAGCTGATGTTTAGCACCTGGTACTGTCATGTATTGCAAATACTGAATACAAGGATCTTTGGTCTCCCCAATAGCTCTTTAATGAGAATCACACAGACAACCGTACAGTACCAAAGGCTGACAGAGAAAGACAAGGTACTACATTCCTCTATATGAAATATGCCCTGAACTTGATAGACAGACAGTCAGATGTGCCTTCTTTTCAAAAATGCTATTTGCCTGGCTTTTATGCTACCTCCACCCCCAGTAGTTTCTGAATCACTGATCCAGAACAAGTGTGCAGAGCATGCAAAGTCAGAGAAAAATCTTTATCTGCACACTTCTTGTGGGCTAGAAGGTCAGCATGCCAACCAGGCAATTGGCATTCTCATCAACCAAATCAGACTCTCAGGAAAAGGTCTCTTTAATAAAAAAAACTTACACTGTGCAAAATAGCCTGTACACTGTGTAAATCAAGAGTGACTGTTAAACCTCTCTCTCTATTACAAAACCACCAGTCTGCCACTCCCTAAATCAATACACTAATGAGATGTGTGTTGTATAATTACAGGTGAATTCTGTTTGTTCTCCACATATCCTTTGTGCTGTGTTACTTTAGCATCCTTTTAATAATACATAACAAAGTTTGTCGTGAATGTAGAGTATGGTTCATGTTGTTCTGTTGACTGCCTGCTCCTTTGTAATGTAGGAAACAAAGCAGACTGAGCTACATCTTGTTCCAAAAGGCTTTCTCATAACCGCAGGCGTTGCAAAGAACATAAGCTTCGCAGAGTGAGGAGGATTTACAGCCGGTATTAGGATGTTCCTGCCTATATCAAATTATTCCTTTACAAACGCTCAACACAAACTCACCAAGTAAACCAAGGTGATTCAATATACAGCTGCAATTTCCCTGGCTCCTTCCCCAATGTTCTACAGGAGGCTATTTCAACCAAAGGCTGCTGTTTCACTCACGAAGGGGTGAGGTAACTTCCCTGTCAACCCAGATGATTTCTGCAGCAAGAGACACTCCTGTACACCCCAATCAAAACTAAAAACAAAGCCTTGAAATACTTATAGCATATGTAGTGCTACCCCCATAGGGGCCACTTGATAATGCTTGTCCCCAGTGGTTGCCCTGACCTTGCAAGCCACCCGACACCTCTGACACAGTGGGTTCAAGCATATTTCAACAGTATGAAATATGGATGCAAGAGACACAATGACACTTCCTATATTAAACTTGTTCAAAAGAGTAGGCCACAGAAATAATGGGTTTACGATATACAACTCCAGTTAACACATAAAAGCATAACACTTGTAAAATAGAAATAATCCATTAGCAACGTTTAAAAGATTTTACAGTCATGAGAACTAAGCTTCAACCATTTAATTGAAACACCAGCAGCAAGAGGGGGAGGAAAAGGATTGATGACTTATCAGCTCCCTTTGGACCACCGGTGCCACAATGGGGAATGCAGAGAATTATGTAAAAGTATACTTCTCTATGAATAGATATAAGTACCCCAATTTAAATAGCAATAGCCTTAAAGAGAAGAGGCCCCTTTTCCTAGAGATTACAACTTGAGTCCTGTGATGTTTAAAATTTCTGATATGGTGATATCCGTTGTCTTCTGCTAGCAATGGCAGGGGCCCATAAAGATTAATGAATAATGGTAATTCAATAAAATGAAACAGACTGTGATACTGATCAAAGCAAAGATCTCCTGTACTGAGGTGTAAAAGTGTCTGCATGCGGTTTCTCTAGAGTGATCACAGAAAGAGCTGGGGAATCCACCCATTCGCCAATCCTATGGACAGCATGGCCTCCTAGGAACAGGCTATTGGCTTTTTGCAGGAATGTGCAGAGTTACCACCTGACAGCCTATCAGTGCAGTGAGCAGAAATGTCTGTGAGAAGACTGGACAATGACAGTCCCGATGCAGAGACACTGGTGCGATCCCAGCATGGTGATCGGTGTCCCCTCTGTACTGGACTGGTGTGCAGGAGTCCTGCAGCAGTAGGCCAGTAATCTGTCTCTGGAGGAGAAGATCAATTTCCCCGTGTTCAGCTCTGAATCCTGTGCCAAGAGAGAGTCCCTTGCTGTAGAATATATCTGCTTTCCTTGTATCCTCCTCATTCACCAGCTCTGTGGTAGATGTAGTTCAATCAGCATTCAGGAACACAGAATGTATTGGCTATAGGACTACAGGTCCCAAGATCCTCTGCTGTCAGAAAAACTGAATACACTCTGCTAACAGGAAGTGATGTATCGTTCCCATTACTGGGCACTATGGGGAATAGGAATAACCATATTCTAAATGTCCCAGAATGGCATAATGATATAGCCAGCACCTGGCTACACATTTATTGTACCTCTGACATATTCTGCAGAGCTGCACTACTTCAGAGAAATGTCAACATTGTGAAGGGAAAAGAGACACAAGTTAATAGATTTTTTCATAAGAAAGGGTATAATGTACAATTGCTTGGCATACATTTATTTAAGATACATGCAAATCACTTTCAAATGAAATTCCACACATGTACTATGAAGAGACCCCATCAGTATCTGTATGTGCTGATAAGGAAGAGGACGTTAACGCCATAGGTAGGGAATCAAAACATCTTTAAAGTGATACTAAAGTCTTGTTTTTTTTCTTACAAATAACAAACATGTCTATTCTTACCTGCTCTGTGCAATGGTTTTGCACAGAGCAGCCTGAATCCTCCTCTTCTCGGGTCCTCTGCTGGTCCTTCCCTCCTGTCGGGTGCCCCCATAACAAACAGCTTGCTATGGGGGCACCCAAACAGGTGCACTCTCGAGCTGCGGCTCTGCATATCCATTCACACGCAGGGCTGCTGCTCTGTCCCGCCCTGCCCCCTCCCTCTCCTGATTGGCTCACTGCCTCAGCCAAACAGGAGTGAGAGTCCCCAGAGAACCAAGGCTCTTATGGGCATCACTGGATCAAGAGGGAGCTCAGGTAATTGTTAGGGGGGTTACACACAGAAGGTTTTTACCTTCATGCATAGAATGCATGAAGGTAGAAACTTTGAGACTTTCAAACTACTTTAATGAACATAGTATACAATCACACGTCAAAAAGCAGCTGTGCGTGTTCCAAGAGCTTGGATGGTCTTGGGACACACTCAGCTGCTTTTTGACATGTGAATGTATACTATATTCATTAAAAGCATTGTGATTCACTACTTAAGGAGTACATGTTCATTTCCTTACCAGTGCATACAGATATCGTAGGTGTCCCTTTGTACTACATCAATGTGGACTTTCTGTCATTTGGAAGCGATTTGCATTTCTCCTGATTATAATTTATGCCTACCAATGGTGCATTATAATCTTTCTTATGAAACAATCTATTTACTTTTCAGGTATACGTTATATTAACCCTATATCTCTTATGTTGAGGTATTGAATTTGCAGGTTGTTTTGTGCTTTTGGGTTGTTTTCTGTGCCAGAATTCTAATCATTTTTAGGAAGGCCGAAATACAAACTACTGGTGGGAAATCTCGCCATTGTCAGAGGGGTAGAGGCACAAACTATTGTGGGGAATCCCATCGTTGTGGTAAGGCTGGAGATATGCACTACTGTGAGGAAAGCAGAGGGACAGAGACACAAAATATTGCAGAGAAATCTAACCATTGTTGTAGGGTCAGAGACGCAAATTACTATAGGATAATCCTACAATTGTGGAGACACAAAATACTGAGGGGAAATGCTGCCATTGAAGGCCCCTCAAACGCCTTAGGAAGAGGGAGCCTTGGCTAAAGGAAGCATGACTAGGCTATGCAGTGACCTAACACACGAAGGTTAAGAGGCTCCACCTGGATTGGCTACAGGAATTTGAGGTGAAGGGGCAGACTCTAGAAACTTCACTGAGGCATCTCACTGATCTGAGGAAATTCAGTCTTCAGAACAGTTGCCCACAAACCTACCTGCTGTGTGGTAATTTGTCACAACTTTATCGGCAGTTGGATCTTGCTAGCAATTAATATTGCTTTAATTGGTTATGTAGAATTTTGGGCCAGTCTAATGCGTGTGTGGCTTTGATGGTAAGAACACGCCTCTTAGGAGTATGTCAGGTTATTGTTTACATGTGCTCACAGCAGGGGCGGACTGACCATTTGGAAACGCGGGCACTGCCCGAGGGCCCGGGGTCAGTAGGGGGCCCCATGAGATGCCCCTGGTACCTTTTTCATAGGTTTTTTTGAGTTTGGGCAAGGACACAGGGGCCCCATGATCCCCTATTGCCCGGGCGCCCCATGAGTTGTCAGTCCGCCCCTGGCTCACAGTATAACTGTGACTGGCACTGGTTTGTTTGTTATATTTGAACATTTCAATAAAGCCTTGCCCTTTTCCAAATTAATCAGCCTCTGTATCATTTCTGGTCAGAGTATTGTTTTTAGTTGGTCATGACTAGGCTATGCCTCTCAACAGTCATGTGGAAGGGGTAGATACACAAACTACTATATGAAAATCTCATCATTGTGGAAGGGGCAGAGGCACAAATTACTGTGGTGGAGACAAACACTAAGGGGAAATCATTGATTTGATTCCATCAGTCTTCAAGGAATTCTAAGCCTACTACTCCACAGCAGAGAAATTGCTTAAATAAAGTTCTTCTGTTTTTGTTCAGTGTTATTTGCTGATATGCAGAAGATCTGTATCTTGCTCCTATGTTCCCAGGCTCCCTTTGTTGTAAGTGTCAGAGCTAACACGCCGTTAATTTGCAATTGATCGCTGTAAGCACGTCCCTTGATGTCTCCCGAACGCCCCAACGGGCTTTTGATCAAACTGCCTCATGCAGCGTTCATGTCAAGAAGTATGCGTGTTTCATTGCCAGAATTAATCTTCAGGACTATTGATCTTCTGTGGAATGACTGTCACGATTTGAACAGAGCCTGATCAGGGACCGAGAGATATTTACTAATCACAAAGGTTGTGCTTTCATTACTAACATTTATTTTAAGGGCTTTCAATAACAGGTTGGCTCACCTTCCTCTTGCTTTTTATTAAAGATGAGCATATGTAAAGACCTATGAATGATTAAAACATTACCCCCCTCCTCCCTGTATCACATTGTAAACTTGTCTTTTCATTAAGAAGAATTAGATTTCAGCGCTTTATCACGATCATTATAAGGTCTAGCCAAAAACGTAATGCTGTTAATGTCTAACTCAAGCCAAAAGTTGTTCAGTTTCGGATAGTGCAGGAAAACGCTAGGACTTCTGAAACATTTTTTTTCATTTCATCCTATTGCTGATATTTCCCCTCACTTTACATATACTTTATGGCAAACGTGATAATAATAACTCAAACATATTCTCACCTAAAATACTAAATTATTTCCCTTTGAAGCTAATGGACTGTCTGAGTATTGTTATATTGTTGGATGGCTTTAGCAGTTAACTGACTGCTTTTACTTATTGTCTGGATTTACTTTCTGCTTCAGATATTCTATTAGGGAATTTCCAGGCAATTGGTCTCATGCAGTAACAATTTAGAATGGGGAGCAGATCACTTATCTGCCAGAAACTGGATGACAGATCGTCAGGCATGGCACTCAAGAATCACGGTGCTCGACTTTGTGAGTCTGTCCGAATGCATGTGAAAATCTAATGGTGTGTGCATAATGGGGGAGTGGAGAGAGCTAGATGGCAGCCTGGATGGATAATACACACATTCAGGGCACCGTCCATGTCATCTCTACATCTGTGCCTGCTCAGTGTTCATGCCTGCCAGTTTTTCCACAGCCAGATTCCGCTTCCAAGATGTGTGATTTACAAGGCAGAAGGTGCGCCATTGTTTTAAGAGACAATACCAATTTGCCTGATTAAAACCTCAGTACCATCTGCTTATGGTGTCCCTGGTGGACAGGGCACTTGTTGGGCCGGGAACAGATGGTGTGTAACTGTTTATGTCCCGGATTGAACTAGAACAATCCAACATGTTTAATATCATTGACCGATTTACTGCATAATGTTTAGCAAAAATAGATGTATAAATAGATAAAGGCCTAAACGTTATGTCTTGAAAAGCCAGTCAGGGAGGTATATTACATATTAGGATACAAATTTGACAATTTTTATCTTTCTTTTTTTTGCATCTACCAAGCCAGCATTTAAAGTATACCTGTACCCAGGGCCAGTGCAAGGATTTTTGTCTACTTAGGCAAAAGTGCATTTTGACGCCTCCCCTCATCCATCCGGTACCCCCTCCCCACACAATGCTCCCGCCACACTCACCAGTGGGTCAAGAGGGGGCAGTGGGACAAGAGAGGGTCAGTGGGACAGGTGGGGGACAGTGGGACAGGTGGGGGACAGTGGGACAGGTGGGGGAAGTGGGACAAGAGGGGGGCAATGGGACAAAAGGGGGGCAGTGGTACAGGTGGGGGACAGTGTGACAGGTAAGGGACAGTGTGACAGGTAAGGGGTAGTAGGACAGGCAGTGCCACAGGAGGGAGGAAGCAGAAAGGTAGAGCAGCAGCAGGACAGGAGGGGAGGCAGAGTCACACGAGGGTGGAAGCAGGACAGGAGAGGGGCAGTGTCACTCACACACACCTTGGGAAGCCCCAGATCTCCTGGATCTAACCTGTCCTGCAGATGGTGTCAGTGTACAGTATCTTCTGGTGCCAGGAGGGACAGCTCTCCATTGGCAGCTGCAGCACAGAGCGGGGGGGGATTGCTTCTCCACCCTGACCTCCTCCTCTTTTTCCCTCTCCTCCATTCCTTCATGGACCCTTTGCTGGCAACCCCTGGCCCACCCTGCCTGCCTCTCTTCTTGATCTTCCAGTAGCCTAGTAAGCAGCAGGCAAATGAAAACTTCAACGCTGCGCTCTCTCTACTACCGAGAGCAGCGCAAGAGTTTTAGTTTGCCTGCTGGGGGTACATAAAAAACATAAAAACCAGAATCCACAGCAAGTGGCTGGGGATAAGGATTTTACTGCACTCCAGCCTGGTGCCCTAAGGCGGTTGCCTATGCAGGCTATGCTGGTGTCAGACCTGCCTGTACTCAGACTAAACACAGTTGCATACTAAAGTATTTCATATCCTAAAGCCCTAGTTCAAATCTTTAGCTATAGGCATTGTAGAGGAATTAAACTTTTAAGCTCACAACAAAGGCCCTCTTAAACAAACCCACACTTGGTTCATCCTGAGCTAAAACTGATTTTGAGGTCTTTGTTGTGACATTTAAGGATATTTGGGAATGAATTACTTTACAGTACAAGCAGCTAGAGAAGTCAGTGAGAGCTTGTTTTAAAGCCCCTTTACTGTTTCACAAGATCAGCAACAAACAATCCTCTGCACTCAAGAGTAGTACCACTAATGTAGGCAGAAGCTTCTCAGTTTCGGATATCACTGGCCCATACATATGACTTTGGTCCTTAGGTATCCACTATGCCTTGCTGCCCTTCTCAGACAGGGCAAGTCCATACTCAATGCATATAAGAGGATAAAACAGGCTGCACCAGCCTACTGAGTTAACCTTGTGTAGCACCTTCCTAGATATGTGCTAGGTTTAGATTTAGTTTGTACCAGGGTTTTTTTTCTCAGAGAATAGGTACAGGATTCCTCCTTTCTGAGTCACCCTGTGTTTCCGCCCCCTACCCACACCCAAGCACTATTCTTTGGTCCCACCCCCTACCCACCTCCCAGTACCACCCCTTTTATAGAATACAGAACCAAATATAAATTTTTATGGAACTTGTTAAGGATAACAAGAAAGGCCCCCCACAAAAATAGATCTCCTCCAGCACCCTAGATCCTCAGCAAATCCCGGCACCCCTTGTCATTACATACACTCAGTGCTGGCGGTGCCAAAACTGTATTCCCCCACGTCCCCGCTGAATAAAAGCCCTGCTTTGTATTTTGGTAGGTAAATCTAGTTGCTATACTGTAGACAGTGTGGATATAATTGTTGCTACGTAAAAGCATAACTTTCATACTGTAATCAGTGTTGCTGTGCTCTGCTAGTTAGATCTGCTCAGTTTGCTCAGCTGCGGCCAGCCTGATAGCTCCCTCTGCATCTAGAAAGTTTGAGAAATTTCTGGATCACAGTTGTGGAGCTATGCAGATTTCAGCATGCATATTGATATAGCCTCAGCCTATCCAGAGAGACTGGCTCTGATGGTATGCTGGGTAACTGTATATATTCAGTGAGCACACTGAGATCTGTGTCTTTCCTGTATAGCATTGTTCCAGCCTGGGACAGGGCACATTGCCTTCCCAGCTAACTACTGCTGTGTGGCCTCAGGTGGGAGTCTGGGGGCCTAAATGCTGAGACCCTACTAAAGCTGACTGAGGGGTCATCTACTAAATATCTGGTCTGGTATCATGGAAGAAGGCAACCATCTCCTCTTGGGTCTTGTGAGTACAGACGCCCCTAAGAGAGACTGTGTGCTAACTAACCCCCTCTGGTGCTAGGGAGTCAGCTGTAGGTCTAGGCAAAAGGGCACACTGGCTGGTGTTCGAAAGAGCATGTCCATTTAACCTCTTACTACAAGGGACTCTGCTCAAGCTTTCTACCACTATTACTACTGCTGTCTTAAAACTGAAGTCTACTGTTTGCTTCAACCAAGGACTTCATCATAGCATATCCAAAAGATTACTTATGGTCCTCAGCTGTACACAGTATCCATTTTTGGAGTATCCCACCTAATTCCTCATTTCTATCCAAGTTCTCCAAAAATAAAAACACTCCTAGACTGGTCATTGAAGGAAAGTGTGAGTGAGTCTATGTGTCTGGCTGCAGGGCTTCTTGGTAAAACCCAGACTGCATTCCTGTGGCTCCTATGAGAGTAGCGCTACACTTGACACCATTTATTAAATTGCTCTAAAGAAGAGGGGGCACCCTTGAAACATATCAGCGTCTACAGGCCCTTGTGTCTTCCCAATTCTTCTGCATGCATGCATGTACTGAACTTCTGGTCCTATCTTCCTGTGGCATTTGTGATGAGCTTGTAACGAAGTCCATTTGTGAATATATTTTTATCCTCAAGGTTAACGCACTAGGCTGGTGTGCTCTATTTTATATTTTTATATGAAGAATTCCTTATTGTTTGTTAAGTAAAAGTAAATACTTTAATGTCAACATGCCTGCACACAGTTGCACTTTAGAGTAGACCTGTCAATTCTGGGTGTTGCCATTGCTTATTTTCTTGTAAAAATGCTGGTTGCCAGCACTAGCAAGGTGTAACTAATAAAGAGGCTGTGAGTGTAAATTTTCAATAGAAGGCAGCTAGCATATTTTTCTCATGTACAGAATTGATCTTCATGGCTCTGTACCTTCAGATCTTTGCGATTAGTCATAGAGAGGCCAACCACAGCAATCACATTAGGAAGGAGAAGAAACAGGAACTAGTGAATGAATGCGTCATTCATTAGTTTCCCAACACAGTACAATCACGGCAGCACCCAACTGCAAGCAAAACTTTTTTAACCCTTTCACCCCCTCCTATACATCTGCTATCCATAGCATCTCTCTATATGACTTGTACATTAACCCTTCACCTCCTTTGTCCCTTATCCTAAAAATCTGCACATCAATCCCTTCTTCCCTGTCCCCCTACTTACTGTGACCTGTGCATTAATCTCTTCTCCACCACCTCATTTCTTTGTATGACCCATATGCACTATATCTAGTGCACCATTACCAAGCTCTGTGTTTTAATCCTCTCAATATCAGCATATCTTTATTTCCAAAATATTGTGGCAAAAAATTAGATTATCTGGGGTGACTACTTTCCAAAAATGAGTTACTTTGTGGGGGTTTGCTCTGTTCTGATGTTTTTATTTCAAAAGAGAAGTATGGGCAACATTTTGTTGGCCATACTTCTCTTGTGGGTCACAGGAGTGCACTTACTTTTTTACTCCTGTGACCCAGAGTAGGCTGACAGCATCAGTCCAATCTCAGCTGACATCACAGACCAGCTCCGGTCCTTGAGTGGATCTTGATAATAATGTGGATATCCACCCAGATTCTTGAACAGACACTCCTGCCAGCTCAACAGCCTGGTAGAGGAAAAGAGCAGAGAGTGGTGATTGACAGTCAGTACTCTCTGCCCAGAGTGGAATCGTGAACTGAGAGATCAGCGGTCATGTGATCACTCAGCCCTTGGGCTTAGAGGAGGCAGGGGGCAGCTTTCAGCATTGAACCTATCCTGCATCAGGTAGGTAAGTATGTATGTTTTTTTACAATCATGCACGTCTCTTTTAAACAGAGCGTAAGGGAAACAGGACTTTTATTTTCTAACTCTGGCCTTTTCTGGCTATATATGCTGTATATTAAAAATAAAATCATAGTGGTTATTAACTACCACCAAAAAATGAAGCTCTATACATTGGAGTAATTGTCAGCTAAATTATAATAGCACTGAAAAATGGCCTGGAAATGAAGGATAATAAAGATTGTCCTCAAGTGGTTAACCACTTGCCTTCTGGGCACTTTTACACCCTTCTTGCCCAGGCCAATTTTCAGTTTTCAGCATTGTTGCACTTTTAATGACAATTGCGCGGTCATGCAACACTTTTCCCAAATTAAATGTTTATAATTTTTTTTATACAAATAAATAGAGCTTTCTTTTGGTGGTATTTAATCAACAATGGGGTTATTTTTTTGCTAAACAAACTAAAAAAGACCACAAATTATAAAAAAAAAAGTTTCTTAGTTTCTGTTATAAAGTTTTGTAAATAAGTGATTTTTCTCCTTCACTGATAGGCTGCACTGATGAGGTTGCACCGATAGGCAGCACTGATAGCCAGCACTGATACGAAGAACTGGTGGGCACTGATGGGGCTACAATAATCATCAGGGCACTGATGATCAGTGCCCTGATTATCACTGTAGAAATCCCCTCTGAGAATTGCCATTTATCGGCTCTCCTCTCCTTACGCGCTACCAGCGTGAGGAAAGGACTGACGATAACTGGCATTTCCTATTTACACTGTGATCAACTGTGATTGGACACAGCTGATCACATGGTAAAAGATGGCTCTGATTGGCCCTTTACCTGGACACGTGGTTCCATGGACACCCTCACAGAACTAGCAGACCACGCAAAACACCCCCCTAGCATTTCTGACATGGCCGTCTTAAGCAAGAGCAGATGATTCATGTAGCATTTACTTCCTGGAATTCCTCTGCCCTTAGGTATGCAGGTAGAAGGGGGGTGCTCAGTTGAGAAAACCCCTCCCACCCCTCCTGAAGATTCCTGGGATGTATGACATAATTTGTCTAGGCATGGAAACCAGGAAGTAATTGAAGAAAAGTAAAAAAAAAGTTTAAAACAAGTAAATATGATTTACTTTCCTAACAGCATAAGGATTTCAAATAATCAATGTTGACTGGGAGAGTGAAGTTCTGCTTTAAATACAAATTTGTAGAATGCTATTAAATGCCATATACAGTGGGGCAAAAAAGTATTTAGTCAGCCACCAATTGTGCAAGTTCTCCCACTTAAAAAGATGAGAGAGGCCTGTAATTGGCATCATAGGTAGACCTCAACTATGAGAGACAAAATGAGAAAAAAAATCCAGACAATCACATTGGCTGATGTGGAAAGAATTTATTTGCAATTTATGGTCGAAAATAAGTATTTGGTCACCTACAAACAAGCAAGATTTCTGGCTCTCACACACCTGTACCTTCTTCTTTAAGAGGCTCTTCTGTCCTGCACTCATTACCTGTATCAATGGCACCTGTTTGAACTTGTTATCAGTATAAAAGACACCTGTCCACAACCTCAAACAGTCACACTCCAAACTCTACTATGGTGAAGACCAAAGAGCTGTCGAAGGACACCAGAAACAAAATTGTAGACCTGCACCAGGCTGGGAAGACTGCATCTGCAATAGGCAAGCAGCTTGGTGTGAACAAATCAACTGTGGGAGCAATAATTAGAAAATGGAAGACATACAAGACCACTGATAATCTCCCTCGATCTGGGGATCCACGCAAGATCTCACCCCGTGGGGTCAAAATGATCACAAGAACGGTGAGCAAAAATCCCAGGACCACACGGGGGGACCTAGTGAATGACCTGCAGAGAGCTGGGACCAACGTAACAAAGGCTACCATCAGTAACATGCTACGCCGCCAGGGACTCAGATCCTGCAGTGCCAGCCGTGTCCCCCTGCTTAAGCCAGTACATGTCCGGGCCCATCTGAAGTTTGCTAGAGAGCATTTGGATGATCCAGAAGAGGATTGGGAGAATGTCATATGGTCAGATGAAATCAAAATAGAACTGTTTGGTAGAAACACAACTCGTCGTGTTTGGAGGAGAGAGAATGCTGAGTTGCATCCAAAGAACACCATACCTACTGTGAAGCATGGGGGTGGCAACATCATGTTTTGGGACTGTTTCTCCGCAAAGGGACCAGGGCGACTGATCCATGTACAGGACAGAATGAATGGGGCCATGTATCGTGAGATTTTGAGTGCAAACCTCCTTCCATCAGCAAGGGCATTGAAGATGAAACGTGGCTGGGTCTTCCAACATGACAATGATCCCAAACATACCGCAATGAAGGAGTGGCTTCGTAAGAAGCATTTCAAGGTGCTGGAGTGGCCTAGCCAGTCTCCAGATCTCAACCCCATAGAAAACCTTTGGAGGGAGTTGAAAGTCTGTGTTGCCCAGCGACAGCCCCAAAACATCACTGCTGTAGAGGAGATCTGCATGGAGGAATGGGCCAACATACCAGCAACAGTGTGTGCCAACCTTGTGAAGACTTACAGGAAATGTTTGACCTCTGTCATTGCCAACAAAGGATATATAACAAAGTATTGAGATGAACTTTTGATATTGACCAAATACTTATTTTCCACCATAAATATGCAAATAAATTCTTTCCAAATCAGCCAATGTGATTGTCTGGATTTTTTTTCTCATTTTGTCTCTCATAGTTGAGGTCTACCTATGATGCTAATTACAGGCCTCTCTCATCTTTTTAAGTGGGAGAACTTGCACAATTGCTGGCTGACTAAATACTTTTTTGCCCCACTGTATATGTTAATTTCTTTACAACAGTCTAGCCTCAGTCTGATAACACAAACTAAATGTGCATAAGAGTATCATATAACAGAACCCCATGAATAAGAGCACTGTAAACAACTGCAGAACTTTGATTAGGACTTAAAGGATAAGTTCATCATGTTATATGTGCCACCCATTTTTAGGGTGGAACATGTAACATGTTCCCAATGATGCCGCCTCTGCCTGATTCCCCCCCCCCCCGAGGAGAAGTTCCCCATACAAGCTGCCACTTTTTGAATAGAGCGCAACCATGCAGGGCTCTGCCCAAATGGCCGTGTCATTCCTTCCCAGAGGTCTGTGAATGAATGAACTACAAGTTCCGACAACCTTAGCAGCTGTCGGCTTGTAGTTCTCAATTAACTACCACGACGCTGTGGAGCACCGTGGTAGTTCATGGATTCTTCCTCTCAGTATATCTGCTTGCTCATACATCCCACACAGGCAAGCAGATATACTGACAGATCTGCAGGAGACCTGCCTGGCATCAGCGATGGCATCCTGCAACCAAAAATAATGCACATTTTTTTTACCTGCAAACTTATTTTTTTGTCAAAAGGTAAACTTATAGTTTAAGATTAAATTCATGATCCCAATTGCTGGTTACCTAAGGAGAAATGTGGGAATAAAAAAAACAAACAAACATACATACTCACCTATATGGCTGCGGCATGTACCTGATGCTGCAACTGTCCCCCCACAGGCTCTAAGCCCAAGAACTGAGCAATCACATGACCGCAGATTGCTCAGTTCTCAGGCTTCACTCAGTAGAGAGTGATGACTGCCAGTTCTCTACCCTTCCAGTACTCAGTAGGGTGCGGGAATAGCTGGCACAGGCTCTCAGTGGCACTTTATTGTCAGGATACATCCACAGATTGGACCGGCTCTCTGTTGTCAGCTGAAAGTAGGCATTAGCCTGCTGTCGGCTAGTTCTAGGTCACAGGAGTGCAAAAACAGCCGCTTAACATCATCCAGCACAAAACAACAAATAAAGGAGCACTCTGAACCTTGTAGAGAGTCACAAGCCCAGGAACAGTTAAAATCAAAATTCACTTTAATGTTGGGTTAAAAAGCATGACATGTAGGAGTGCCCAGATTGAAACCAAGCCAGTGGAGAGGAGAAACACATACTGCCAGAAGCTGGAGGATGACACATGATCCTGGACCCAACAGTAGGTTGCTCAGCCCAGGAGTCTCAGGACAGTGGGAAGGGTGTGTGGATGGCAGCCACTGGGATCACTAAGATGGCGCGTATGCAGGAAGTCAGATGTCCCAGATCCGGTTGTTATGTAATACACCTGGTGAGAGACCGCCCAAACAAGGGCTGGTGAGGGCAAACTGGAAGCCTAGGGGAGCAGTCAAACCAAAGGAGAGAAGCCAGCCATCATGATAACATGTTTCAAGGACTTGCCCCTTTCTCAGATCATGTGATTAGGAACCAGCAATCAAAATATATATAGGAGCGGCGTGTGGGAGTTTGTCATCCTTAATAGTCACCCACATATGTTAACTCATCTATAGCAAGACACCTCTAAAATGAAATAAAAAATGTATTAAAAACAAAGATCAATTTTTTACACAATAATAAATGAAATCATATATCAAATGAGCTTACTGCAAAACCTTTGGATAGGGAAAAATAAACACATGCAAACAGTAACAAAGTAAAAATAACATCATAAGAAAAGATAATACTAATAATTATAGACGGACACATAAACATATAGAAAAACATAGAACACATATCAAATAAACGCATATCAAATAAAAAGTACAGACGGTATAAATAGAAGAGGTTGACCATAATAAGTCACACAATGATTTGGAGATCCAGCTCTTTATTGGAACCTTGAGGAGAAAGGTGTGCCCATTTGGAAACACATAGGTGTGCAACATTTGAAACCACATATCAAATAAAAAATGCATGAAAATTTGAAAACTTTTAAAAAGACATAGAAACACATAAATGTGCAATGTATAGAAATGTGTAAATGTGCAACATTTGAAAACACATAAGTCAACACATGTTAAAATAAAAAAATGAATGTAAGTTAAAAGGTTACCAAAATAAGTGACACAATGGTATAGATATCCAGCTCCTCATTCAAACCTTGAGAAGAAAGTTTATAAATCCAAAATGTTTCCCTCCTGCATAATACAAAAGAATCTTTCATTGGCAGTAAGGGACCCCTTGGGAATGTATTCGATAGCCAATACAGACAGGGCTTGGGTATTCTTCCTGTGGCAAAGTGGTGCAGGATACTCCGTTTATCTTTACCCTCTTCAGTGAGTCTACGGTGCTCACCTGTTCTTTTACGCAAAGTGTGCTTTGTCCATCCCACATAAAGGCGACCACAAGGGCACCTCAGGACATAAACCACATACTCAGTGTAGCAAGTGATAAACTGTCTAATTGAAGCAACATTATTAGAGCTAGCATTAAAGGACAACTGACCGTGATTAATAAATCACACATTAGGCAACCACGTTTTTTACATTGGAATATGCCAACACAATTATCAAAAAAGCTCCTGATATCTGTGGAATGTATCTTAACAGGTCTTTTGAGTTTGCTGAGCGTAATAATATTTCTCAAAGTCTGTGCTCATCTACGTAAATACAATCTGGGGTACTGGTGGTAAAACTTACTTCCTTACTGTGATATTTGTGCTAACTTTGTTTTCTGCACAGATGCTCAATTTTGGGTCAAAATTGGGATGTGCACACATGAACTGAAACTAAATAGGGGTGTCACCAAGGCAGAGCACATGAGGGTCACCAGGGCACAGGGGTGTCACCACAGCAGAACTCAGTGGGGTCACAAAGGCAGAGCACATGGCAGTCACTAAGTCAGAGCACAAGGGAGTTACCAGGTCAGCGCACAAGGGAGTCACCAGGTCAGGGCACAGGTGAGTCACCAGGTCAGGGGACAGGGGTGTCACCAGGGCAGGGCACAGAGAGGTCACCAGATCAGAACACAGGGGGGTCACAAGGGCAAAGCACAGGGTAGTCACTAGGTCAGGGCACAAGGAAGTCACCAGGTCAGGACACAGGTGAGTCACCAGTTCAGGGCACAGGTGAGTCACCAGGGCAGGTTACAGGGGGGGGGTCGCCAGGGCAGAACACAGAGGGTCACCAGATCAGAATACAGGGGGGTGGCCATGTCAGAACACAGTGGGATCAACATATCAGGGCACAGGGGGAGCACCAAGGCCAGGGGAGTCACCAGGTCACGGCACAGGGAAGTCACTAGGTCAGGGCAAAGGAGGGGGGAGGTAACCAGGGATAAAACACAGGGGAGTCAACAGGTCAGGGCAGAGAAGTCACCAGTTTAGGTCACAGAAAAGTCACCAGGTCAGGGCACAGGGGAGTCACCAGGTAAGGGCACAGAGGAGTCACTATGTCAGGGCACAGGGGTGTCACCAGGGCAGAGCACCGCAGGAGGGTCACCAGGTCAGGGCACAGTAGTGTCGCCAGGGCAGAGCACACGGGGGTCACCAGGTCAGAACACAGGGGAGTCACTAGGTCAGGGCACAGGGGGGGTCACCAGGGCAGACCACGGGGGGGTCACCAAGTTAGGGCACAGGGGGGTCACCAGGGCAGAGCACAGGGGGTTCAACAGGTCAGGGCACAGAGGGGTCACCAGGGCAGGGCGCAAGGGTGTCAGAAGGGCAGAGCACAGCAGGAGGGTCACCAGGTCAGGGCACAGGGGGTTCACCAGGGCAGAGCACAGGGGGGTCACCAGGTCAGGGTACAGGGGGGTCACCAGGGCAGAGCACAGGGGGTTCAACAGGTCAAGGCACAGAGGGGTCACCAGGGCAGGGCGCAAGTGTGTCAAAAGGGCAGAGCACAGCAGGAGGGTCACCAGGTCAGGGCACAGGGGCTCTATAGTACTGTTTAATTTCTTCCTCATGCAGAGCTGCTCAGGGCAGTTGCTGGTACATGTTAGATTTGGCGTGCTGATCCCTGCCAGCTCTCCTCTCTTATGTATCCCAGATGATGTCAAGTGCCTGGAATGGACAGAAGAGGAGAGCTGGCGGGGATCAGTGGAGTAAAGTTAGGATTAGTAGCAGTACCGGTACTGTATGCTGCACAAAGGTCACCTTGCTACAACATTCTGCAATCAATAGCCACTGATGAGAGAGGAAAACACACTACACATACTCTCCTCTTGTCCCCCTCTGCAGTGATTTCACAGGCAGCGGCCGGAACTACAGGGGAAGCATTGGGTATCAATGCGTCATGACAGTACTCACTGTCAGTACACACTGAAATCACCATTGGGCGGATATACATTCGCCACAATGGTGAATTGCGACGGAACCCCGGTTGAGAAACACTGCTGTAGACAGACCAATGAACTGTGTGTATTACTGTAACCAGTTGTAAATCCCTGTCAGAGTGTCAGAAGGGTTGAGGAGTTTACAGGGTCAAGGCACCAGAGGACAAGCATCATTCAGTGGCTCCTATGGGAATAGCGCTATACTTCTTTTTTAAGACAGAAATCCCAATTAAATGAACACTGGCTAAGAAAAGAGAGTACAAAAGCTTTTATTATTCATCAGAATTGATATTTTAAAAAATCCTTTGGCATAAAACTATATGTAAGCTGAAATGTATTTTTATTAATGGCGTACTGCAGTTAAAATGATATAGGGGATAAAACCTAGCTCCTGAGTGTCTGTAATATTTATCCTGCATTTATCACATCCATTTCATAATGCTGCTATATCTGTGATAGAAAGGAGGCAACTCAACATGTTTCACAGCTATGGTGATTGCTGCTTTCACAGGAATGCATCAAAGGGTAGGTCTATAATAGGCTCAAACTAACTGTAAACTCAATTATTAAAAACATGTACAACATTTTAAAATTATCATACTTATTTTTTACATATTTGACTTTCAATACATACAGAGACTGTTTATCTAAAATCACTTCAATGACGCAGGCATATGCCCTCCTAGTGGCTGATTCAGGAGTATTGAAAAACATTAGACCACAAGGTATTCATATATTTGTATATTGTGGTGACAGAAAAATATTATGCATCACGTCTGGTTTATGCCCAAAGAAAATAAGTTCTGGGATCATCTATTACCTTCTTACGTAACACTGAAGGCTATTTTAGGCAACTAGCTATGTAAAAGAATTGCCTGGGTCATCTCTCTATTGCCTCCCGATGAATGTATATAAGGATGAAATTAAATTGGACCTCATTCGACTCGTGATACTAAAAATTGTTGTAGGGGGTCTTTACAAAATCTCTAACAGCAGGTGGTGATAGAGAAGACAACCCAGGTGATTTTTTACTTTGCCTAGTTGTCCACATTTTCCATTACTGTTATGTAGTAGAGTAATAATAATGAAAATAATAATAACTAAGCATGATCCTAGGACCTATCATACTTTGTTCTATAACAGACTTCTGATTTATAATACTTTACTGCCACCACAGAGCACCAATAAATAAATACCTTGGGGCCTCAATTTTCTGATTACCTCTGCATCTTCAGCTAGGATGGTATACACCTGTGTCTTTGGGACAATTTTGTATGACCGGTCTATGTATATGTTAAAACTCAGCTATGTATAATATTAATATGATAATTGTAAAATGTTGTACATATGCTTATAGCACACAAGCTTATGCTTTGTTCCTTGAATCTATTATAGACCAACCCATAATGCACTGAATGAATATATTGTAACATTTGTATAAAATACATCCTGTTGGGATTATGTGTTAAAAAAATTGGCTGGCCTGTGTGAATTGGGGTGGTAAAAGAGAGTTGATGTAGACTGTCATAAACATTTTTTGTTTTTATACCAAGATTTTAAGTGACCTTAACACTATAAATCAAAATGTGTGTTTTAATGCTAATCTGTTGTCAACAGTGCCTCCAAAGTTCAAACTCTATATATACACTGCTCAAAAAAATTACAGGAACACTTTTTAATCAGAGTATAGCATCAAGTCAATTAAACTCCTGGGATATTGATCTGGTCAGTTAAGTAGCAGAGGGGGTTGTTAATCAGTTTCAGCGGCTTTGGTGAACAACAGGTGTACTAGATGGGCAACAATCAGACGACCCCCAAAACAGGAATGGTCACCTTTTCTGACTGTTTTTCACTAGTTTTGCAGCACCACTGCTCTTGTCAAGATTTTTCAGACCCAGCTCTCTGTACTCTCCTGGCTCAATCGGTGTAGCAATTGTGCACAGATATGGACGCGGTCATCCATCTTGCTCAAGATCCCCATCTTGTATCATTCTCTCTCCCTCCAATCCCCCTCCCTCAGGAATGTGGTCTGTGTGTATGCTGAGTTCACAAGGCATCAGGCACAGCTGGATGGCTTCATGGTTATAAATCCCAATTAGCTGGTGCCCGGGTGTCTGTTAGCTTCTCGACTATAAACCAGTCCTTCACTGGACATGAAACACATTCCAGAATAGCTGTAAAACATACATCCCATTTAAAAACCACTTTTCATAACTTAAAATAGGGAATACATACAATCAAACAAAGCATATATTCGGATAGCCCAGTTTAATGCGAGTCGCCTGATATCTTACACTCCTAGATTACATCTACCCGAGAGCAGAAAGCAATATCTCTTTAACCATCACAGGTAGATATGTCATATCTAGAGATGAGCGAAGAAATGAAAAATTCGATTCGACTGATTCGGCGAATTCGTGGACAATATTCGATTCGAGTCGAATAAATTCGCTGTGAATTTAACTTAAAAAAGGGTGTTTCTAGGCTTCAGAGAGACTTAATATTAGTGCAGAACACTGTACCTTTAATTTAAATGCCCTTGGAGTCTGCTGGGGAAGAGAAATAATACTGTCTGTCAGTATGACATGCAGATGAGTGCCGTCGATCTTAGAATCACTGCACACTTCACTCCTTTGGCCAGTCACGGGGCCAAAACCAGTGTTTGGAGCCACAGTGTGGCGGTGGAGGCAGCAGCAATGGGAGGCCATACAGCAACCTATGACAAAATGGAAACCAGCAGGAGCGTGAGGAGACCTGAAAGTGGCACATGGCAGAGTGGGAGCAATGGGAGGCGGTACAGGGACCCAGGTCACACTGTGGGCCCAGCAGCAGCGTGACCAGGCGGTACGGGGGCCCATGGCCGATATGGGGCTTGGTGGCACCTATGGAAGGCCTGTAATCTGCCAGCAACCTATGACAAAATGGACAACCGCAGGAGTGTGAGGAGATTTCAAAGTGGCACATGGCAGAGTGGAAGCAATGGGAGGCCGTACAGGGACCCAGGTCACACTGTGGGACCAGCATCAGCGTGAACAGGCGGTACGGGGGCCCATGGCCGATTTGACCTCATTCATCCCATAGTCCTGCCGACTCACGAATAGCGTGGCCTCCTCAAAGGGCCTGAGCAAGCGCAGGTGTCACACATGAGCTGACAATGGCTGACATCTAAGTTACACAGGGAGTACCTTTATCCGCTTTTAACATCAGGAAATCTGTGATGGCCTTTAGCTGTTCGTAAAGGCGGTCTAACATATGTAGGGTTGAATTACACCTTGTTGCAACGTCACAGCATGAGGAGTCGGTACGGGGGCCCATGGCAGATTACATGTCTGGCAGCAGCAATGGGAGGCCCGTAATCTGCCAGCACCCTATGTCAAAAAATTTAACACACCAGCAGTGTGAAGAGACCTGAAAGTGGCACATGGCAGCAGAGTGTGGCGATGGAGACAGCAGCAATGGGAGGCCGTACAGGGACCCATGAGAGACTCTGGACTTGGCAGCAGCATGAGGAGGCGGTATATAGGGGCCCATGGCAGATTAGGGGCCTGGCAGCAGCTATGTGAGGCCCGTAATCTGCCTGCACCCTATGTCAAAAAATTTAACACACCAGCAGTGTGAAGAGACCTGAAAGTGGCACATGGCAGCAGAGTGTGGCGATGGAGACAGCAGCAATGGGAGGCCGTACAGGGACCCATGAGAGACTCTGGACTTGGCAGCAGCATGAGGAGGCGGTATATAGGGGCCCATGGCAGATTAGGGGCCTGGCAGCAGCTATGTGAGGCCCGTAATCTGCCTGCACCCTATGTCAAAAAATTAAACACACCAGCAGTGTGAAGAGACCTGAAAGTGGCACATGGCAGCAGAGTGTGGCGATGGAGACAGCAGCAATGGGAGGCCGTACAGGGACCCATGAGAGACTCTAGACTTGGCAGCAGCATGAGGAGGCGGTATATAGGGGCCCATGGCAGATTAGGGGCCTGGCAGCAGCTATGTGAGGCCCGTAATCTGCCTGCACCCTATGTCAAAAAATTTAACACACCAGCAGTGTGAAGAGACCTGAAAGTGGCACATGGCAGCAGAGTGTGGCGATGGAGACAGCAGCAATGGGAGGCCGTACAGGGACCCATGAGAGACTCTAGACTTGGCAGCAGCATGAGGAGGCGGTATATAGGGGCCCATGGCAGATTAGGGGCCTGGCAGCAGCTATGTGAGGCCCGTAATCTGCCTGCACCCTATGTCAAAAAATTAAACACACCAGCAGTGTGAAGAGACCTGAAAGTGGCACATGGCAGAGTGTGGCGATGGAGACAGCAGCAATGGGAGGCCGTACAGGGACCCATGACAGACTCTAGACTTGGCAGCAGCATGAGGAGGCGGTATATAGGGGCCCATGGCAGATTAGGGGCCTGGCAGCAGCTATGTGAGGCCCGTAATCTGCCTGCACCCTATGTCAAAAAATTTAACACACCAGCAGTGTGAAGAGACCTGAAAGTGGCACATGGCAGAGTGTGGCGATGGAGACAGCAGCAATGGGAGGCCGTACAGGGACCCATGACAGACTCTAGACTTGGCAGCAGCATGAGGAGGCGGTATATAGGGGCCCATGGCAGATTAGGGGCCTGGCAGCAGCTATGTGAGGCCCGTAATCTGCCTGCACCCTATGTCAAAAAATTAAACACACCAGCAGTGTGAAGAGACCTGAAAGTGGCACATGGCAGCAGAGTGTGGCGATGGAGACAGCAGCAATGGGAGGCCGTACAGGGACCCATGACAGACTCTAGACTTGGCAGCAGCATGAGGAGGCGGTATATAGGGGCCCATGGCAGATTAGGGGCCTGGCAGCAGCTATGTGAGGCCCGTAATCTGCCTGCACCCTATGTCAAAAAATTTAACACACCAGCAGTGTGAAGAGACCTGAAAGTGGCACATGGCAGCAGAGTGTGGCGATGGAGACAGCAGCAATGGGAGGCCGTACAGGGACCCATGAGAGACTCTAGACTTGGCAGCAGCATGAGGAGGCGGTATATAGGGGCCCATGGCAGATTAGGGGCCTGGCAGCAGCTATGTGAGGCCCGTAATCTGCCTGCACCCTATGTCAAAAAATTTAACACACCAGCAGTGTGAAGAGACCTGAAAGTGGCACATGGCAGCAGAGTGTGGCGATGGAGACAGCAGCAATGGGAGGCCGTACAGGGACCCATGAGAGACTCTAGACTTGGCAGCAGCATGAGGAGGCGGTATATAGGGGCCCATGGCAGATTAGGGGCCTGGCAGCAGCTATGTGAGGCCCGTAATCTGCCTGCACCCTATGTCAAAAAATTAAACACACCAGCAGTGTGAAGAGACCTGAAAGTGGCACATGGCAGAGTGTGGCGATGGAGACAGCAGCAATGGGAGGCCGTACAGGGACCCATGACAGACTCTAGACTTGGCAGCAGCATGAGGAGGCGGTATATAGGGGCCCATGGCAGATTAGGGGCCTGGCAGCAGCTATGTGAGGCCCGTAATCTGCCAGCACCCTATGTCAAAAAATTTAACACACCAGCAGTGTGAAGAGACCTGAAAGTGGCACATGGCAGCAGAGTGTGGCGATGGAGACAGCAGCAATGGGAGGCCGTACAGGGACCCATGAGAGACTCTAGACTTGGCAGCAGCATGAGGAGGCGGTATATAGGGGCCCATGGCAGATTAGGGGCCTGGCAGCAGCTATGTGAGGCCCGTAATCTGCCTGCACCCTATGTCAAAAAATTTAACACACCAGCAGTGTGAAGAGACCTGAAAGTGGCACATGGCAGCAGAGTGTGGCGATGGAGACAGCAGCAATGGGAGGCCGTACAGGGACCCATGACAGACTCTAGACTTGGCAGCAGCATGAGGAGGCGGTATATAGGGGCCCATGGCAGATTAGGGGCCTGGCAGCAGCTATGTGAGGCCCGTAATCTGCCTGCACCCTATGTCAAAAAATTAAACACACCAGCAGTGTGAAGAGACCTGAAAGTGGCACATGGCAGAGTGTGGCGATGGAGACAGCAGCAATGGGAGGCCGTACAGGGACCCATGACAGACTCTAGACTTGGCAGCAGCATGAGGAGGCGGTATATAGGGGCCCATGGCAGATTAGGGGCCTGGCAGCAGCTATGTGAGGCCCGTAATCTGCCTGCACCCTATGTCAAAAAATTTAACACACCAGCAGTGTGAAGAGACCTGAAAGTGGCACATGGCAGCAGAGTGTGGCGATGGAGACAGCAGCAATGGGAGGCCGTACAGGGACCCATGAGAGACTCTAGACTTGGCAGCAGCATGAGGAGGCGGTATATAGGGGCCCATGGCAGATTAGGGGCCTGGCAGCAGCTATGTGAGGCCCGTAATCTGCCTGCACCCTATGTCAAAAAATTTAACACACCAGCAGTGTGAAGAGACCTGAAAGTGGCACATGGCAGCAGAGTGTGGCGATGGAGACAGCAGCAATGGGAGGCCGTACAGGGACCCATGAGAGACTCTAGACTTGGCAGCAGCATGAGGAGGCGGTATATAGGGGCCCATGGCAGATTAGGGGCCTGGCAGCAGCTATGTGAGGCCCGTAATCTGCCTGCACCCTATGTCAAAAAATTAAACACACCAGCAGTGTGAAGAGACCTGAAAGTGGCACATGGCAGAGTGTGGCGATGGAGACAGCAGCAATGGGAGGCCGTACAGGGACCCATGACAGACTCTAGACTTGGCAGCAGCATGAGGAGGCGGTATATAGGGGCCCATGGCAGATTAGGGGCCTGGCAGCAGCTATGTGAGGCCCGTAATCTGCCTGCACCCTATGTCAAAAAATTTAACACACCAGCAGTGTGAAGAGACCTGAAAGTGGCACATGGCAGAGTGTGGCGATGGAGACAGCAGCAATGGGAGGCCGTACAGGGACCCATGACAGACTCTAGACTTGGCAGCAGCATGAGGAGGCGGTATATAGGGGCCCATGGCAGATTAGGGGCCTGGCAGCAGCTATGTGAGGCCCGTAATCTGCCTGCACCCTATGTCAAAAAATTTAACACACCAGCAGTGTGAAGAGACCTGAAAGTGGCACATGGCAGCAGAGTGTGGCGATGGAGACAGCAGCAATGGGAGGCCGTACAGGGACCCATGAGAGACTCTAGACTTGGCAGCAGCATGAGGAGGCGGTATATAGGGGCCCATGGCAGATTATGGGCCTGGCAGCAGCTATGTGAGGCCCGTAATCTGCCTGCACCCTATGTCAAAAAATTAAACACACCAGCAGTGTGAAGAGACCTGAAAGTGGCACATGGCAGCAGAGTGTGGCGATGGAGACAGCAGCAATGGGAGGCCGTACAGGGACCCATGAGAGACTCTGGACTTGGCAGCAGCATGAGGAGGCGGTATATAGGGGCCCATGGCAGATTAGGGGCCTGGCAGCAGCTATGTGAGGCCCGTAATCTGCCTGCACCCTATGTCAAAAAATTAAACACACCAGCAGTGTGAAGAGACCTGAAAGTGGCACATGGCAGAGTGTGGCGATGGAGACAGCAGCAATGGGAGGCCGTACAGGGACCCATGACAGACTCTAGACTTGGCAGCAGCATGAGGAGGCGGTATATAGGGGCCCATGGCAGATTAGGGGCCTGGCAGCAGCTATGTGAGGCCCGTAATCTGCCTGCACCCTATGTCAAAAAATTAAACACACCAGCAGTGTGAAGAGACCTGAAAGTGGCACATGGCAGAGTGTGGCGATGGAGACAGCAGCAATGGGAGGCCGTACAGGGACCCATGACAGACTCTAGACTTGGCAGCAGCATGAGGAGGCGGTATATAGGGGCCCATGGCAGATTAGGGGCCTGGCAGCAGCTATGTGAGGCCCGTAATCTGCCTGCACCCTATGTCAAAAAATTTAACACACCAGCAGTGTGAAGAGACCTGAAAGTGGCACATGGCAGCAGAGTGTGGCGATGGAGACAGCAGCAATGGGAGGCCGTACAGGGACCCATGAGAGACTCTAGACTTGGCAGCAGCATGAGGAGGCGGTATATAGGGGCCCATGGCAGATTAGGGGCCTGGCAGCAGCTATGTGAGGCCCGTAATCTGCCTGCACCCTATGTCAAAAAATTTAACACACCAGCAGTGTGAAGAGACCTGAAAGTGGCACATGGCAGCAGAGTGTGGCGATGGAGACAGCAGCAATGGGAGGCCGTACAGGGACCCATGAGAGACTCTGGACCTAGCAGCAGCATGAGGAGGCGGTATATAGGGGCCTATGGCAGATTAGGGGCCTGGCAGCAGCTATAGGAGGCCCGTAATCTGCCAGCACCCTATGTCAAAAAATTAAACACACCAGCAGTGTGAGGAGACCTGAAAGTGGCACATGTTTGAGGCATGATTCATGGCGGATTTAGTCAGTTGTGTCAGGAACTGGTGGTTTGAAATCCAGACTAATCCACGCCTGATTCATTTTCACAAACGTGAGTCTCTCCACACTTTGGGTGGACAGTCGTGTCCTCCGCGGAGTTACAATACCTCCTGCCGCACTAAACACGCGCTCCGATGCCACGCTACTGGCCGGGCATGACAGCCTTTCAAGGGCAAATTCAGCTAGTTGGGGCCAAAGGTCAAGTTTCGTTGCCCAGTAGTCAAGGGGATTGTCTACCTCGGTTGGCAGGGTGCTGTCCAAGTAGGCCCAAGCCTGTTGTTTGAGCTCCTGCTCCAGGTCCACCTGATGCTGCTGCTGCTGCTGCGGCTGGTTAGTAGTTTCCTCACTGCGCTGGTGAAGAAAGCTACTCATCATCGACTGCAGACTGAGGCAGCCACTGCTGGTGGAGCTGCCACTGCTCCTACCACCCCACCCCTCCCCTGCTGCCATGCCAGCGGAACGCGAGCGCACAGGGCCCACAGTGTCTGAGGATGGACGTTGGCGCACAAAGGCAGAGACCAACTGACTACATAGGTGGTTTTTATAGTACGTAATTTTGGCCTCCCTCTCAGCAGGTGTGAAAAAGGCCACCATTTTGGACCGGTAGCGAGGGTCCAACAAGGTGGACAGCCAAAAGTCATCCCTCTGTCTGATGGTTATTATTCGGCTGTCGCTACGCAAGCAACCGAGCATGCTATGGGCCATTTGTGCCAAGGAATGCGAGGGACTCCCTGCCTCCATCTCCACAGCATACTGCCACGGTGCGTCTGGGTCCTCTGTCTCCTCCTCCTCCTCCTCTACCAGATGCTCCTGCTCCTCCACTCCTGTCCGCTGAGTGGAAAAACCACCCATTTCACTCAATAATTCCTGAGCACAAATGTCCTCCTCTACCTCCTCCTCTTCTTCCTGTCCTGCCCCCACAGGGGTCATGTGGCGTTGAGATCTGTGCGCCACGTCTACCGCACCCTGACCAGCCATTGTTAACAGCATTTGTTCCAGGACGTGCAACAGAGGAATGACGTCGTTCATCCCATAGTCCTGCCGACTCACGAATAGCGTGGCCTCCTCAAAGGGCCTGAGCAAGCGGCAGGTGTCACGCATGAGCTGCCAATGGCTGACATCTAAGTTACACAGGGGAGTACCTTTATCCGCTTGTAACATCAGGAAATCGGTGATGGCCTTTCGCTGCTCGTAAAGGCGGTCTAACATGTGTAGGGTTGAATTCCACCTTGTTGCAACGTCGCAGATCAGGCGATGCTGTGGAATTCCGTTCTGCCGCTGCAGCTCAATGAGGGTGTTCTTTGCGGTGTAGGAATGGCTGAAATGCATGCACAGTTTACGTGACATTTTAAGGATGTCTTGCAGTGGGATGGTGGATTTTAGGAACCGCTTGACAACCAGATTGAACACGTGAGCCATGCATGGCGCATGGCACAACCTTCCTTGACGCAGAGCAGACACCATGTTCTTTCCGTTGTCAGTCAACATGGTTCCGATTTTTAGTTTGCGCGGAGACAGCCATCTGTCGATTTCTCTGTTCATTACACTCAGCAGTTCCTCCCCTGTGTGACTACGTTCGCCAAGGCATACCAGGTGCAGCACAGCGTGACACCGTTGCGCCCTGCACATGTGATATGCCGGTCGGGTAATGGGACTTGGCACGGGGGTGGCGGCTGAGGACACGGCGGAAAAAGAGGTGGTAGAGGCGGACATGCTTGCTGGACCAAGGACGTGCAAACGTGGAGGCAAAAGCGTCGTGACCTGTCCAAGTTGCTTGTGCGGCTGTGCCGGCACCACGTTCACCCAGTGGGCCGTAAATGACATGTACTGTCCCTGACCGTAGTTACAGCTCCACACGTCGGCGCTGCCGTGCACTTTGGCAGAGACCGACATGCTCAAAGACTGGCCCACCATCTCTTCTACATGTGAATGCAGGGCTGGCACTGCCTTTTGGGCAAAGAAATGACGGCTTGGCACTCTCCACCGCGGCGCGGCACAAGCCATCATTTCTCGGAAAGGTGCTGAGTCCACCAGTTGGAAAGGGAGGGACTGCAGCACCAGCAACTTGGACAGGAGGACGTTCAGCTTTTGCACCGTCGGGTGCGTGCTCGCAAACTGTTGTCTCTTGGATACGGATTCCAAGAAAGACTGTTGACGGAATCCGAGAAGAGGAGTAGCAGGAGAAGGAGCATCTGAACGAGCGGAAGATGCCAATGAGCGACAACTCCCCTCAGCAGAGGTGTTGGAGCCTTGACTGGCTGATAGAGGGCGATTGACGACGTCGGGTGACGGAGCAAGTAACGGAGCGGGTGATGGAGCGGGGGCTGGGGCAGGCAGAACCGCCGTATGTTTATCACGGTTTTCCCAGGCCACCGAATGGTGACGCTGCATATGCTGACGCAACGCTGTAGTCCCAACATGGGCCCCCTGGCCACGCTTGCATTTCTGGCCACATAGTCGACATACGGCTACGTTTACTTCCTCGGGCGGCTTGAGGAAAAATTGCCACACCACCGAGTAGGAAACTTTGCCCCCGCTACTCTTCACTGGCTGACTGCTACTTCCTCCGTGCGCACCGGCACCACTACTGGCCGTGGTGGTAGGCTGCAGTGGAGCTGGTGCTCTACTCCGTGGACGTTTGGCTCCACTGACACTGATGCGACCCTGCTGCTGTCTCCTGGGCAACCCACCGACTGTTTTGCTCGCTGCCAAGCTGCCACCCTCTTCTCCTGATGATGCGGAAGAAATTGCCTGATGACGACGAGGCTGCCAAGTGCGATCAACCTCCTCATCATCAAGTAGGGTCTCCGCCTCACTACTAGCCCCCTCGGCTGCGTCTGGGTCAGGAGACAGACCTGTCTCTAGACCGGCTACCGAGCCACTCTCCTCGCCAGTACTTGTTCGCTTGGCTGCTGAAAAGGCCGATGTCTCCCCCCGTTCCTGACCGCCCTCTGTTAGCTCTTCCTCACTGTACAGTGGGGCTGAGCCCACAGCATGCGATACTTCGCTTGGTGAGGGAACAGCAAAGGACAGGGGCAGGTAGAGGACACGTGATTTCAGTGGGCTTGGTCCCGGGCCATGCCAACTAACGGTTGTGTCTGACGTACCCACCGACCGTTGGCTGTAGGTGTCAGAGGTGACCTGGGAAGAGGAAGACGACCGAGCCAACCAATCAATGACGGCAGGGTTGTCGGTGGAGACACGACCGCTGGATGACACCGGGAGCACTGGCCTCTGGCTGCGAATACTGCTGCCTCGACCCCTTCCTCTGCTGCCACGTCTGCTCGCTCCTAAAACATTGCCTCCTCTGCCACTCCTCTGCATGTTGTCTGACATACTATTTAATTCAACGATTAGGTGTCCCTGAGTAACAATTCTCTGGCACTCAGTAACAATTCTGTCTGTCCCTGAGTATGAATTCTGTGGCCCTGAGTAACAATTCTGTGTCTGTGCGAGTAACAATTCTGTGTCTGTGCGAGTAACAATTCTGTGTCTGTGCAAGTAACAATTTTGTGTCTGTGCGAGTAACAATTCTCTGGCACTCAGTAACAATTCTGTCTGTCCCTGAGTAACAATTCTCTGGCACTCAGTAACAATTCTGTCTGTCCCTGAGTATGAATTCTGTGGCCCTGAGTAACAATTCTGTGTCTGTGCGAGTAACAATTCTGTGTCTGTGCAAGTAACAATTTTGTGTCTGTGCGAGTAACAATTCTCTGGCACTCAGTAACAATTCTGTCTGTCCCTGAGTAACAATTCTCTGGCACTCAGTAACAATTCTGTCTGTCCCTGAGTATGAATTCTGTGGCCCTGAGTAACAATTCTGTGTCTGTGCGAGTAACAATTCTGTGTCTGTGCAAGTAACAATTTTGTGTCTGTGCGAGTAACAATTCTCTGGCACTCAGTAACAATTCTGTCTGTCCCTGAGTAACAATTCTCTGGCACTCAGTAACAATTCTGTCTGTCCCTGAGTAACAATTCTCTGGCACTCAGTAACAATTCTGTCTGTCCCTGAGTAACAATTCTCTGGCACTCAGTAACAATTCTGTCTGTCCCTGAGTAACAATTCTGTGTCTGTGCGAGTAACAATTCTGTGTCTGTGCAAGTAACAATTTTGTGTCTGTGCGAGTAACAATTCTCTGGCACTCAGTAACAATTCTGTCTGTCCCTGAGTAACAATTCTCTGGCACTCAGTAACAATTCTGTCTGTCCCTGAGTAACAATTCTCTGGCACTCAGTAACAATTCTGTCTGTCCCTGAGTATGAATTCTGTGGCCCTGAGTAACAATTCTGTGTCTGTGCGAGTAACAATTCTGTGTCTGTGCAAGTAACAATTTTGTGTCTGTGCGAGTAACAATTCTCTGGCACTCAGTAACAATTCTGTCTGTCCCTGAGTAACAATTCTCTGGCACTCAGTAACAATTCTGTCTGTCCCTGAGTAACAATTCTCTGGCACTCAGTAACAATTCTGTCTGTCCCTGAGTATGAATTCTGTGGCCCTGAGTAACAATTCTGTGTCTGTGCGAGTAACAATTCTGTGTCTGTGCAAGTAACAATTTTGTGTCTGTGCGAGTAACAATTCTCTGGCACTCAGTAACAATTCTGTCTGTCCCTGAGTAACAATTCTCTGGCACTCAGTAACAATTCTGTCTGTCCCTGAGTATGAATTCTGTGGCCCTGAGTAACAATTCTGTGTCTGTGCGAGTAACAATTCTGTGTCTGTGCAAGTAACAATTTTGTGTCTGTGCGAGTAACAATTCTCTGGCACTCAGTAACAATTCTGTCTGTCCCTGAGTAACAATTCTCTGGCACTCAGTAACAATTCTGTCTGTCCCTGAGTAACAATTCTCTGGCACTCAGTAACAATTCTGTCTGTCCCTGAGTAACAATTCTCTGGCACTCAGTAACAATTCTGTCTGTCCCTGAGTAACAATTCTGTGTCTGTGCGAGTAACAATTCTGTGTCTGTGCAAGTAACAATTTTGTGTCTGTGCGAGTAACAATTCTCTGGCACTCAGTAACAATTCTGTCTGTCCCTGAGTAACAATTCTCTGGCACTCAGTAACAATTCTGTCTGTCCCTGAGTAACAATTCTCTGGCACTCAGTAACAATTCTGTCTGTCCCTGAGTAACAATTCTCTGGCACTCAGTAACAATTCTGTGTCTGTGCGAGTAACAATTCTGTGTCTGTGCAAGTAACAATTTTGTGTCTGTGCGAGTAACAATTCTCTGGCACTCAGTAACAATTCTGTCTGTCCCTGAGTAACAATTCTCTGGCACTCAGTAACAATTCTGTCTGTCCCTGAGTAACAATTCTCTGGCACTCAGTAACAATTCTGTCTGTCCCTGAGTATGAATTCTGTGGCCCTGAGTAACAATTCTGTGTCTGTGCGAGTAACAATTCTGTGTCTGTGCAAGTAACAATTTTGTGTCTGTGCGAGTAACAATTCTCTGGCACTCAGTAACAATTCTGTCTGTCCCTGAGTAACAATTCTCTGGCACTCAGTAACAATTCTGTCTGTCCCTGAGTAACAATTCTCTGGCACTCAGTAACAATTCTGTCTGTCCCTGAGTATGAATTCTGTGGCCCTGAGTAACAATTCTGTGTCTGTGCGAGTAACAATTCTGTGTCTGTGCAAGTAACAATTTTGTGTCTGTGCGAGTAACAATTCTCTGGCACTCAGTAACAATTCTGTCTGTCCCTGAGTAACAATTCTCTGGCACTCAGTAACAATTCTGTCTGTCCCTGAGTAACAATTCTCTGGCACTCAGTAACAATTCTGTCTGTCCCTGAGTAACAATTCTCTGGCACTCAGTAACAATTCTGTCTGTCCCTGAGTAACAATTCTCTGGCACTCAGTAACAATTCTGTCTGTCCCTGAGTATGAATTCTGTGGCCCTGAGTAACAATTCTGTGTCTGTGCGAGTAACAATTCTGTGTCTGTGCAAGTAACAATTTTGTGTCTGTGCGAGTAACAATTCTCTGGCACTCAGTAACAATTCTGTCTGTCCCTGAGTAACAATTCTCTGGCACTCAGTAACAATTCTGTCTGTCCCTGAGTAACAATTCTCTGGCACTCAGTAACAATTCTGTCTGTCCCTGAGTAACAATTCTCTGGCACTCAGTAACAATTCTGTCTGTCCCTGAGTAACAATTCTGTCTGTCCCTGAGAATGAATTCTGTGGCCCTGAGTAAGAATTCTCTGGCACTCAGTAACAATTCTGTCTGTCCCTGAGTAACAATTCTCTGGCACTCAGTAACAATTCTGTCTGTCCCTGAGTAACAATTCTCTGGCACTCAGTAACAATTCTGTCTGTCCCTGAGTAACAATTCTGTCTGTCCCTGAGAATGAATTCTGTGGCCCTGAGTAAGAATTCTCTGGCACTCAGTAACAATTCTGTCTGTGCCTGAGTAACAATTCTCTGGCACTCAGTAACAATTCTGTCTGTCCCTGAGTAAAAATTCTGTGGCCCTAATAACGTTTCTGTGGCCCTAAGTAACAATTCTCTGGCACTGAGTAACAATTCTGTCTGTCCCTGAGTATGAATTCTGTGGCCCTAACTAGCGTTTCTTTGTCCCTAAATAACGATTCTGTGGCCCTCATTAACAAGTCTGTGTCCCTGAGTAATGGTTCTCTGTCCCTAAGTAACTTCTCTCTGTCCCCAATTCTCGTTTCTGTGGCCCTAACTCTGTCCCTGTCCCTAGTACAGAGCGGTCTGCCTCTGTTCAATGACTGCAGGCAAATGAAGATTTCCAAAATGGCCGCTATATATACCTCGACCATTACACAGTGCTGGCTGGCTGGCTGCTGATTGGCTGATGCGATCACATGTCGTTGAGGAATGCATTATGGGGCAGCGCGCCTTGTCTGCGCGCCTTCCCCGACATCCCCGCTCCGTCGCCGCACATGTCAGCCACCATTTTCGGAAAAATTTCGATTCGCGCGTCCGAATTAGGCTGTTTTTCGGATTCGGCACGAATCGAAATTTTTCCGATATTCGACTCGAATTCCACTTCGGATACTTCGATTCGCTCATCTCTAGTCATATCTGATATCTAGACGTTCAGCAGATGATTCTGCATATTGTCCTACCAGTGGATAGGATGCTCCATGTACCTATGGAAGATATTGACCATGGTATAAACGCGTGAGGGATTTGGTCATAGCAGAGTTCCCCGCCTAAACACCCTCCCCAAATGAGGCGATTGGTTCTCTGCTTTAAGGAGACACCCTGCTAGTGGACTAGAAAATAAGCTGGCCTGAGAGAGATCTCCCTTTTAACATCAGGAACTAACTTTGGGAGAAAAGGCACCCTTTTGCTCAGGACTCTTGATACTACTTAAACCAAGGCTGACGGCAAGTATTCTACCTCTCTAAACTTCTTTCTGTTATCTCTCTGTTGTGGTATTGCTCTCTGTATTTATATATATATATTGGCTACATCTTTTTCTGTAAATATTTTTATTGCACCATTCTGACCTCTTTAGTAATAAATCCTATTTTCTGAAAAGTGTTGAACTGTTTCTAAAGCTCTTTAATGCAAACTAAGAATCCCTGTCTCTGAAGAGCGCAATTGTGTGTTTTAAACTTCTGCATACATCTGCCTGCGGTGACAGTGTGTATACAGACACTTATTCAAACATCATAGTGTTACTGCTAAGATTAGCGAGTTTCCTCTTACTCTGTACAAAAAGGTGCTGCTGGCAGTGTGAAGGGTTAATTGCGTAATTAACCTGACCCAGTAACAATCGTTCCCAGGCTGCGGTACATAGATTGTGGTCCATTAGCTAGAAAAGTTTTGTGCAGGGTGCAGCTGAGCATGGTATTGTTACGCATGTGACAGCGCGGTTTTAGATTGGCTAGTCCGTTGGTCACGAGTTGGTGAGAAGGGCTTGGGGTCTGACGCCGCGACCATCACAATCGGCCTTCAATTACTGCACCTTGTTGCACAGGCCCAATCCTGGTCTCTAGATAGGGGACGTCCTGGCACCCCGGGCTCTCTCGCTCCGAGATTTACAGATTTCCTCATCACTCTGGACTTTCCTAGTTGACTCAGCTTACTCAGTTCCAAGACTCTCTCAGCTGTTCTGACTTCCTCAGTCCTATGTGCAAGGAATCTCTCAAACATGGAGTGCAGTCTGTCAGGGAGAGCTCTTCAGCTTCCTGGCTCGAGCACACAGCACTCTCCTGATGGGAATTCTGAGTTATGGCCAGCTTCTTGCTTATAACGAGTGTAGCACTCACCCCCTTAAGGGCCCCCCTAAGCTCTGCACAGCCAGGCAACATGCATTTTCCACTTCGTTACACAGAGTCAGTAAAACAGTCCTTGAGCTGTTTTCTTATTGAGGAGTTAACAACTTGGATGAGAACTAGTTTGGTCTTGCATCTGACCGCCCTCTGCCTTTATCTGGCCCAGGAAAGGTAAAAGTACTCACACTGTTCTGTCCTGTTAGTTTGGTGGGTTGCAGCTGCTTTCAGGCCTTACGCTGGGCTGGCTCCTTCCCTGCTGACAGGATTGTGCTCCCTAGGAGATTTGGCACAGTGGAGATCCTTCTGTCCAGTAACCAGCTTGAGCCCCCTCCCAGGCTCCACTATCCAGCACTTTCCTTCAGTCCATCTTCCACCTGACTCCCCTGCTGCACAGGCTCTGTCATATTCGAAGGGTTGCCCTTGGCCACCATGCCTCCTGCCTGGGGAATAGCCAAGTTCCCCTAAACATGCAAACCTGGGCCTTCCACAAAGTGCCACAAGTTTTTGGAAGGGTGGGAGGGGACCAGAAGCCCTGACCTGTAGAGTCTCCTAGCCTGTGTTGAGGTGAACCCACTACTTTATTTCCAGGCTGACTCAACCCAAGCTTCTAACAAGCCTCTAGCTCACAAAAAAATCATATCTAGCACTAGGGGGCGCTACACGAGCATGCACACCTGCACACTCACACAACATGTAGGTCTCCAGTAATATCTGGACACAGGATTAAAGGCTTCGTCCCACCCAAGACACCTTGAACCCTTCAAGCTCAAGCTCCAGATCCTGATCTGAGATTAAAAAACCTAGAAAACACTGACAAGCCAGTCTTCTTCACTAAAAAATAATGCTCTGGAACTTCCCACTCACCACAGCCATTCAACAATAGAACTAGAAACACAATTTGCTGAATCTGCCTGGAATAGATTATACAGGTTAGGGAACCTGAATGGATTTTTTTCCTCTCACAAAGTACAAAAATATTCATGGTGTTTAATCATCAACAATAAAAGAAATGTTCCCGAGAGTGGATGTGAAATCTTGGCTTTTCCATGTCTGATCAAACATGGACATAAATTATTTATAACAAGCAGCTCATTTATTAATGATCTTTTCTCTTTTGTCCTATTAAGGGAGCTGCTCTGAGCTTTCTGCTTTCTTTCTTCTGCCTTAAAGTGTACTCAGAAAATGGAGCTGATTGCTGAATGGAAAGTTATGTGTGAGGAGAATGAACACTGCAAAAATCAGTGCAATGAGTCATGTGATGTGAATGGTTTGTGGCTTCAGAGCTAACCTTCACCTTATTCATGGCATTTAAACTGTTCCAACAAATGGAGATGTTTCTCAACTTTAAAGTGAAGTACAATTCAGTTTTGATAAGATTTTGTTATTTTTTTATATCTAGTAATGTGTTAAGCTTGTAGGGTAGGTGCAGTCTGCTTCCCCCAATGTAGGTAGTGCCTGACCAGAGCAGCATCAAAGCCTGAAGAGGACATCAAGGGAAACTCGGTTTCTCTGTGGTTTCCTGGTTCCTGGAGGCAGTGTGACCATTGGTGGCCAGCTTGGGTCAGAGTCTTTTTAAGTCCCTGCTCCCCAGGTTTTGGCGTCCTTTCACGTGTTGGTAGCACAGGGACAGGTTTCCCATCTGGTAGGGACAGTATTAGTGGTGGGAGAGGTTCCGCATGAGAAGGGAAAGCTTAGGGCTCGTAACTGCCTTGGACATCTTCCTGTTTGTCTGGAGGGGCAGAATGCAGCCTGCACATCTGGTACCCAGACGCTGTCAGTTCAGTTGATACCTGCTCCACTACACGCTGTTGGTATTTGTGAGTGCTCCTGGTTGGGTCCTCTCCCACTGGGCTTGTTGTGAATGGTTTGCTTTGATTACAATACAAGTTCTGTCTTTTCTGCAATGCAAGTACTGATTGCATCTGGACTGGGAGTGAATTATTACCCACACACCCGCTGCACCCACCTACAAGCTATTCTGTCAGAATTCTATCTGGGACACCACAGGGTCTATAAATGCATTTTTTCCACTAAGGGTTCTTACATTTTCCAGTTCAATCCAATTAGGAAAAATGTGTGAATATTGGTTGAAAGTTTTATAAATACACGGTCATATGTCAGTGTTCTAGCATCTCTAGCTGTCAGCGTGCTGTTGTTCTGGGGCCACCAAGTGCCAGTTGTCTGGACCCCAAGTGTCAGTGTGTCATTGTTCTGTCACGCATTAGTGTGAAATTGTTCTGGCCACCCCAGTGTCAGTATACCATTGTTCTGTCACACCCCACTAACAGTGTAAAATTGTTCTGGCCACCCCAGTGTCAGTGTGTCATTGTTCTGAAACCCCCAAATGTCAATGGGTCATTTCTCTGGCTTCACAAGTATCAGAGTGTCATGGATTCTGGGGCACCCAAGTGTCATTCATATGGAGCTTCCAAGTGTCAGTGCCTTTAGTCTCGGAATGGCTGTTGTTAGTGTAGAATTCCTACATAAATCATAATTCACAAAAAAACTTTTTCTTTTCACCACAGTGTTTTTTCTATAAATATATTTAAAGTAGATTTAAACTGTAATGGAATGATGTATTATAAACAGTAGTATAAATGTAGCTCTACCCCCTTGTGCTCTGCACAGGAAGGCAACACACATTTTCTTAAACACTTTGCACAATGGAGTCAATAAATAGTCCTTGGGCTTGGTTTTGTTTTTTTATTAAGGGGTTAAAACTTGGATAGGGTTGAGTCATGTATGGGATGCCCAATGAACTGTGAACTTGAGGACAAACACCTTAACAACTATGTACAGATGTGGACAAAAATAGTCTCTCCCTTAGGAGCCTTCCAGCTCTCTGATGTACCTCCTCAGACCCCAGATGAATCCTCCTCTTTCACCAGCTGCACTGAGGGTATTCCCTGGACAAGCCGGCCCAGAAACTGCCAATTTAACACAGCAGCCCCGGATGAGAAGCTAGGTTTTCCACCTGACTGCCCTCTCCCCTTATGCGGCCCATGGGGTGTAAGAGTACTCATACTGTCCTACCTGATAGCTTAATGGGTTGGTGGCTGCCTTCAGGCCTTTTGCTGGGCTGGCTTCTTCCCTTCTGCTCAGGATATCCTACCTTGAAGGAGGTGGTACAGTAGAGATCCTCTTCTCCAGCACATGGCTGTAGGTAGGCCCCTTCCCTGCACCCCCTCCCAGATTCCACACTTCAGCCTCTCACTTCATCTTTCACCCTGCCACTCCCAGGCTCTGTGATTCTTAAGGGTTGCCTTGGTCACCATGCCAAGCCTCCTGCTAGGTGATTGGCCAAGGACCTTTAAGCATGCAAATCCAAGCTTTCTGCCCTCCTCCATGGGAGAGCTCCAGAAGCTCTGACCTTAAAACCTTCCTAGCCTGTCCTGAGGTGAACTCCTACCTCACTCACATGCTGACTCATCCCAGGCTGCTACTAAGCTTCTTCCTAGAAAAAGAAATCAAATTGCTATCTACCTAAGCTAGGAGGGTGTTACATCAACAATTGCATTTTTTAAATAAATGCAGTAATCCTTGATTGCATCTGAATGCTGCTGATTTCCTGCAGCCTCTTTGCAGCAAATTCATAGAGACACAAGGGAACAGTGCATCTAAGTGTAACAATAGATAATAACTTTAATGGTTAAAAGTAGACAACACAGAGGATAAAGGTGAGATTGCGCTTTTAAAGATGTAAGTTGTGTTGTGCAGTCCTGGATACTGGAAACCTACTGGGGGTTTCTGCTGCCAAAGAGGTGAGCCGACGGTGGTGCTGGCGCAATCCAGCATTCTTTGTATGTGTCTCTTAAGGCTGGGAGACGCCGCGATCCAATCGATGACATCACTTCTGGGTTAGCAAGTAGAAGGGGCAGCATGCATTTGGAGCATGCATGCTCCTTCTTCAGGTCATAAGGGGAGCCATCTTTACTGTGGTATTTATGCCCAGAAGCTGCAAGGAAAATGCCCTCAGGACACAGACAATAAGAAGGCACCCTAACTTACATCATAATGCTCTAACCTGTACAGGGATGATCAAAATATTTTTAAAAAATAATATAAAAAGTTAATATAAAAGGCAAATAAAATACCGATGAGACATTATAAGAAATATGAAAACACATAAAAAATTTTAAAAAGGCATCATATGTTACAACTAGCAATAACACTGTTCAACAGGTAAAAAGTTTTGGGCATAAAATTAGCTAATCTTACATAATTTTGGGGTGCTGAAAACGAAAATGACCCTAAAAAATGTTGATTGGCTCTAGTTTCCATGATATATTCACCCATCTAATGACGTAAGCCATTCAAAATTATGATGCAACTTCAGCTGCATATTGCGCAATTGATACTGGTGACCAATAGAAAATTGCATGTATACTGAGATGATGCAATATTAGCCTTTAATTGCATCACTTCACTGCATAAAAGCTGCAGTATCTGTAGCTGATTGTAGTTCGTCTTTACATTTCGTTTTCTGCTTATATAGGCTACTCAGTAATGCCTCGAACTTGTGTGAATAAAGCAGATAATTTCTGCTATATCTGCGGTGAAATAACTTTTATCTCACAAAAAAGGAGGATAACAGGAATGATTAAGAAAGCCTACAACTTGTATTTTGGCTGCAAGATAGGAGACCAGGACAAGAGCTGGGCACCACATATATGCTGCAATTCTTGTGGGACGGCACTGGAGCAATGGTTGAATGGAAAAAAGGCATCTATGCCTTTCGCTGTGCCAATGATTTGGAGAGAGCCAACAGATCATGTTAGTAATTGTTACTTTTGTATGGTGCCTCCAATTGTAAAAGGGCTAAATAAGAAGAAAAAGTTATCTGTGCACTATCCAAATATTCCATCGGCAATACGTCCTGTTCCTCATGGAGAGGGGCTACCAATTCCTAAAGCACCAGAATCCTTCGTGGTTGAGTCAAGTGAGGAAGAACCTGAAGCGTGTAGTCACGTGCAGTTGTAAGAGATAGCCCTTTCCTCGAATACAAGAGAAAAGCCAAGAGAAGCAAAACCGACACAAACTGAAGACAAAACTAGTGAGAATCCTAAGTATTAAAATGATTCAACTTAGCTTATGGCTATAATTTTTCTTGGTAATCCTATGCAATATATTATGCCATTTAGGCTTTGTTATGTAGTCAATATCACTTGCTTTATATTTGTGGAAAGACATCTATCTATATAATTATTGTGCATTATGTAGTCATTACGCCTATAGTAGAAAACTTTCCGTTTACAGAAAAACTAGAGCCAATTGACAAATTTCAATGTTATATTTGAACTCAGAATGTGAAATTCATTAAGAAATGGATCCTTTTATTTCCAAAACTGGCAAAAAATAAAAATTTGTTGAACAGTGTAATTAATTAGTGATGAACTGAATTATTTAAAATTAGTTGGCAAATTCAATATGGGTCATAATGGTAAGACCTAAGGGTCCTGTGTGGGAGTGAACAATTCAATAGTTAAACACTAAATACTGCACGTGTTATCCAGAAAGAAGAAAGGAAAAAATGGCAAGCAGAAAAGAAAATAGCGGATTAAATAATAATAATCATGTAACCATATAGGCTGGTCTGGAATTATGTTAGAATTAGAGATGAGCGAATCGAAGCATCCGAAGTGGAATTCGAGTCGAATATCGGAAAAATTTCGATTCGTGCCGAATCCGAAAAACAGCCTAATTCGGACGCGCGAATCGAAATTTTTCCGAAAATGGCGGCTGACATGTGCGGCGACGGAGCGGGGATGTCGGGGAAGGCGCGCAGACAAGGCGCGCTGCCCCATAATGCATTCCTCAACGACATGTGATCGCATCAGCCAATCAGCAGCCAGCCAGCCAGCACTGTGTAATGGTCGAGGTATATATAGCGGCCATTTTGGAAATCTTCATTTGCCTGCAGTCATTGAACAGAGGCAGACCGCTCTGTACTAGGGACAGGGACAGAGTTAGGGCCACAGAAACGAGAATTGGGGACAGAGAGAAGTTACTTAGGGACAGAGAACCATTACTCAGGGACACAGACTTGTTAATGAGGGCCACAGAATCGTTATTTAGGGACAAAGAAACGCTAGTTAGGGCCACAGAATTCATACTCAGGGACAGACAGAATTGTTACTCAGTGCCAGAGAATTGTTACTTAGGGCCACAGAAACGTTATTAGGGCCACAGAATTTTTACTCAGGGACAGACAGAATTGTTACTGAGTGCCAGAGAATTGTTACTCAGGAACAGACAGAATTGTTACTGAGTGCCAGAGAATTCTTAGGGCCACAGAATTCATTCTCAGGGACAGACAGAATTGTTACTCAGGGACAGACAGAATTGTTACTGAGTGCCAGAGAATTGTTACTCAGGGACAGACAGAATTGTTACTGAGTGCCAGAGAATTGTTACTCAGGGACAGACAGAATTGTTACTGAGTGCCAGAGAATTGTTACTCAGGGACAGACAGAATTGTTACTGAGTGCCAGAGAATTGTTACTCAGGGACAGACAGAATTGTTACTGAGTGCCAGAGAATTGTTACTCGCACAGACACAAAATTGTTACTTGCACAGACACAGAATTGTTACTCGCACAGACACAGAATTGTTACTCAGGGCCACAGAATTCATACTCAGGGATAGACAGAATTGTTACTGAGTGCCAGAGAATTGTTACTCAGGGACAGACAGAATTGTTACTGAGTGCCAGAGAATTGTTACTCAGGGACAGACAGAATTGTTACTGAGTGCCAGAGAATTGTTACTCGCACAGACACAAAATTGTTACTTGCACAGACACAGAATTGTTACTCGCACAGACACAGAATTGTTACTCAGGGCCACAGAATTCATACTCAGGGACAGACAGAATTGTTACTGAGTGCCAGAGAATTGTTACTCAGGGACAGACAGAATTGTTACTGAGTGCCAGAGAATTGTTACTCGCACAGACACAAAATTGTTACTTGCACAGACACAGAATTGTTACTCGCACAGACACAGAATTGTTACTCAGGGCCACAGAATTCATACTCAGGGACAGACAGAATTGTTACTGAGTGCCAGAGAATTGTTACTCAGGGACAGACAGAATTGTTACTGAGTGCCAGAGAATTGTTACTCAGGGACAGACAGAATTGTTACTGAGTGCCAGAGAATTGTTACTCAGGGACAGACAGAATTGTTACTGAGTGCCAGAGAATTGTTACTCAGGGACAGACAGAATTGTTACTGAGTGCCAGAGAATTGTTACTCGCACAGACACAAAATTGTTACTTGCACAGACACAGAATTGTTACTCGCACAGACACAGAATTGTTACTCAGGGCCACAGAATTCATACTCAGGGACAGACAGAATTGTTACTGAGTGCCAGAGAATTGTTACTCAGGGACAGACAGAATTGTTACTGAGTGCCAGAGAATTGTTACTCAGGGACAGACAGAATTGTTACTGAGTGCCAGAGATTTGTTACTCGCACAGACACAAAATTGTTACTTGAACAGACACAGAATTGTTACTCGCACAGACACAGAATTGTTACTCAGGGCCACAGAATTCATACTCAGGGACAGACAGAATTGTTACTGAGTGCCAGAGAATTGTTACTCAGGGACAGACAGAATTGTTACTGAGTGCCAGAGAATTGTTACTCAGGGACAGACAGAATTGTTACTGAGTGCCAGAGAATTGTTACTCAGGGACAGACAGAATTGTTACTGAGTGCCAGAGAATTGTTACTCAGGGACAGACAGAATTGTTACTGAGTGCCAGAGAATTGTTACTCGCACAGACACAAAATTGTTACTTGCACAGACACAGAATTGTTACTCGCACAGACACAGAATTGTTACTCAGGGCCACAGAATTCATACTCAGGGACAGACAGAATTGTTACTGAGTGCCAGAGAATTGTTACTCAGGGACAGACAGAATTGTTACTGAGTGCCAGAGAATTGTTACTCAGGGACAGACAGAATTGTTACTGAGTGCCAGAGAATTGTTACTCGCACAGACACAAAATTGTTACTTGCACAGACACAGAATTGTTACTCGCACAGACACAGAATTGTTACTCAGGGCCACAGAATTCATACTCAGGGATAGACAGAATTGTTACTGAGTGCCAGAGAATTGTTACTCAGGGACAGACAGAATTGTTACTGAGTGCCAGAGAATTGTTACTCAGGGACAGACAGAATTGTTACTGAGTGCCAGAGAATTGTTACTCGCACAGACACAAAATTGTTACTTGCACAGACACAGAATTGTTACTCGCACAGACACAGAATTGTTACTCAGGGCCACAGAATTCATACTCAGGGACAGACAGAATTGTTACTGAGTGCCAGAGAATTGTTACTCAGGGACAGACAGAATTGTTACTGAGTGCCAGAGAATTGTTACTCGCACAGACACAAAATTGTTACTTGCACAGACACAGAATTGTTACTCGCACAGACACAGAATTGTTACTCAGGGCCACAGAATTCATACTCAGGGACAGACAGAATTGTTACTGAGTGCCAGAGAATTGTTACTCAGGGACAGACAGAATTGTTACTGAGTGCCAGAGAATTGTTACTCAGGGACAGACAGAATTGTTACTGAGTGCCAGAGATTTGTTACTCGCACAGACACAAAATTGTTACTTGCACAGACACAGAATTGTTACTCGCACAGACACAGAATTGTTACTCAGGGCCACAGAATTCATACTCAGGGACAGACAGAATTGTTACTGAGTGCCAGAGAATTGTTACTCAGGGACAGACAGAATTGTTACTGAGTGCCAGAGAATTGTTACTCAGGGACAGACAGAATTGTTACTGAGTGCCAGAGATTTGTTACTCGCACAGACACAAAATTGTTACTTGCACAGACACAGAATTGTTACTCGCACAGACACAGAATTGTTACTCAGGGCCACAGAATTCATACTCAGGGACAGACAGAATTGTTACTGAGTGCCAGAGAATTGTTACTCAGGGACAGACAGAATTGTTACTGAGTGCCAGAGAATTGTTACTCGCACAGACACAAAATTGTTACTTGCACAGACACAGAATTGTTACTCGCACAGACACAGAATTGTTACTCAGGGCCACAGAATTCATACTCAGGGACAGACAGAATTGTTACTGAGTGCCAGAGAATTGTTACTCAGGGACAGACAGAATTGTTACTGAGTGCCAGAGAATTGTTACTCAGGGACAGACAGAATTGTTACTGAGTGCCAGAGATTTGTTACTCGCACAGACACAAAATTGTTACTTGCACAGACACAGAATTGTTACTCGCACAGACACAGAATTGTTACTCAGGGCCACAGAATTCATACTCAGGGACAGACAGAATTGTTACTGAGTGCCAGAGAATTGTTACTCAGGGACACCTAATCGTTGAATTAAATAGTATGTCAGACAACATGCAGAGGAGTGGCAGAGGAGGCAATGTTTTAGGAGCGAGCAGACGTGGCAGCAGAGGAAGGGGTCGAGGCAGCAGTATTCGCAGCCAGAGGCCAGTGCTCCCGGTGTCATCCAGCGGTCGTGTCTCCACCGACAACCCTGCCGTCATTGATTGGTTGGCTCGGTCGTCTTCCTCTTCCCAGGTCACCTCTGACACCTACAGCCAACGGTCGGTGGGTACGTCAGACACAACCGTTAGTTGGCATGGCCCGGGAGCAAGCCCACTGAAATCACGTGTCCTCTACCTGCCCCTGTCCTTTGCTGTTCCCTCACCAAGCGAAGTATCGCATGCTGTGGGCTCAGCCCCACTGTACAGTGAGGAAGAGCTAACAGAGGGCGGTCAGGAACGGGGGGAGACATCGGCCTTTTCAGCAGCCAAGCGAACAAGTACTGGCGAGGAGAGTGGCTCGGTAGCCGGTCTAGAGACAGGTCTGTCTCCTGACCCAGACGCAGCCGAGGGGGCTAGTAGTGAGGCGGAGACCCTACTTGATGATGAGGAGGTTGATCGCACTTGGCAGCCTCGTCGTCATCAGGCAATTTCTTCCGCATCATCAGGAGAAGAGGGTGGCAGCTTGGCAGCGAGCAAAACAGTCGGTGGGTTGCCCAGGAGACAGCAGCAGGGTCGCATCAGTGTCAGTGGAGCCAAACGTCCACGGAGTAGAGCACCAGCTCCACTGCAGCCTACCACCACGGCCAGTAGTGGTGCCGGTGCGCACGGAGGAAGTAGCAGTCAGCCAGTGAAGAGTAGCGGGGGCAAAGTTTCCTACTCGGTGGTGTGGCAATTTTTCCTCAAGCCGCCCGAGGAAGTAAACGTAGCCGTATGTCGACTATGTGGCCAGAAATGCAAGCGTGGCCAGGGGGCCCATGTTGGGACTACAGCGTTGCGTCAGCATATGCAGCGTCACCATTCGGTGGCCTGGGAAAACCGTGATAAACATACGGCGGTTCTGCCTGCCCCAGCCCCCGCTCCATCACCCGCTCCGTTACTTGCTCCGTCACCCGACGTCGTCAATCGCCCTCTATCAGCCAGTCAAGGCTCCAACACCTCTGCTGAGGGGAGTTGTCGCTCATTGGCATCTTCCGCTCGTTCAGATGCTCCTTCTCCTGCTACTCCTCTTCTCGGATTCCGTCAACAGTCTTTCTTGGAATCCGTATCCAAGAGACAACAGTTTGCGAGCACGCACCCGACGGTGCAAAAGCTGAACGTCCTCCTGTCCAAGTTGCTGGTGCTGCAGTCCCTCCCTTTCCAACTGGTGGACTCAGCACCTTTCCGAGAAATGATGGCTTGTGCCGCGCCGCGGTGGAGAGTGCCAAGCCGTCATTTCTTTGCCCAAAAGGCAGTGCCAGCCCTGCATTCACATGTAGAAGAGATGGTGGGCCAGTCTTTGAGCATGTCGGTCTCTGCCAAAGTGCACGGCAGCGCCGACGTGTGGAGCTGTAACTACGGTCAGGGACAGTACATGTCATTTACGGCCCACTGGGTGAACGTGGTGCCGGCACAGCCGCACCAGCAACTTGGACAGGTCACGACGCTTTTGCCTCCACGTTTGCACGTCCTTGGTCCAGCAAGCATGTCCGCCTCTACCACCTCTTTTTCCGCCGTGTCCTCAGCCGCCACCCCCGTGCCAAGTCCCATTACCCGACCGGCATATCACATGTGCAGGGCGCAACGGTGTCACGCTGTGCTGCACCTGGTATGCCTTGGCGAACGTAGTCACACAGGGGAGGAACTGCTGAGTGTAATGAACAGAGAAATCGACAGATGGCTGTCTCCGCGCAAACTAAAAATCGGAACCATGTTGACTGACAACGGAAAGAACATGGTGTCTGCTCTGCGTCAAGGAAGGTTGTGCCATGCGCCATGCATGGCTCACGTGTTCAATCTGGTTGTCAAGCGGTTCCTAAAATCCACCATCCCACTGCAAGACATCCTTAAAATGTCACGTAAACTGTGCATGCATTTCAGCCATTCCTACACCGCAAAGAACACCCTCATTGAGCTGCAGCGGCAGAACGGAATTCCACAGCATCGCCTGATCTGCGACGTTGCAACAAGGTGGAATTCAACCCTACACATGTTAGACCGCCTTTACGAGCAGCGAAAGGCCATCACCGTTTTCCTGATGTTACAAGCGGATAAAGGTACTCCCCTGTGTAACTTAGATGTCAGCCATTGGCAGCTCATGCGTGACACCTGCCGCTTGCTCAGGCCCTTTGAGGAGGCCACGCTATTCGTGAGTCGGCAGGACTATGGGATGAACGACGTCATTCCTCTGTTGCACGTCCTGGAACAAATGCTGTTAACAATGGCTGGTCAGGGTGCGGTAGACGTGGCGCACAGATCTCAACGCCACATGACCCCTGTGGGGGCAGGACAGGAAGAAGAGGAGGAGGTAGAGGAGGACATTTGTGCTCAGGAATTATTGAGTGAAATGGGTGGTTTTTCCACTCAGCGGACAGGAGTGGAGGAGCAGGAGCATCTGGTAGAGGAGGAGGAGGAGGAGACAGAGGACCCAGACGCACCGTGGCAGTATGCTGTGGAGATGGAGGCAGGGAGTCCCTCGCATTCCTTGGCACAAATGGCCCATAGCATGCTCGGTTGCTTGCGTAGCGACAGCCGAATAATAACCATCAGACAGAGGGATGACTTTTGGCTGTCCACCTTGTTGGACCCTCGCTACCGGTCCAAAATGGTGGCCTTTTTCACACCTGCTGAGAGGGAGGCCAAAATTACGTACTATAAAAACCACCTATGTAGTCAGTTGGTCTCTGCCTTTGTGCGCCAACGTCCATCCTCAGACACTGTGGGCCCTGTGCGCTCGCGTTCCGCTGGCATGGCAGCAGGGGAGGGGTGGGGTGGTAGGAGCAGTGGCAGCTCCACCAGCAGCGGCTGCCTCAGTCTGCAGTCGATGATGAGTAGCTTTCTTCACCAGCGCAGTGAGGAAACTACTAACCAGCCGCAGCAGCAGCAGCAGCATCAGGTGGACCTGGAGCAGGAGCTCAAACAACAGGCTTGGGCCTACTTGGACAGCACCCTGCCAACCGAGGTAGACAATCCCCTTGACTACTGGGCAACGAAACTTGACCTTTGGCCCCAACTAGCTGAATTTGCCCTTGAAAGGCTGTCATGCCCGGCCAGTAGCGTGGCATCGGAGCGCGTGTTTAGTGCGGCAGGAGGTATTGTAACTCCGCGGAGGACACGACTGTCCACCCAAAGTGTGGAGAGACTCACGTTTGTGAAAATGAATCAGGCGTGGATTAGTCTGGATTTCAAACCACCAGTTCCTGACACAACTGACTAAATCCGCCATGAATCATGCCTCAAACATGTGCCACTTTCAGGTCTCCTCACACTGCTGGTGTGTTTAATTTTTTGACATAGGGTGCTGGCAGATTACGGGCCTCCTATAGCTGCTGCCAGGCCCCTAATCTGCCATAGGCCCCTATATACCGCCTCCTCATGCTGCTGCCAAGTCCAGAGTCTGTCATGGGTCCCTGTATGGCCTCCCATTGCTGCTGTCTCCATCGCCACACTCTGCTGCCATGTGCCACTTTCAGGTCTCTTCACACTGCTGGTGTGTTAAATTTTTTGACATAGGGTGCAGGCAGATTACGGGCCTCACATAGCTGCTGCCAGGCCCCTAATCTGCCATGGGCCCCTATATACCGCCTCCTCATGCTGCTGCCAAGTCTAGAGTCTGTCATGGGTCCCTGTACGGCCTCCCATTGCTGCTGTCTCCATCGCCACACTCTGCTGCCATGTGCCACTTTCAGGTCTCCTCACACTGCTGGTGTGTAGAATTTTTTGACATAGGGTGCTGGCAGATTATGGGCCTCCTATAGCTGCTGCCAGGCCCCTAATCTGCCATAGGCCCCTATATACCGCCTCCTCATGCTGCTGCCAGGTCCAGAGTCTCTCATGGGTCCCTGTACGGCCTCCCATTGCTGCTGTCTCCATCGCCACACTCTGCCATGTGCCACTTTCAGGTCTCCTCACACACTGCTGGTGTGTAGAATTTTTTGACATAGGGTGCTGGCAGATTATGGGCCTCCTATAGCTGCTGCCAGGCCCCTAATCTGCCATAGGCCCCTATATACCGCTTCCTCATGCTGCTGCCAGGTCCAGAGTCTCTCATGGGTCCCTGTACGGCCTCCCATTGCTGCTGTCTCCATCGCCACACTCTGCCATGTGCCACTTTCAGGTCTCCTCACACACTGCTGGTGTGTTACATTTTTTGACATAGGGTGCAGGCAGATTACGGGCCTCACATAGCTGCTGCCAGGCCCCTAATCTGCCATGGGCCCCTATATACCGCCTCCTCATGCTGCTGCCAAGTCCAGAGTCTGTCATGGGTCCCTGTATGGCCTCCCATTGCTGCTGTCTCCATCGCCACACTCTGCTGCCATGTGCCACTTTCAGGTCTCTTCACACTGCTGGTGTGTTAAATTTTTTGACATAGGGTGCAGGCAGATTACGGGCCTCACATAGCTGCTGCCAGGCCCCTAATCTGCCATGGGCCCCTATATACCGCCTCCTCATGCTGCTGCCAAGTCCAGAGTCTCTCATGGGTCCCTGTACGGCCTCCCATTGCTGCTGTCTCCATCGCCACACTCTGCTGCCATGTGCCACTTTCAGGTCTCTTCACACTGCTGGTGTGTTAAATTTTTTGACATAGGGTGCAGGCAGATTACGGGCCTCACATAGCTGCTGCCAGGCCCCTAATCTGCCATGGGCCCCTATATACCGCCTCCTCATGCTGCTGCCAAGTCCAGAGTCTGTCATGGGTCCCTGTACGGCCTCCCATTGCTGCTGTCTCCATCGCCACACTCTGCCATGTGCCACTTTCAGGTCTCCTCACACACTGCTGGTGTGTAGAATTTTTTGACATAGGGTGCTGGCAGATTATGGGCCTCCTATAGCTGCTGCCAGGCCCCTAATCTGCCATAGGCCCCTATATACCGCTTCCTCATGCTGCTGCCAGGTCCAGAGTCTCTCATGGGTCCCTGTACGGCCTCCCATTGCTGCTGTCTCCATCGCCACACTCTGCCATGTGCCACTTTCAGGTCTCCTCACACACTGCTGGTGTGTTAAATTTTTTGACATAGGGTGCAGGCAGATTACGGGCCTCACATAGCTGCTGCCAGGCCCCTAATCTGCCATGGGCCCCTATATACCGCCTCCTCATGCTGCTGCCAAGTCCAGAGTCTGTCATGGGTCCCTGTATGGCCTCCCATTGCTGCTGTCTCCATCGCCACACTCTGCTGCCATGTGCCACTTTCAGGTCTCTTCACACTGCTGGTGTGTTAAATTTTTTGACATAGGGTGCAGGCAGATTACGGGCCTCACATAGCTGCTGCCAGGCCCCTAATCTGCCATGGGCCCCTATATACCGCCTCCTCATGCTGCTGCCAAGTCCAGAGTCTCTCATGGGTCCCTGTACGGCCTCCCATTGCTGCTGTCTCCATCGCCACACTCTGCTGCCATGTGCCACTTTCAGGTCTCTTCACACTGCTGGTGTGTTAAATTTTTTGACATAGGGTGCAGGCAGATTACGGGCCTCACATAGCTGCTGCCAGGCCCCTAATCTGCCATGGGCCCCTATATACCGCCTCCTCATGCTGCTGCCAAGTCCAGAGTCTGTCATGGGTCCCTGTATGGCCTCCCATTGCTGCTGTCTCCATCGCCACACTCTGCCATGTGCCACTTTCAGGTCTCCTCACACACTGCTGGTGTGTAGAATTTTTTGACATAGGGTGCTGGCAGATTATGGGCCTCCTATAGCTGCTGCCAGGCCCCTAATCTGCCATAGGCCCCTATATACCGCTTCCTCATGCTGCTGCCAGGTCCAGAGTCTCTCATGGGTCCCTGTACGGCCTCCCATTGCTGCTGTCTCCATCGCCACACTCTGCCATGTGCCACTTTCAGGTCTCCTCACACACTGCTGGTGTGTTACATTTTTTGACATAGGGTGCAGGCAGATTACGGGCCTCACATAGCTGCTGCCAGGCCCCTAATCTGCCATGGGCCCCTATATACCGCCTCCTCATGCTGCTGCCAAGTCCAGAGTCTGTCATGGGTCCCTGTATGGCCTCCCATTGCTGCTGTCTCCATCGCCACACTCTGCTGCCATGTGCCACTTTCAGGTCTCTTCACACTGCTGGTGTGTTAAATTTTTTGACATAGGGTGCAGGCAGATTACGGGCCTCACATAGCTGCTGCCAGGCCCCTAATCTGCCATGGGCCCCTATATACCGCCTCCTCATGCTGCTGCCAAGTCCAGAGTCTCTCATGGGTCCCTGTACGGCCTCCCATTGCTGCTGTCTCCATCGCCACACTCTGCTGCCATGTGCCACTTTCAGGTCTCTTCACACTGCTGGTGTGTTAAATTTTTTGACATAGGGTGCAGGCAGATTACGGGCCTCACATAGCTGCTGCCAGGCCCCTAATCTGCCATGGGCCCCTATATACCGCCTCCTCATGCTGCTGCCAAGTCCAGAGTCTGTCATGGGTCCCTGTATGGCCTCCCATTGCTGCTGTCTCCATCGCCACACTCTGCCATGTGCCACTTTCAGGTCTCCTCACACACTGCTGGTGTGTAGAATTTTTTGACATAGGGTGCTGGCAGATTATGGGCCTCCTATAGCTGCTGCCAGGCCCCTAATCTGCCATAGGCCCCTATATACCGCTTCCTCATGCTGCTGCCAGGTCCAGAGTCTCTCATGGGTCCCTGTACGGCCTCCCATTGCTGCTGTCTCCATCGCCACACTCTGCCATGTGCCACTTTCAGGTCTCCTCACACACTGCTGGTGTGTTACATTTTTTGACATAGGGTGCAGGCAGATTACGGGCCTCACATAGCTGCTGCCAGGCCCCTAATCTGCCATGGGCCCCTATATACCGCCTCCTCATGCTGCTGCCAAGTCCAGAGTCTGTCATGGGTCCCTGTATGGCCTCCCATTGCTGCTGTCTCCATCGCCACACTCTGCTGCCATGTGCCACTTTCAGGTCTCTTCACACTGCTGGTGTGTTAAATTTTTTGACATAGGGTGCAGGCAGATTACGGGCCTCACATAGCTGCTGCCAGGCCCCTAATCTGCCATGGGCCCCTATATACCGCCTCCTCATGCTGCTGCCAAGTCCAGAGTCTCTCATGGGTCCCTGTACGGCCTCCCATTGCTGCTGTCTCCATCGCCACACTCTGCTGCCATGTGCCACTTTCAGGTCTCTTCACACTGCTGGTGTGTTAAATTTTTTGACATAGGGTGCAGGCAGATTACGGGCCTCACATAGCTGCTGCCAGGCCCCTAATCTGCCATGGGCCCCTATATACCGCCTCCTCATGCTGCTGCCAAGTCCAGAGTCTGTCATGGGTCCCTGTATGGCCTCCCATTGCTGCTGTCTCCATCGCCACACTCTGCCATGTGCCACTTTCAGGTCTCCTCACACACTGCTGGTGTGTAGAATTTTTTGACATAGGGTGCTGGCAGATTATGGGCCTCCTATAGCTGCTGCCAGGCCCCTAATCTGCCATAGGCCCCTATATACCGCTTCCTCATGCTGCTGCCAGGTCCAGAGTCTCTCATGGGTCCCTGTACGGCCTCCCATTGCTGCTGTCTCCATCGCCACACTCTGCCATGTGCCACTTTCAGGTCTCCTCACACACTGCTGGTGTGTTACATTTTTTGACATAGGGTGCAGGCAGATTACGGGCCTCACATAGCTGCTGCCAGGCCCCTAATCTGCCATGGGCCCCTATATACCGCCTCCTCATGCTGCTGCCAAGTCCAGAGTCTGTCATGGGTCCCTGTATGGCCTCCCATTGCTGCTGTCTCCATCGCCACACTCTGCTGCCATGTGCCACTTTCAGGTCTCTTCACACTGCTGGTGTGTTAAATTTTTTGACATAGGGTGCAGGCAGATTACGGGCCTCACATAGCTGCTGCCAGGCCCCTAATCTGCCATGGGCCCCTATATACCGCCTCCTCATGCTGCTGCCAAGTCCAGAGTCTCTCATGGGTCCCTGTACGGCCTCCCATTGCTGCTGTCTCCATCGCCACACTCTGCTGCCATGTGCCACTTTCAGGTCTCTTCACACTGCTGGTGTGTTAAATTTTTTGACATAGGGTGCAGGCAGATTACGGGCCTCACATAGCTGCTGCCAGGCCCCTAATCTGCCATGGGCCCCTATATACCGCCTCCTCATGCTGCTGCCAAGTCCAGAGTCTGTCATGGGTCCCTGTATGGCCTCCCATTGCTGCTGTCTCCATCGCCACACTCTGCTGCCATGTGCCACTTTCAGGTCTCTTCACACTGCTGGTGTGTTAAATTTTTTGACATAGGGTGCAGGCAGATTACGGGCCTCACATAGCTGCTGCCAGGCCCCTAATCTGCCATGGGCCCCTATATACCGCCTCCTCATGCTGCTGCCAAGTCCAGAGTCTCTCATGGGTCCCTGTACGGCCTCCCATTGCTGCTGTCTCCATCGCCACACTCTGCTGCCATGTGCCACTTTCAGGTCTCTTCACACTGCTGGTGTGTTAAATTTTTTGACATAGGGTGCAGGCAGATTACGGGCCTCACATAGCTGCTGCCAGGCCCCTAATCTGCCATGGGCCCCTATATACCGCCTCCTCATGCTGCTGCCAAGTCCAGAGTCTGTCATGGGTCCCTGTATGGCCTCCCATTGCTGCTGTCTCCATCGCCACACTCTGCCATGTGCCACTTTCAGGTCTCCTCACACACTGCTGGTGTGTAGAATTTTTTGACATAGGGTGCTGGCAGATTATGGGCCTCCTATAGCTGCTGCCAGGCCCCTAATCTGCCATAGGCCCCTATATACCGCTTCCTCATGCTGCTGCCAGGTCCAGAGTCTCTCATGGGTCCCTGTACGGCCTCCCATTGCTGCTGTCTCCATCGCCACACTCTGCCATGTGCCACTTTCAGGTCTCCTCACACACTGCTGGTGTGTTACATTTTTTGACATAGGGTGCAGGCAGATTACGGGCCTCACATAGCTGCTGCCAGGCCCCTAATCTGCCATGGGCCCCTATATACCGCCTCCTCATGCTGCTGCCAAGTCCAGAGTCTGTCATGGGTCCCTGTATGGCCTCCCATTGCTGCTGTCTCCATCGCCACACTCTGCTGCCATGTGCCACTTTCAGGTCTCTTCACACTGCTGGTGTGTTAAATTTTTTGACATAGGGTGCAGGCAGATTACGGGCCTCACATAGCTGCTGCCAGGCCCCTAATCTGCCATGGGCCCCTATATACCGCCTCCTCATGCTGCTGCCAAGTCCAGAGTCTGTCATGGGTCCCTGTATGGCCTCCCATTGCTGCTGTCTCCATCGCCACACTCTGCTGCCATGTGCCACTTTCAGGTCTCTTCACACTGCTGGTGTGTTAAATTTTTTGACATAGGGTGCAGGCAGATTACGGGCCTCACATAGCTGCTGCCAGGCCCCTAATCTGCCATGGGCCCCTATATACCGCCTCCTCATGCTGCTGCCAAGTCCAGAGTCTGTCATGGGTCCCTGTATGGCCTCCCATTGCTGCTGTCTCCATCGCCACACTCTGCTGCCATGTGCCACTTTCAGGTCTCTTCACACTGCTGGTGTGTTAAATTTTTTGACATAGGGTGCAGGCAGATTACGGGCCTCACATAGCTGCTGCCAGGCCCCTAATCTGCCATGGGCCCCTATATACCGCCTCCTCATGCTGCTGCCAAGTCCAGAGTCTGTCATGGGTCCCTGTATGGCCTCCCATTGCTGCTGTCTCCATCGCCACACTCTGCTGCCATGTGCCACTTTCAGGTCTCTTCACACTGCTGGTGTGTTAAATTTTTTGACATAGGGTGCAGGCAGATTACGGGCCTCACATAGCTGCTGCCAGGCCCCTAATCTGCCATGGGCCCCTATATACCGCCTCCTCATGCTGCTGCCAAGTCTAGAGTCTGTCATGGGTCCCTGTACGGCCTCCCATTGCTGCTGTCTCCATCGCCACACTCTGCTGCCATGTGCCACTTTCAGGTCTCCTCACACTGCTGGTGTGTAGAATTTTTTGACATAGGGTGCTGGCAGATTATGGGCCTCCTATAGCTGCTGCCAGGCCCCTAATCTGCCATAGGCCCCTATATACCGCCTCCTCATGCTGCTGCCAGGTCCAGAGTCTCTCATGGGTCCCTGTACGGCCTCCCATTGCTGCTGTCTCCATCGCCACACTCTGCTGCCATGTGCCACTTTCAGGTCTCTTCACACTGCTGGTGTGTTAAATTTTTTGACATAGGGTGCAGGCAGATTACGGGCCTCACATAGCTGCTGCCAGGCCCCTAATCTGCCATGGGCCCCTATATACCGCCTCCTCATGCTGCTGCCAAGTCCAGAGTCTCTCATGGGTCCCTGTATGGCCTCCCATTGCTGCTGTCTCCATCGCCACACTCTGCTGCCATGTGCCACTTTCAGGTCTCTTCACACTGCTGGTGTGTTAAATTTTTTGACATAGGGTGCAGGCAGATTACGGGCCTCACATAGCTGCTGCCAGGCCCCTAATCTGCCATGGGCCCCTATATACCGCCTCCTCATGCTGCTGCCAAGTCCAGAGTCTCTCATGGGTCCCTGTACGGCCTCCCATTGCTGCTGTCTCCATCGCCACACTCTGCTGCCATGTGCCACTTTCAGGTCTCTTCACACTGCTGGTGTGTTAAATTTTTTGACATAGGGTGCAGGCAGATTACGGGCCTCACATAGCTGCTGCCAGGCCCCTAATCTGCCATGGGCCCCTATATACCGCCTCCTCATGCTGCTGCCAAGTCCAGAGTCTGTCATGGGTCCCTGTATGGCCTCCCATTGCTGCTGTCTCCATCGCCACACTCTGCTGCCATGTGCCACTTTCAGGTCTCTTCACACTGCTGGTGTGTTAAATTTTTTGACATAGGGTGCAGGCAGATTACGGGCCTCACATAGCTGCTGCCAGGCCCCTAATCTGCCATGGGCCCCTATATACCGCCTCCTCATGCTGCTGCCAAGTCTAGAGTCTGTCATGGGTCCCTGTACGGCCTCCCATTGCTGCTGTCTCCATCGCCACACTCTGCTGCCATGTGCCACTTTCAGGTCTCCTCACACTGCTGGTGTGTAGAATTTTTTGACATAGGGTGCTGGCAGATTATGGGCCTCCTATAGCTGCTGCCAGGCCCCTAATCTGCCATAGGCCCCTATATACCGCCTCCTCATGCTGCTGCCAGGTCCAGAGTCTCTCATGGGTCCCTGTACGGCCTCCCATTGCTGCTGTCTCCATCGCCACACTCTGCCATGTGCCACTTTCAGGTCTCCTCACACACTGCTGGTGTGTAGAATTTTTTGACATAGGGTGCTGGCAGATTATGGGCCTCCTATAGCTGCTGCCAGGCCCCTAATCTGCCATAGGCCCCTATATACCGCTTCCTCATGCTGCTGCCAGGTCCAGAGTCTCTCATGGGTCCCTGTACGGCCTCCCATTGCTGCTGTCTCCATCGCCACACTCTGCCATGTGCCACTTTCAGGTCTCCTCACACACTGCTGGTGTGTTACATTTTTTGACATAGGGTGCAGGCAGATTACGGGCCTCACATAGCTGCTGCCAGGCCCCTAATCTGCCATGGGCCCCTATATACCGCCTCCTCATGCTGCTGCCAAGTCCAGAGTCTGTCATGGGTCCCTGTATGGCCTCCCATTGCTGCTGTCTCCATCGCCACACTCTGCTGCCATGTGCCACTTTCAGGTCTCTTCACACTGCTGGTGTGTTAAATTTTTTGACATAGGGTGCAGGCAGATTACGGGCCTCACATAGCTGCTGCCAGGCCCCTAATCTGCCATGGGCCCCTATATACCGCCTCCTCATGCTGCTGCCAAGTCCAGAGTCTCTCATGGGTCCCTGTACGGCCTCCCATTGCTGCTGTCTCCATCGCCACACTCTGCTGCCATGTGCCACTTTCAGGTCTCTTCACACTGCTGGTGTGTTAAATTTTTTGACATAGGGTGCAGGCAGATTACGGGCCTCACATAGCTGCTGCCAGGCCCCTAATCTGCCATGGGCCCCTATATACCGCCTCCTCATGCTGCTGCCAAGTCCAGAGTCTGTCATGGGTCCCTGTATGGCCTCCCATTGCTGCTGTCTCCATCGCCACACTCTGCTGCCATGTGCCACTTTCAGGTCTCTTCACACTGCTGGTGTGTTAAATTTTTTGACATAGGGTGCAGGCAGATTACGGGCCTCACATAGCTGCTGCCAGGCCCCTAATCTGCCATGGGCCCCTATATACCGCCTCCTCATGCTGCTGCCAAGTCCAGAGTCTCTCATGGGTCCCTGTACGGCCTCCCATTGCTGCTGTCTCCATCGCCACACTCTGCTGCCATGTGCCACTTTCAGGTCTCTTCACACTGCTGGTGTGTTAAATTTTTTGACATAGGGTGCAGGCAGATTACGGGCCTCACATAGCTGCTGTCAGGCCCCTAATCTGCCATGGGCCCCTATATACCGCCTCCTCATGCTGCTGCCAAGTCCAGAGTCTGTCATGGGTCCCTGTATGGCCTCCCATTGCTGCTGTCTCCATCGCCACACTCTGCTGCCATGTGCCACTTTCAGGTCTCTTCACACTGCTGGTGTGTTAAATTTTTTGACATAGGGTGCAGGCAGATTACGGGCCTCACATAGCTGCTGCCAGGCCCCTAATCTGCCATGGGCCCCTATATACCGCCTCCTCATGCTGCTGCCAAGTCCAGAGTCTCTCATGGGTCCCTGTACGGCCTCCCATTGCTGCTGTCTCCATCGCCACACTCTGCTGCCATGTGCCACTTTCAGGTCTCTTCACACTGCTGGTGTGTTAAATTTTTTGACATAGGGTGCAGGCAGATTACGGGCCTCACATAGCTGCTGCCAGACATGTAATCTGCCATGGGCCCCCGTACCGACTCCTCATGCTGTGACGTTGCAACAAGGTGGAATTCAACCCTACATATGTTAGACCGCCTTTACGAACAGCTAAAGGCCATCACAGATTTCCTGATGTTAAAAGCGGATAAAGGTACTCCCTGTGTAACTTAGATGTCAGCCATTGGCAGCTCATGTGTGACACCTGCGCTTGCTCAGGCCCTTTGAGGAGGCCACGCTATTCGTGAGTCGGCAGGACTATGGGATGAATGAGGTCAAATCGGCCATGGGCCCCCGTACCGCCTGTTCACGCTGATGCTGGTCCCACAGTGTGACCTGGGTCCCTGTACGGCCTTCCATTGCTTCCACTCTGCCATGTGCCACTTTGAAATCTCCTCACACTCCTGCGGTTGTCCATTTTGTCATAGGTTGCTGGCAGATTACAGGCCTTCCATAGGTGCCACCAAGCCCCATATCGGCCATGGGCCCCCGTACCGCCTGGTCACGCTGCTGCTGGGCCCATAGTGTGACCTGGGTCCCTGTACCGCCTCCCATTGCTCCCACTCTGCCATGTGCCACTTTCAGGTCTCCTCACGCTCCTGCTGGTTTCCATTTTGTCATAGGTTGCTGTATGGCCTCCCATTGCTGCTGCCTCCACCGCAACACTGTGGCTCCAAACACTGGTTTTGGCCCCGTGACTGGCCAAAGGAGTGAAGTGTGCAGTGATTCTAAGATCGACGGCACTCATCTGCATGTCATACTGACAGACAGTATTATTTCTCTTCCCCAGCAGACTCCAAGGGCATTTAAATTAAAGGTACAGTGTTCTGCACTAATATTAAGTCTCTCTGAAGCCTAGAAACACCCTTTTTTAAGTTAAATTCACAGCGAATTTATTCGACTCGAATCGAATATTGTCCACGAATTCGCCGAATCAGTCGAATCGAATTTTTCATTTCTTCGCTCATCTCTAGTTAGAATGTTAACCTTAAGTACATATATATACTAACAGTGTCCTATTAAGGCGATTATGTGATAAAGTACAAGGACTAAATCTTCAATTCCTATATGTGGAGGGGTATATGAGGGATGGTGATACCTTCCCCTCAATAATGAGCTTATGTTAAAGCTAGGAATAGGATAACGGGTACTGTGTCTGAGGCTGAACTATAGAACAGTATGGACTTTGAAATTTTCCATGATATTCTGTAAAGTGTCTGGGGATACTGTGTATGTCAGAACCCTCTTCAATGAACCTCCAATGTTCCCCAAATCTCTTTTCCAGGGTGCTTGTTGTAAGGGCTACATATAGCTTACCACAAGGACAGGATAGTCAGTACACAAGTTTGGTGGAACAGTTGAAGAAATCGGGTATCACATAAGTGGTACCTCTGTAGGTGAAGTCCTTCTGTCCATGTTGGATATGGCTACAAGGGAGGCACTTCAACTTGCACTGGTACATGCCTTTAAGGGCAAGGAAAGTGGGAGTGGGAGTACGGTTGCTAAGGTGGCTTTTATTTTTGTATCTACAATTCTGCAATTTCATGTTCGTCTGTATGAGACCTTCGGTTTAATAGAGAATTATTGAGGTGGGGGTTCTCAAGAAGAATAGGCTAGTGTTTTTGTATTATACGCTCCATTTGTCTAAATTGAGTATGGAATTGAATTGTAAATCTAATTGGTTGTGGGTCCCCATTATTGATTGGTATAGTGTCAGTATTCTCTGTAGACTCAAGATAGTGTTGATAGGCTGTCTCTACTAACATTTCCAGATACCCTTTATCAAGGAATTTTTGTTTTAAGTTTTGGCTATGAGAGATGTAATCCTGTTGGCGTGTGCAATTGTGTTTTAGATGGCAAAATTGGCCTTTTGATATATTTTGTACCCAACGTGGGTGATGGCAACTCTGGTGGTGGAGCTATGAGCTGCCCTCTGTAGATTTTGTGTAATTGTGGGCATAAATATCTGGGTCACATACTGAGGTGAAGGAAAGTTCCATATAATAAGAATTACAGTATTCCACAAAGTCATTGACTGCGGTATCAAGGGCCACCCATATGTCATCTATGTACCTCCCATAATAAATTATGTGGGCTGCAAACAGGTTATTTTGCCAAATAGTTGTCTCCTCCTCCAATAAGCCCATCATTAGGTTGGCATGGCTCGGTACAAAACTAGCGCCAATTGCCATACCTCAGGTCTGTAGATAGAAATCTCCATCTAATTCAAAGTAATTGTGGGTCAGACAATATTTGGTAGCTTCAATGATGAAAGTACCTTGTTGAGGATTCACTAATAGGTCCTCAGCCAAGAAGTGTGTCACTGCTCTCAATCCAAGTTCATGAGCTATTGGCGTATAGGGGGAGCTTACATCTAATGAGTGCCACAAGTACGTGGATTCCCATGTGTAGTTCTTTAACATCTACAAAAGGTGGATACTGTCATGGGTACACTATATGAAGGCAAATTTTGGTCCAGAGGTTCCAGGAAGGGGTCAATGTATATAGAAAAATAGCTGGTGACACTTTCCATTGCCGCAACTATTGGGCATCCTGAGGAATTCACAGGATCCTTGTGTATTTTAGGTAAATGATAAAAGTACTGCCTTTTATATAGTTCTCTTTTGAGGAAGGCTATTTCCATAGAACTAATAATGCCTTCACTGGATGCTCTATTGATAAGGGTATGGGCTTTTATTTTAAATTGTGGGAGGGGGTCACATTTAAGCTTTTTGTATGTACTTGCATCTGATAATAGACGCATAGAGTCGCGGAAATAGTCACTTTTGTCTTGCACTACTATGGCACCATCTTTGTCTGCTGGTTTGATGATTAGACTGATGTTTTGGGACAGTTGACAGAGGGAATCAGATTCCAATGGGGAAAGATTGGAATGCACATTGGTAGATTTGGTGGTATGTCCACACATGCATAGAACGTCAGAGTAGACTACTATCAAGCGTCTGTGGTAGTGAGCCCTTGTAGTTCTCCAGGGCACAGAGTCTAAGCCCCAACCTGTGTCTTCACCAGAGCCCCTGATGCTATGGATGTACTTGCAGCAAAATGGAACGAGGTCGCAGCACCCAGATACGCCCAGTTGAGGATGCGGAGATCATAATGGGGATAGTCTAGGATGTCATCACAAGTTTGGTTTGTTTTGGAGGCTTGTATATTATAATAACGTTTAACTGTTTAATTTCTGATTAATCTGTTTAGATTAACAAATAAAGGGGTTAGGCTGGGTGGTTGGGGCGGAACTGAGTCCTCGACTCAGTAGGGACATATTGAAATTAAACAGTACATGGCTGGAGAGATTAAACATTTTTATAGTTTGAGCAATTTTCCATTCCTTTTTTTTCTTTTCCTTTTTAATATCTTCGGGTTCCCCCTCTCCTGCCACGATTTCTCATTTTCTTTTGGGGGCAGGTAGGGAGATCTTGACTAAAAAAGAAGCATCTACAGTATTGTCTGCCTCAATGGCACATGTGGAAAGTTGGAGACCCAGACTTATATGCTCTGTTTCCTTGTGTCTCCATTTCCTACGGAGTTCCTTCTAGCTCGTTGGAACCGACTGCTCTACATTGCTGGCTAATTGATACCTATATTCTAACTCAGACACTTTTTATTTATTGACTCTTACTTATCCTTATGGATAATCCATATTATGGATTATGGACTTTAAATATGGACTGCTCCTTGTGGTTTACAGGGTTTTCTTTTTGTGCACTGAATACTTACCACTATTGTTCATTGCAGCAAATTCATGTCTACTTACATACAAGTAGACATGAATTTGCATGGCATTTTTAGGGCATGACAACGCAAAAGTATTAGGACGCCTGCCTTTACACGCAGATGAACTTTAATGGCATCCCAGTTTTGCTGATGCGTTAAAGGAGTTCCCTTCACTGGAACTAAGGGGCCAAGCCCAACCCCTGAAAAACAACCCAACACCATAATCCCTCCTCCACCAAGCTTTACCCTTGGTACAATGCAGTCAGGCAAGTGCCGTTCTCCTGGCAACTGCCAAACCCAGACACATCCATCAGATTGCCAGACAGAGAAGTGTGATTCATTACTTCAGAGAACATGTTTTCACTGCTGTAGATTCCAGTGGCGGCGTGCTTTACACCACTGTATCCAACCATTTGCATTGCATTTGGTGATGTAAGGTTTAGATGCAGCTGATTGGCCATGGAAACCCATTCCATGAAGCTCTCTACACACTGTTGTTGTGCTAATCTGAAGGCCACATGAAGTTTGGAGGTCTTTAGCTATTGACTCTGCAGACAGTTGGTGACCTCTGCGCACTTCAGCATGCGCTTACCCTGCTCTGTCATTTTATGTGGCCTACCTCTTCGTGGCTGAGTTGCTGTTGTTCCCAATTGCTTCCATTTTGTTAGAATACCACTAACAGTTGACCTTGGAATATTTAGTAGCAAGGAAATTTCATGGATGGACTTATTGCACAGGTGGCAACCTATCATGGTACCACGCTTGAATTCACTGACCAGCAGTCTGCATGTCTAGGTATTTGTAGCCATGGAGGTGATTGGAACACCCAGGGGTGGACTGACAACTTATGAGGCCCCCAGGCAACAGTGGATCATGGGGCCCCTGTGTCCTTGCCCAAACTCAAAAAAGCCTTAGAAAAGGTACCAGGGGCATCTCATGGGGTCCCCTACTGACCCCGGGCCCTCGGGCACTGCCTGAGTTTCCAAATGGTCCGCCCCTGGGAACACCTGATTCCAATGATTTGGAGGGGTGTCCCAATACTTTTGGCAATATAGAGTATTTTCCATTATTTGTTGAGAACTCTTTACCACTCTGCATTCTGATATTGTAAAGGTTCCAAGCATCATTGAAGAAAAACTGAGCTTTGAAATTTCCAAAGCTCAGTCTCCATAAGTGCAATCTTGATAGCAGAATGTGTCCTGCATGTGGCTGTGAGAAACATTATAAGGAAGCAGCTATATTACCATCATGTAGTGTGTTATTGCAGAGCTCTATTGAGTAGTTAGGCATTAAACAAACTCCAGTAAGGATTATGTAAATGCAATAACAATTTCACAGAACAGTTTGCAAGTTTTAATTCAGACGACTCGTATATTGGTGGAATCTTTAGTGTCTCTCCTGCAGGTTGTTATACCTCAGTGCCTCTACAGATTGCAAGAATGCTCTGCTCCACACAAGCCTTGTAACAAAGGCAATGTTATGTGAAGGAAAAGCAGGATATTAGTAAAGTTGCTAAACTCACCTAATTTGTACCTTTACCTCCTTATATCCCAGGGAAAGAGGATTCAATGTGCAGTTAAAAACCTCATTCATTCTCCCCCAACAAGTGTAGTGTTGGAGGTGCGACACTGTAAGGCACTTTTTTTTGTTTTTCCTGTATTTTAGCTTAAGACCACATGCACAGAGATGGTGAGGGGCTGACAACATGCCCAGCATAAAATTCTGGGTGTTTCCTGGGGAGCCACAGGTGTCACGTACACCCTCCTATACAAGTAAATGACTCTGTGCAGCTGTACTCTAGTAAATGCTGTAGCTTCAGACCATTGGCATTTACATCTGTATGCACATAGAATGTATTCCTGAATGTGGAAGTTTAGCATTCAGGAAATATGTCATATGTGCATGCACTGTGCATATTTTCAGCCTCCCATCCCCGTGTGTATGATGCCTTAAGTGACCCTGAATTTCAAGGACAATCCCAATTTTAAAAATTTAAAATGTTTAGAAATTGTACCATAAAAACATTTATATTTCAAAATATTAAAGGATAATGTACAGCGCTGAGCGAACTATTGGTGCTTTATAAACACTGTATAATGGGGCGTGTCCAAGATGGCGACCGGAGCGGCCGCATAATCCGGAGCTCCGGCGCCGTATTCCGGAATCCGCTGCCATCCGTGCAGCAGCGGATCACAGTGGAGCAGCGGAGGGCCCTGGTATCATCCCGGATACCTGGGAGGTAGAATCCGGGCGATATTTCCGCCCTTCGTGGCGGCGGACGTTCGCGGCCTGGTGCGGCCGCGTGGGCCGGGGCTCCGGCACCTCCTATCCGCATCCGCTGCCATCCGGGCTGTGGGGGATCACCCGAGGACGTCTGCAGCGTCCTCTGCTTCACAGAGGCTGAGAGAGGGACGTCGCTGAGTGTTGCTGCTCCCCGCGGCGGCGGCGATGTTTGCGGCCTACGCCATCTGCCAGAAGCCTCCTTTCACCTGGACACAGTGAGTGGGGGGTACAGGCGGCATCCTGTCATTATGATCTCCCCACAGTGATTTGGGGAGTGGGCCTCACATTAATAACCCCAGAGCCCATCTCCTTCTCTGTCTGTGGCCCTTGCAGGGCTCAGAGGCCTACTGGGGCCTTGATACTGCCCCAGGGGGTGTCTCCCTGCGGGGCCCTGAGCTCAGAATCGGAGGTCCTCTGCTTCCTGCTTCCCACCCATCCCTCTTGTGTCCTGAGCTGGGATCTGGTGCTATCATCCTGCCCCGGAGTGAAATTTTTGCTGGTTGCTGTGACTTATGTTCTATCTACCCTTTCAAGGCTTGCTGAATATTTTTACAATATAATGTTATTGCAGATGGGTTTGACAGCATCCATGTAACTACAACCCTGAACCTATTTTGGGCGCTATAGGTCCCCTGGGATTATAGTCTCCATTCACTTTCCAATTTTCAGTTGATCACCCCCGGGAGATTCTTTTGTATGCCGTCCACCAAGAAAAAAAAGGGACAAGCTCAGAAGTCCCTCACGACATACCTCCTTAAGGCTCACGAGATTTGCAGCATGTCTCCAGTCAATGCAGAGCAAGCATCCCTGTCCGATCCCGCACAAGATACCACCGTTCCCTTATCGGCCTTGGTCAGCGAAAATACACAGCAACTTACAAAAGGGGACTTGGAGTCCTGCTTGGAATCTATGTACGCCAAACTAGCCGCCAAATTTCAATCAAAATTGCATAAAAGCACTAATGTTCTCTCTCAGGAAATAGCCACGCTGGGCTCTAGGACAGACCGCTTGGAAACCAAACACGATGAACTTAGCCTGGCCTATGGTGAACTTTCCAGAGAGCATGATCATTTACAAACGGCCTTTTCACAACTGCAGGCGCAGGTTGAGGATCTTGATAATCGCAATCGCAGGAATAATCTGCGAATCAGGGGAATCCCGGAGTCTATGTCGGATCTTTCATTAATTATAATCAAGTTATTCAAGTCACTCCTTCCAGATCGTGACCCTGGATCTTTTGCTTGTGACCGTATCCACAGAGCCCTACGCCCTAAACCTCCTGCTGACAAGCCGCCTAGGGATATTGTCTTGTGCATGAAGGATTTTCTGACCAAGGAAGAAATACTCAGAGCTGCTCGCAATACTCCAACGATCTCCTTTGAGGGCTCGGTTTTACAAATCTATCCTGATGTTTCCCCGGCCACGTTGGAGAGGCGTAGAAAAATGAAAGAAGTTACAACTGCCCTGTTCTCTGCTCGTATCCGCTACAAGTGGGGCTTCCCTTTTAAGCTGATAGTTCCACACAATGGGAGCACATATATCGCTACATCCCCTCCCGAAGGTAGAGCAATCTTGGCCAAATTAGGCTTGGCGGATGCCCCATCACCTCAACGCCCACCCTCCACCCCTCGTATCTCTCCCATTTGGCATACCCCTTCCCCACGGAGGGATAGAAGGAGAGTCAGACAAGAACCGGGTTGACAGGCCCATTCTCATTTGCCTAATACTCATTGTCTTGATAGTCTTTGGTCTGGTCTATTGTTTTTTATGACTTTACTAAGATTTGGGACACAGGGATTTTGCTCTCTATTTTCTATTTCTTACATTGTCAGGTTGTATATTTCTGTGGTTGCTGCTGTGATATTTTTGCAATACTGAATATTTTGTATGCCTTGCATTGATAACTGGACGAGTTAAGGTATGACAAGGGTCATTGGACCCTCCTAATTGCGCCCATTAATTCATGGTTGTACTACTCTTTGACACGTTACCCCACCCTGCCTCCTGACATGGCCGGAGGTGTCGCCGCCCGATTGCGGGGTGGCAGCTCTGTTTTCCATGTTCTAAGGAGACAGGGTTTGGGCCCATGTGGCCCCTTAATGTTTGACCTTTTTGTTTTATCAGGTATGACGACTTTTCTGCCTGATCCATGTTCTTCGGTTACCCTTTCAAAAATAGAAGATATTAAAGCTTTTTCTCCATTGTTTTTCGTTTTCTCTTCTCTCAAAACTTTAGTGTATGAGGATGGTATTGTGTTGGTCTGTGGACATCACGACCCCTATGTTGGGGTCTGGAGGTCCCCTGGGCTGGATCTGCCACCTGTATGTCTGTCTGATGCAGACCTGCGGGTTTCTATGTCTAATCAAATAACTTTAGGGGATATCTTTGTAATGTGTACTTTTATGATGATAGTGGCAAGCTCTGTTTATTATGGCAATTCAATGTATTTCGCATAATGTCCAGGGATTCAATTCGCCAAATAAGCGCAAGACAGCCTTTCTTCAATATAAAAGATTAGGAGCAAAAATCATCTTATTACAGGAAACGCATTTTGCAGCCGCAAAACACCCGACCTTTTTTCATAGATCCTATAGGCAGGGGTATTATACCCTACATTCCTCCAAGAGTAGGGGAGTGGCCATTTTTCTACATAACTCATTTCCCTTTGAGGTTCAACATGTGTATCGTGATCCAGACAGTAGGTTTATTATTCTTAAGGGCACCCTTTCAGGTCGAGAACTTACAATTGCTAATGTCTATGCACCAAATTCGGCACAGGCTACTTTTTTTTTAAAATTTTTTGGTGCACTGGATAAATTTTTGTCCCCCCATCTATTGGTGGGTGGGGATTTTAATCTGGTGGCAAATCCTCTTCTGGACCGTAGTTCCGCCTCGCACACTTCCCAAGCTTTCCCAAAATCTCTTACTAAGAAACTAGATGCCCTCCAGTTGGTGGATGCTTGGAGAGCGCACAACACGGGAGCCAAGGATTACACATTTTATTCCCACCCACATGACTCTTATGCTAGACTAGACTATATCTTTTGTACCCCTATATTGCTAGCTAATTCTAGGATAGCTAGTATTCATTTGAGCCCCTGGTCGGATCACAGTATTATGGCCTTATCTATCACGTTTGTGGGATTGGCACCTACTCCCTTTTCATGGAGACTTAATGATTCTATGCTGATACTGACTTTCGGCAGGAGGTGATTACATCTCTTAAGGAATACTTTCAATCTAATTCAACCCCTGATATTTCCCCAGCCACACTCTGGGTAGCCCACAAGGCGGTCCTACGGGGCCGACTTATCTCTATGGCTTCGGCCAGAAATAAAAAACGTTGGCAGCAGATACTACTTTTAACCCGAGAATTAGAAGCACACTATAGAAGCCATGTAGCTGATCCATCTTTACTCAATAAACAGCTATTGTCCCAAAAGCGCTTGGAACTGAATGCCCTACTTTCCCAAAAAACTGAAAAGGCCCTCCGCTGGTCGAAGGCCTCGTTCCTATTACATAGCAACTCAGCATCTACCATGTTTGCAAGGAAATTGAACCATTCTTTGCGCCCCCCACATGTGTATAAATTGCGTACTAATTCAGGTGCTATCTCATCTTTACCTCAGGAAGTTTTGGGTATTTTTGAAAATTTTTATTCTAAACTACTGGCTTCTCCACAGTCGGATTCTGTTTCTTTATCAGATTCATGGCTAGATTCTATACCCCTTCCTGCCCTCACACCTTCTCAGATTGCCTCTCTTAATGCCCCATGTACCTTAGAGGAAATAACATGTGCAATGGGAACGCTGAAACGCTCTACTGCGCCGGGTCCTGATGGATTTACTGCTGGCTATTATAAACATTTTACCTCTATATTGGCTCCATACTTGATAACACTATTTAATGATGTTTTGCAGGGGGGTAAGTTCCCTGAGGAGATGTTATTGGCTAACATGTCTTTAATACCCAAGCCACAGAAAGACCACTGTCTGCCACAAAACTATAGACCAATCTCAGTAATGAATAACGATCTGAAGATATTTAGCCGCATTTTGGCGAACAGGTTGGCTCCTATTATCTCCTCTTTGGTATCTCCAGACCAGTCGGGTTTTATTCCCGACAGATTTATTACTGATAACATTCGTCTCACTCTAAACGTTATTCAAGATGCCAATTTACATTCCAAAGAGGTTCTGTTGATGAGTTTAGACATAAACAAGGCCTTTGACAGTGTTCTTTGGCCCTACTTGTTCTCTTTGCTACAGAAAATGGGCTTCAGTGATGGGTTTTTGGCAGGCATACATGCCCTATACGACTCTCCTAAAACAAGAATAAGGCTTCCTGGCTGTAACTCTGACTTTTTTACATTGGGTAGAGGTACCCGTCAGGGTTGTCCTCTTTCACCCCTTTTGTTTGCGCTGGTGTTGGAACCTTTGGCATTGGCGATCAAATCACATTCGGATATTTCTGGCTATTCGTTATTAGTTTCACATTTTAAGTTGAGCATGTATGCTGATGATGTTATGCTTTTTATTACTAACCCGTTGACTTCTTTGCCTAATTTGTGTGTCGTATTGAATGATTTTGCTAAAGTGTCAGGTCTCACTGTTAATTTTACCAAATCGGTAATTATGCCTGTTAATGTTCCTGACTCCCTAAGTGCATCTCTCCGTAGTTCTTTTCCATTTCGCTGGGTCAAGGACAGGATATCCTATTTGGGGATTAATCTTGCTCCCAGATACTCGGATATGTTTGCGGCTAATTATCCACCATGTGTATCACGTCTCTCTACTCTACTGAAGATTTGGCACGGTTATCATATCTCCTTTCTGGGTAGAGTCACGGCGGTTAAAATGAATATTTTGTCCAAACTGCTTTATTTTTTTAGGGCACTTCCAGTTCCGGTTTCAAAAACGTTTTTGGATCATTTTCAGCGGATTATTAACAATTTTATTTGGGGAAATAAGCATCCACGTTTTGCCTCATCCATTTTGTATCGTTCACAACGGACGGGAGGTCTTGGTCTTCCTAACTTTTGGCTATATTACCTCTCGGCTCGTTTTGCGCAATTATCACAATGGGCTACTATTAACTCTCAAATCCCGTGGATCAAGTTTGAGTCTCAGTCGATACGTCCTTTTTATTTACCGGGAATTTTGTGGTCTAAAATCTCCCCCCGATCGCTTACTTTTCATAACTCTATAGTGACCCACTCACTGACACTTTGGTCCAAATACAAGGCTAAGCTGAGTTTAGTCTCTCATATTCCCCCAGGTGTTTCATTTTTTGGTGATCCTACTTTTGTTGTAGCCTTTTCTTCCCCTCACATGTTTCGTTGGTGGTATGATCGATCCTTTGTCAGATTATCTGATTTCCAAAGAGGAGGATCTTATATTACCTTCGATATGCTGCGCGTGCTATTTGATGTTCCTCTTCGTGAGTACCTTCGTTATAGACAGATTAGGCACTTTTTTAATGCGCACTTTGGCCTTACCCCGTCTTCTCCGATCTCTTTTTTTGAACGTATCAGCCGTGACTCTCCTAGAGGTAAGGGTCTTATTTCAGATCTTTATCACCAATTTTTGATCTGTCTTTTTCATGCTCCCCCTATGTACAGGCAGAGGTGGGAGGAGGATTGTGGTATCACTTTTTCGGATGAGGATTGGGACTCCATGGTGGATAATATATGCAAGAGCTCTAGATCTCTTTTGGTTCGTGAGACGGCCCTTAAAGTTTTAACCAGATGGTATTATACTCCGTCCAGACTACATACAATGTTTCCACAAACATCCCCTTTATGTTTCCGGGGCTGTGGCCGCACAGGCACTTTGGTCCATATGTTTTGGGATTGCCCGAACATATCTTTGATCTGGCGTAAGATATCTGAGGTGGCTACCTCACTATCGGGCAACCCGATGCAGTTGTCCATACAGACCTGTTTATTGGGGGTTCATATCCCAGGGGTCCCTGATGCCACTCTGAGATTGCTACATACATTATGTATTGCCACTTTATGGTCCATTGCCCTGCATTGGCGGTCTAATGTTGTACCCTTGGACTCCGTTTTACACAGAATTGACGCTGTAATGCTTATGGAACGTATTCATTATACACTACTGGATAAGATGCACTTATACGATAAAAAATGGGAGTCATGGAAGGATTGTAGACATTTATTGCATGATTGACAACATCCCCGGTAAGGAATGGCTGACATATATTGTTGATAGATGTATCACTCAATCTATTTTATCATTTATGTATCTCATGCACTCATAACTTTCTTTCTTCCTCTATCTTCTTTTTTATGTTAATATACTTTTATGTATTGTACATTTCAAATGTGCCATATTTTTGTTGACAATATCACTTTCATACTGTGCTGTTGTTTTACTGTCTACTTATGTACAATAAAATCGTTTGTAAACAAAATAAACACTGTATAATATTACTGTATAATAATAACATGTTACATACATTTTCCACCCATATTCAGGGTGTTACGAAAGGACTAGCCCCCACTGCCCCCCATTGTGGCAGCTAGGGGGGGATCCTCTAGATGTCATAATTTAAAAAAAAAAGTGGTCGTGCGGGGCTCTGCCCACCCGTCCACGTCATACATTCACAGTATTCTGTGAATGGGAAAACTACAAGTTCCAACAGTCTTTCAGGCTGCAGTCACTTAAGGTGTAACCTCTCATGCTGAGAGATATTGTTTATGCTCCAAATATGGCAGAATAAGCTGGGTTTAATCCTAAGGGTATGGCTGTTTGAATACTCCGTGATGGTTACTGCTGTGTTCATATTCAATGGTGTTGATGTATTAATTCACCCTGTTCTCTTTGTGAATTTAAACTGCCAATACAGTCTGCTTATCTTTCTAAAGAGCTGTGTGTGTAATTGTTCTACATCTGCTGGGAGTTCTTAAACAAGTTATCCTGGTAGTGTCAGTGAGGGTGAGGCCTTGCCTATGCCTAGGAAGGGCAGAGGACCCAAAATTACTAAGGGCTCTTGCTGGTGTAGCGCTACACTATTGCTAACCTCAAGCTACAGCGCCTCTACAAATAACTGGGACTCAAACTTAGGCCATTTGCAATTCAATAAATTATCAACCCTGTAGCAGTACATATACCCCTGCAAATTCACTGAGGATTCATCCACTATTTAATACCTTGTGTCTGAAATCTATAAACCTGGACCCCTTTCCTGGCATTACTATTCCTCAACCTTCTTCAGCTCTTAGTGCTCATGTACACTGCAGCTGATAAACTCACGTTTAGGAACTGTTCAGCGTTTTTTTCAGCAGCCCCTGAACTCACCCTAATGTTTTCCTATGTGTCCATGTACACATCTTTGTTTACAGGCATTTGAGTTTACAGTCTTTTTTTTTTAACACAGAAAACTTGTGTTCAGCAGTCAATTTTTATCAGCGTCTCAAATGCAAAATGCTTGTAAACGCGGCAAGTCATTTTTTTTTTTTAACTCTTCCAGTTCCCAATGCTGTCCAGAGCCTTTTTTCATCATGAAAAATGCATGCAAAAGCATTTTCAAGGTACTCAGATGGACAAAACACTAAACACCTACCAAGCTTGTCACACATTGTAATAACCAATTCACACCTCAGACCTCTCCCACCCTTGGAAACAAAAGATGGTAATGATGATCAATCACACCTCAAATTCCTCATGAAGACCCCCTGCCAGGTAGCCTTAATGACTCACTCCACCAGACACCTTTCCCACCCTTGGAAACAAAAGAAATGTTAACGAGCAACTCACACCTAAGCTAGTTTCAACACATACTGCTGTCTCTGCTTCTACTCTCTGTATTTTTTTGATCCAGTCTGAAATAGTTAATAACTTACCACTTTTCAGTGCATTCTGGGCACTTGGGAGGTTCTCCTGTGCTTATCTTTAAAAAACTCACATAAACGCATACAAATGTAGCTAAACAGACTTTTTTTAACCTAAGTTTTCCAGCAGTCAGTTTCCATCGTTAAGAAGTATTGCGTGTACATGCTTATAGACAGTACAGAAGAATTTGGACTTCAAGCAGTTGTAGATTCTTGATGAGTCAATTAGCATCTCTAGTAACTTATTAAGTGGAAAGGGTGTGGAACTGAAGAAAACATTTGGGAGCCAACAAACCATGTTAAAGCATCTTTATTAATCACTGCTTTCTATTGTGCACATCCTGAGAAATGTGGCCCTAGGGGTATCTGGAGGCTTCAAGAATCCCTGGCAGGACTTCCAGAACCTCTGACAGTACTTCTGATAGTACCAGCTAAATACCTACCAGTACTTGAAACGGTATCCACAGAATCCCTGCTAGTACTTCCAATGATACTTGAAGGATCCCTGCATTGGTACTTGCAGAAGGCCTACCAGGACTTCCAGAGTTCACTAAAAAGATGCTGGGTCTGTCCCCTGACCAAACTGGTATGTAAGTTCCAGCCATTGATGTGGCTGGTGTTGTGTTTTCTCACTTGCTACCTCTTGTTACAAGAGCTATAATATTTATATGTGAGATTATCTGACTGTTGCCTCCTTGATTGACCCTGCCTGTTTTTCTGCCTGTCACTTTCCAAGACCCCCAGTGTGGACTTGACAACTCTTCTGTTTGCTGCCTGCCAATACTCTTCTGTCTACTCTCTGTTACTGCAGTTCCCACATTATAGCTGTCTCTATTCCTGCTACTCCTTGGTGGGGAGATGCTGAGGACCTTTACCTGGCAAACTGGTACCACTAGGGTCTACAGCCTATCTACACCTTCAGGAGTTCTGGTGAAGACCACATACAGGTGAAAACAGAAAACAAACCTCCTATGCTCAGAGACCCAGATCAGAATTCAGCGGATTGAACCATATATGAAAGTTCATCCGGTGGCCGATCAAAGGTTGTGCAGCTCTAACACAAGGCTGGGGAAGCCCAATAACAGCTGTAATGAAGAACAAAAACAACAGTGCACCAAACTTGTACATTACCTCAGTGAGTAAAGGGTGAATTTATTGAATTGAGATATATACTCACAAAAGTAGCAATATTAAAAGCATATAAAATCCAACAGCAGCGCACTGGGATAGCAGACATGTGCGGGTCCCATCGAGAGGGGAGACTCTCAGGATGAAGCTGACACGTTTTGAAGGGTGATCCCTTCTTCCTCAGGGCTACCTAGCTCGGTGTGCTTTTGTTTTTGTTCTTTGTTACAGAAGACCACATACAGTCATGGCCAAAATTATTGGCACCCCTGCATTTCTGTCAGATAAATGCACCACTTGGCACAGAAAATTGCTGCAATTACAAATGTTTAGGCATGCTCATGTTTATTGCTTTTGTTTGTATTGGTAGGACACAAAAAAGTGGAGAATCAAAAAGCCAAACCCTTGGCATAGGGTAATTTTGGAGCATTTGTTTTCTTTCATTTCAGTAGCTGCTTGGGCCAGCCTTGGGAAGGATGCCTACCTTTGCCTTCCTTAGCATGGCCCCATGACACTCTTCCCTGCTTGACATGGCTTATCCTTAGGCTCTGAGACTTTTTGTAAGAGAGACCAGAGATACTATGGTGGATGCCCAGGATAATGCTGTGAGGGGGAGATGCAGAAAATGAGGAATGAGAAGAATGAACAGTATGGGCCTTTTGCTGCCTACATCTCATTGAGATGCTGCTTTCACCGAGTTTTATGGTGCATGTGTTTCTTCATGCATGTGGTACCCACATGGGTGGTACTTTTACTATGGCTGATACATTGCAGGCCAAAATTGCAAACCACAGTGGTACTTTAAAAAAGGCCCACAATGTAGAGCTATGTGGACTAGTCCTGGTGATCGCAGTAGCCTGTACCAGTGAGGCAGTGGCACAAGATAGATTAGGATGAGTGCTCCCTCCAGTCCTCAGCAACAAGAGATGAGTTTGTCCAGGGGCAGCTTGCAGTTTTGCTTCTCATTCTATCCTCCTCTTCAACTGGTGGCACCTATGGACAGTCTGACACTTCATCATCCACCCCTCCCTCATTGCTTGAGCTTACTTTGCACATAGATGCAGCTACTGAAAGATCATTGTCTCTTCATTTTTGATGTCCCCTCCCTCTGTGGTCATGGTACTATCTTTCTCACTTCAATATTTGAAGGAGAAATGCTTGTGCTTGACTAAGATCATCCTCCTGCAGAAAAGCAGTGATATTGTGATGAAATTACTCACACAATATGTAGCCCACCAAACTACAGTAATTTAGCACAACAAAGCAAATTATAACACAGTATAGCAACTAACTCTCTCCGCACCAGGGGTGGACTGACATCTCATTGGGCCCCCGGGCAATAGGTGATCATGGGGCCCCTGTGTCCTTGCCCACACTCAAAGCACACCCAAAAAAGCCTATAAAATAGGTACCAGGGGCATTTCATGGGGCCCCCTACTGACCCTGGGCCCTTGGGCAGTGCCTGAGTGTTCGAATGGTCAGTCCACCCCTGCTCCACACAGACTGTCAGTCTTTCTAAACTACTAACACACTGTGGAGGTTGATTGCCTAAAGGCAAATAGGCTGTACACTGCAAATGCACTACAAGTGCAGTTGCTCTAGATCTGAGGAGAACATGCAAGAAAAATAAAAAAACAGCATTTTTACTTGCACATGATTGGATGAAAGAAATCAGCAGAGCGTCCCCTCATTTCAGAGCTTTCCCTCGGATATAAAGCAACTGTGCTTGCGGTGCACTTGCAATGTACACTATATTTACCTTTAGTAAATCAACCTCAATGTCTTCTGGGAACCCACCTTTTTATAGTGATGGGGACTAACTGATCAAAACAGCCCCTTACTGGCTCTTCAGAACCAGATGACTTAAGCTCAAAGGCCAGCAGTGCATTATGGTTACAAAGAATTCTTTCTGGTGAGGTTTCATATTAATTCACTGGATCAGAAAAATGTCATACTTGCTGAATCTGCCAAACCCATGGTAAAGCCAAACTCTCATCCCTAAATTTTAATCTGTGGTTCTCTTTGTAATGTTACTAAATACTGAGCTAAGAGTTTACAACAAGCTGTCTTCTGACAGAGGGACACCTGACTGCAGAATAGCTAGACTGGATACAAATCTTCTCTTCGTCTTCAGTACACAACCCTGTCAAGTGTAAGTTTGTAGCAGCAGGATGATGCAGAGAAGCAAGGACACGTGACACGCCCTGAAATGAAATGAAACATCATTTATCAAGCTGGTTTGACACTGCTGATCAGTAAACGTCAGAGATCAGCTGCATAGCTAAAAGAATGGCATGACAAGTGGGAAAATAGGAAAGGACCCCTTTCAGAAGAATATGCAGGTTTAGCAGTGGTGTTTTTTTTTTTACAAGCTCTATCTACTTGGAATTACACAGAACTTCTCAACTGTAGTTTGTATAGCCCAAACCTTAGTGTCCACCTTAACACCAGCTTTAACACTAACCCTTTAATTTCCCGCAAACTACGTGATCACTACATATGCACTGACACAGCAATCGGTGGCTTTGTCAATAAATAAAGCTGGTTATTGCTAGTGCTGAGAGGCAACTATTTCCTAATGTGACAATAATTAAAGTGGTATTAAACCCAAAACCAAAAATGTAATATATTGCAGCTTACCACTTATTAGATGTGGTGGCTGCATCAGTTTTCTTTTTTTAGGCTTTTTTTCCCTCTGTGTTCACCTGGTGATATGACCAGTTACATACCTCCTGTATTAGAATGCCTCTCTGGATGAAGGAGCATAGGGTGCACCTTTAGACAGCAGCATTGTCAGTTCGGGGGGAGATGTACTAGTAGATTTAGATACACTGATATAGCACTTAGCAAGGTAGGATTTTTTTTGTTAGAGGCTTGGTAGCAGTCTGGGATGAGTCAGCCTGGGAGTGAGGCAGGAGTTCACCTCAGGACAGGCTGGGAAGCTCTACAGGTCAAGACTTCTGAAGCCCTCTTACCCTTTTCAGAAACTCCAGAACTTTCTGGAAGAGGGGTGGAGGAAGAGAGGAAGTCTAGTCTGCATGTTTAACCTTCCTAACGGTAATCCCGAGGGTGACTCGGGGTTTAATATTCAGTACCAAAAGCGGTAACCCTGTGCCAAACTCCGGATTACTCTATAGTGCTTCTCCTGCTTTCCCCCCAATCCCTACCTTGTCCTCCAATCCCACAATGTCCTCCCACTGTGTCCTCCAGCCATGTCCTCCGGCCGATGCCAGCATCCATCTTCTGGGTTCCATTCCCTGCGAGCGTTGGTATGCACAGGGGCGGAACCGGCGGGAAATTAAAAAAAGTAAAAGTATGACATACACAATACATTGTAATCTGTTAGAATTACATTACTGTATCAAACCATTTCACCTAAAAGTGCTTTGTCCAGTGCCCTGCCTGCACTTTTACTGATCTGCCTGGAAACTTGAGAACGTCCATGGCATCCAAAGAGTGTCCCTTTTGGTCAAAAGTGGTTTTAGACCAGCTAGAAAACAGCGATAGTGAATTAGAATCACTTTCAGAATTGAGTGATAGTGATTCGTGGAGAAATTTGTCATCAGACACTGACATTATTGATATAAATGTATTATTATATTATTTTTTATAATTGTTTATTATATTATATTTTATGATTCTGTGTGTTTATCATACCCGGGATGTTTACTAGACTCTTCTTTGGACAGATTTAAGTGAGTTATTCCTAAGAATTACAGGCCTACAATATAAAACAACAAATTTCCATGCAAAACAATGTACCGCTTTGACATTAAAAATATTGATTAGTTAGACTGCCAGGGAGTTTAAGGGAACCTGGCCAATCCCCAGGCATGGGGCTGGGAATGGTGGCCAAGGACAACCCTTAAATGTGGTAGAGCCTGAGCAGCTGGGGAGTCGGGTGGAAGATGCACTGAGGGAAGGCTGGACTGTGGAACCTATGAGGGGGCCCCAGGGAGGGGAGTTTACCTATAGGCTGGTTGCTGGACAGAAGATCTTCACTGTTTCACTGCCTCTGAGGGAGGACATCCTAATCAGCAGGGAAGATGCCAGCCCAGTGAAAGGCCTGAAAGCAGATACCAACCCACCACGCTGAAAGGACAGGACAGTGCAAGTACTACTACACCCCCTGGGCCAGATAAAGGGAGAGGGCAGTTAGGTGCAAGACCCAACTTATTCTCATCAGGGTCTACTGCATTGTTAGATCTTGGAATCCTTTGCCCAGGGATACCCTCAGTGCAGCCGGGTGAAGAGGAAGGATTCAGCTGGGGTCTGAGGAGGTACACCAAAGGGGACATCAGTGCTACTTGAAAAGACAGTACTATATTTGCTATTTTCTGGATCCACTTTTTTAGTACAGTGTACACATTGCTGAGAAGTTTGTCCTCAAGTTTACAGTTCCTTGGCCATCCCACATACCCCTAGACCCCATCCAAGTTGTTAACCCCTTAATAAAAACAACTTAAAACCAGCTCGACGGCTGTTTACTGACTTAAGTGAGCAGGTGTGGAAAATGAGTGTTGCCTGGCCGTGCAGAGCTTAGGGGGACCCAAAACAAATCCAGTGGTCCTCAAGAGAGTAGTGCTACATTAACAAATTGAAGCTGAATTCCAGCTAATTATTGTTAAGCAGTTACAAAGTTTTTTTCCTTTTGGGATGAAGGATTTACATACAGTAAATAAATAAAATCTGATTATTGTAAACACCCATGCTAGTGATAAATGGTTTGTCTCATCACTGTAACTGATACATTTGCTGGAGAGCTTGTCCTTTAAAAAACAGACTTACTAGCTAAATAACCAGGTGAAAATAGAAAGCCTAAAAGAGAAAACTAATGCAGCCATCACATCTAAGAAATGGTAAGTTGCCATATAATAAATGTTTGATTTTGGATTTAATACTACTTTACCAGCTACTTTTGATTATTTGTGTCACCTTCTACTGTTGAGAAGTATCCTTTGATGAGAAAGGAGATGCAGATGAACAGGTAAAACTTATATAGAAGGATTTGTTTCATCTCTGTGGATCACCTGAGGCTAGTCACTTCACTGTTATAGGTAAGTGTTTACAACCACTACAGTCTTCTCAACATTCTCAACACCTGTGAGTGAGATTTTCTGCCTGTTACTCATTGTTGCCATACAATCAGCTGTGTGACAGAACTCTTACTGTTGGACAGTGATGATTGAAGAAGGAGAGATGATATTCTCATTGTTTATTCTGCTGCATTTTTCCATGTAGCCCTGATGGGTCTGTGGAGAATTGTTCAGTTCAGGAATTCTGGAAATATATAATTTCAAGCAAGTCAGAAAACCAGAAGATTCTCTAACCTGGCCATTTAGGAATCCAGGAAATGTAGGAATCTAGGAAATCCAGGAATCCTGGCAATACAACTCAGGAAATTCAGTCCATTCAGAAATCAGGCTGTGACGGAACGGGGCGTCCAACCCCCGCCCTTCTCACCAACTCGTGACCGAAGGACCAGCCGATTTCGCACCGCTCTGTTACTTGCGTAACAGTGCCACTCTCAGCTGCTCCCTGCTCAAAGATTTCCCAGCTCGCGGGACTACAATTTATGTGCCAGCAGCCTGAGAGTGATTGTTACTGGGTCAGGTTAATTACGCAATTAACCCTTCACACTGCTAACACCACCTTTTTGTACAGAGTAAGAGGAAACTCGCTAATCTTAGCAGTAACACTATGATGTTTGAATAAGTGTCTGTCTACACACTGTCACCGCAGGCAGATGTATGCAGACGTTTAAAACACACAATTGCGCTCTTCAGAGACAGGGATTCTTAGTTTGCATTAAAGAGCTTTAGAAACAGTTCAACACTTTTCAGAAAATAGGATTTATTACTAAAAAGGTCAGAATGGTGCAATAAAAATATTTACAGAAAAAGATGTAGCCAATATATATATATAAATACAGAGAGCAATACCACAACAGAGAGATAACAGAAAGAAGTTTAGAGAGGTAGAATACTTGCCGTCAGCCTTGGTTTAAGCAGCATCAAGGATCCTGAGCAAAAGGGTGCCTTTTCTCCCAAAGTTGGTTCCTGATGTTAAAAGGGAGATCTCTCTCAGGCCAGCTTATTTTCTAGTCCACTAGCAGGGTGTCTCCTTAAAGCAGAGAACCAATCGCCTCATTTGGAATAAAGAATTTATTCCAAATTCATAAAGAATTTACATCATAGAGGAATCCAAGAAAATCAGGAATACAAACCATCCAGGAATCTGAGCTATAGGTCATTCAAGACACCATACAGGAAATTTAGGTCATGCAAGAATCCAAGAAATCCAGAAACCCAGGCCACACAGAAATGTAGATAATTTAGGAATGCAGGCAATTGGCGAATCTAGGCCATACAGGAATCCAGATCATTCAGAAATCCAGGTAATTTAGGAATCCAGGTCATTCAGGAATTCAGATCATTCAGAAATGTGGGTCATATGGGAATTTAGAAAATTTTGTATACCTGGCAATAGTGATTTATGAATTTACTGTAAATGATAATTATATACAGGGTGGAGTCTGGCATGAAGATAAGAGCAATCTAAATACTTTATATTAGGTAAAAAATGTATATTTCTCTACAGATTTATACAACAGACTGGCAATAGAGAAAGTTGTGGGGAACAGGGGGGACAAGGGAATTTGGCTCAAAAAAGAGAAACAATCGAGAACTGTGCCCAATGATGCACAATGTGGAACACATCCTGTATGAGACAATCACAGATGGGTATGAATAAGAGAAGAGGAGATGGATAATACAGATTATCAGCGTACACAGGGAGACTGCGCTCACAGGCAGCCTACACACTGAACACAGAGTTATTATTCAGAATCTCAACTGCATTTTAGGGAGGCAATGTCTAGACTTTGTTCTGCCCACGCACCTTCTAATCCATCCCAATGAGAAGAGCCTAACCGACAAAGTTTTCTCTCCATCCTTTTGGAGGTTGAAGAGGTTGAAGTAAAACCCATTAATTTTAGTTTAATCATTTTTATCTGATTTAAATAACAAGCAATAAACAATTATGAAAGAGATAGGAATGAAAAAAACTTACATGACTGTGTTGTTACAGTCAGTTAAATAATTTTGTAAGCAATGCTTCATATTAGCAAGGACAGGAAAAGTGATGTTAGTTCATTATACAATATATATGAGCTATGCACCAGAAATGTATTTCCTTAAATTTCTTTTAGACAAACACGTTATTGATGAGGCTCCAAGAATGAGTAATGGAAGAGAAGGTAGATTGAAAAGGCAGGGAATAAAGAAGATCAGAAGGGATCAATGAGATGGGTTGGGGCTGGATAGATTATGTCCAACATTACCTTGTTGTATTAAAAAAAATTAAAATTGATAAATAAACAGATCACACAGTTCCTATATGTACATACAGTACATGAATGTCACTTTTTTTGTTTATCTTCATCACTTTGATACAACCCATATATGAATAGAGAGGGGAATGGCTAAAACTCCTTTCTTTTTTTTTTATATTGCTACTTTCTTTCCTAGATATACAACCTAAAGTGTGAGGAAAATCTCTATAAAGTGAGGGGAGATCCCCCCTTAGACTGTTTGTCACTCATTGGAGGATTACTCCTCACTTCCTGCTCAAGCTTTAGAGACAGCTATAAAATGTTGTATTTCCCATCACTTTCTGCTTCAGTGACAATGGCCATCATGAACTGAATAAGTTTAACCCCTACTTGGGGACACAGACAGCAATAATAACCTGTCGTCAGGTGTTTTAAAACTAAAAAAAGGTTTGTCACTGGACACACATCAAAAGAAGGTCATGTGCATGTATGGTCAATGGTTTTTAAAGCAGGATTGTTTTATTTATTTTCAAAGTTGTGTGCAAATGGGATGTTTTAACAAATGGAGTAATGATTACTCAAAGTCAAAGCCTTGTGTAGGGACTCTGCTTTTAGCTGGAGTGTCTCTAGTTCAATTTTAGTGTTATAGGAAGGATGTAGTCAGCCTATGCTCTGATTTATTGTTTCTGTGTTCATTGGGTTTCCCTTGTTGCCATAACATGCCCCTGGAAGACAGAGCAAATAGATGCATGAATTTTGAGCTATGAATATTTAGGTCTCTCTGGATAGCCACTAGAAGGTTTATTGCCAGTGGTGTATGCTGGGGAAGGACATATTACAGGTGAAACTCAAAAAATTAGAATATCGCGCAAAAGTTCATTTATTTCAGTAATGCAACTTAAAAGGTGAAACTAATATATGAGATAGACTCATTACATGCAAAGCAAGATAGTTCAAGCCGTGATTTGTCATAATTGTGATGATTATGGCTTACAGCTCATGAAAACCCTAAATCCACAATCTCAGAAAATTATAAAATTATAATATTGTGAAAAGGTGCAATATTCTAGGCTCAAAGTGTCCCACTCTAATCAGTTAATTAAGCCATAACACCTGCAAAGGGTTCCTGAGCCTTTAAATGGTCTCTCAGTCTGGTTCAGTAGGAATCACAATCATGGGAAAGACTGCTGACCTGACAGTTGTGCAGAAAACCATCATTGACACCCTCCATAAGGAGGGTAAACCTCAAAAGGTAATTGCAAAATAAGTTGGATATTCCCAAAGTGCTGTATAAAAGCACATTAATAGAAAGTTATGTGGAAGGGAAAAGTGTGGAATAAAAAGGTGCACAAGCAGCAGGGATGACCGCACCCTGGAGAGGATTGTCAGGAAAAGGCCATTCAAAAGTGTTGGGGACTTTCACAAGGAGTGGACTGAGGCTGGAGTCAGTGAATCAAGAGCCACCACACACAGACGGATCCTGGACATGGGCTTCAAATGTCGTATTCCTCTTGTCAAGCCGATCCTGAACAACAAACAACGTCAGAAGCGTCTTACCTGGGCTAAAGAAAAACAGACCTGGTCTGTTGCTCAGTGGTCCAAAGTCTTCTTTTCTGATGACAGCAACTTTTGCATCTCATTTGGAAACCAAGGACCCAGACTATGGATGAAGAATGGAGAAGCACACACTGCAAGATGCTTGAAGTCCAGTGTGAAGTTTCCACAGTCAGTGTTGATTTGGGGAGCCATGTCATCTGCTGGTGTTGGTCCACTGTGCTTCATTAAGTCCAGGGTCAACGCAGCCGTCTACCAGGAGATTTTGGAGCACTTCATGCTTTCTTCCGCAGATGAGCTTTATGGCGATGCTGACTTCATTTTCCAGCAGAACTTGGCACCCACACTGCCAAAAGCACCAAAACTTGGTTCAATGACCGTAGGATTACTGTGCTTGATTGGCCAGCAAACTTGCCTGACCTGAACCCCATAGAGAATCTATGGGGCATTGCCAAGAGAAAGATGAGAGACATGAGACCGAACAATGCAGAAGAGCTGAAGGCCGCTATTGAAGCATCCTGGTCTTCCATAACACCTCAGCAGTGCCACAGGCTGATAGCTTCCATGCCACGCTGCATTGAGGCAGTAATTGCTGCAAAAGGGGCCCAAACCAAGTACTGAGTACATACGCATGCTTATACTTTTCAGAGGTCCGATATTGTTCTATGTACAATCCTTGTTTTATTGATTGCATGTAATATTCTAATTTTCTGAGATTGTGGATTTGGGGTTTTCATGAGCTGTAAGCCATAATCATCACAATTATGACAAATCATATCTTGAACTATCTTGCTTTGCATGTAATGAGTCTTTCATATATTAGTTTCACCTTTTAAGTTGCATTACTGAAATAAATGAACTTTTGCATGATATTCTAATTTTTCAAGTTTCACCTGTATATTTGGGATGATTTTGGGCTGCGTTTTTGCATCCTGGGCTGCTGCCAGGAGGGGAGGCTGTGTTGGTGGTCTCTACTTCAAAGCCCTGCTGCATGGGTAGGGTAATTTACAATTGAACAGTGTCCCAGAAAGCTGGCTATAAGCTGCTGCCAGAGGACATTGTCATTGTCATAATAAAGGATTCTGACCTGAAAGTTGAAATGCTAACTCCTCGAGCCATCTGGGGGTCCTCCTTATCTCCCCAGCAGATGCCTGTACATCACCCTGTCCCTATGCAAAAATATAAAAGGCTGCCCGCCCTTCCAAAACAAAGGGATGCTAGCGTGGTTACTCATAAGTGGCGCACATGTTACAGGCCAGTCCAGAGCCTGTTAATCACAATGGCAAACAGTGTTAGTGTATGCATCGAACAGCGTGTGGTGATAAATTTTCTTGTGAACGAAGGCCACAGATATCTGTCAAAGACTTCAAACACAGTACAGTGCAGTAAGACATTTGAATAGGGTAAACGTTTTAAAGATGGCTGTATGTCCATTAGTTATGATCCCGGCCTTGGTGGTTCCCAGCCCACAGCAGTCATTCCTGTGAACATTCAGCACGTGGAATGCCTGATCCTGGATAATCATCACATAACCTGTTGTGAAATTGCACAAGAGATGAACTTTCTGTGGGAACTGTGAACACATTGATGATGAAGTGAAACAGGCTATCCTAGGATGGTGACAAATCTTTCTATGCCAAAGCTTCCCAGGCATTAGTTAAACACTGGGATAAGTGTATACATGTAGCAGCGGAGTAAGCTGAAAAAAAAATGCAGTTTCCACTCCTTGAAATGTGTTCTTTTATTATGTAAGTGTAGCACCCTCCTAGTTAATCAGGGGGAGCTCTAGCTCAATTGTTAGTCAGGAGGGTGCAGTAGTTAGCATGATCAAATTGTGCTCAGAGCTGAGAGACTCTGCAGACTATCCCTCTAGAATTTTCCCTGTTCTAGAACTTTGGAGAAAGGTCTAGAAGCAGAGGGCAGATTTGAGGAGTGGCAGGTATGTACTCTTAGATGATCCTGGCCAATCCCCAACAGGTGGCTTGGCAATGGTCCAGGACAACCTTTGAGATTAACTGAATCTGCTCAGATGCAGGAGAGTCCAGGTGGGAGAGGGAGAAGGATGTGAGGCTGGAGGCAGGAACCTGTGAGGGGGCCCAGATGGAGAGGGGCTCGCTTGCAGGCAGAGGATCTTGGAAGGAGGAAATCTGGGGACGTCACAGGCCCCCTGAGAGAAGAACACCTGTGAGGCAGGGAAGGAGTGGCCCAGCTAGAAGGCCTGGTAGCAACCACTGACCCACCAGCAGCACAGGAGAAGGACTGAGTAGATCTGCACCCCCTGAGCCAGATAGGGGAGGGAGAACTCTGGTGGGAAACCAGATTATCTACCACCTGGGACTATCTTAAAGTGACAGGTACTGCATCCCCTGCTCAGGGATTCCTTCAGGCAGCCACATAGAGGAGAGTCTGGGGTGGTACATCAAGAGAGGCTGGCTAGCTCTCCAGAAGACGATCTTTTGCTGTATAGACTTGTAAATAGTTTCAGGAAGTTTGTTCTCAATTCCAGTTCCATTGGGCATCCTGTACACCCTTTACCCCATCCAAGTTTTATTATCCCCTAATAAAACTTCAAAACAAGCTCAAGGACTGGTCACTGTCTCCTGGATGCAAGTTGGAATGGAAAATGCACGTTGCCTGGCTGTGCAGGACTATAGTGGGACCCAAAACTATTGCAAGTCCTAAGGCGGTAGTGCTACATACACTCAAAAGTCCTGGTTTGACTTGAACACCCCTCATATAGCAATTTTGGATAGATAGATAGATATATATGTATTGGCTAATGGGTGTTATTGTACTCCTATTGCGATTTCTTTTTTTTTCTATACCTGATGAAGAGGGTGTTTTAAACCCCTCAAATAAATTTGCTACTTTTTGGATTGTCCCCCTAACTTTTTTTAGAATAAAGTTGTACCTGGACCTCTTACCAGTGGTCTTTTAAAGTTTAATGTTTTTTTAATAACAAACATGTTATACTTGATCTGTGCAATAGAATTGCACAAAGTGGTCTCTTTCCTCCTCTTCTGGGCTTTTCCACTGGCACTCCTGGCTCCTCCTCCTCCTCTTGTTGTGCCACCATAGGAAGCCACTTTCTATGGTGGCACACTTGTGGGATCGATCTTAAGCCAAGCTGCCTGTGTCCATAGACACAGACAGCATGGCTCGACCCCGCTCCCCCAGCTCCATCACAGGATTTGACTGACAGTAGCGACAGCCATTGGCTCCTGCTGCCTCAGCAAAGCCTGTGAGAGTGGGGAGAGCCACTACAGGCGGGCACAGCATTGGATAGAGTGAGGGCTCAGGTAAGTATAAGATGAGGTGAGGGGGCAATATTATTCCCTAAACATTTTTTACCTTAATGAAAGGAATGCATGAAGGTGAAAATGTTTAGGTTTTAGAACTACTTTCTATTTCTATTTTTGTTACATTACATTACAACGTTCAAGCCAAGAAGACCAAGGATCCTCTGTTGTGTAGAAGCTCCCTACCCTTGATCCAGATTATATACATCAACATCAATACTCTTAGTTACCAATATGATATCCTTATGGGCCCAGTGCTATTTTTTCACTTTTCTCAACACATGCTGTATTAGAGAGGTAGATTTTTCCCTGCCCTGCTCCAGCTTGTGAAATGAGGTAGCAGCAGGCAAGGAATACAAGGAGGAGTGTTGAGATGCAGAACATCTTTTGGGGAGGCTTCCTTCTCTGATAAAAGGAGAGCAATCTAGGGGATCTACTGCTTGTATCCAAACGTTGGACAAGATTTTGTGCAAGGAAACTGCTGCATTTCCAGAAGGTGGCTGGATCCTGCACATTGTAGGCATACCTGCAGGGAGAAAACCTAAGGGTGTAGGCTGACTGCCCCTCTACAGCAGGACTTTGGCAGTAGACACTTGTTGCTGACACAATCAAAGTCTGTTTTCAGCACATCATCACATACTTGCCATTACAGTTGCCATAGCTGCCAATAAGTTAGTCAGTCTCCTTAATGAGGGATGCCAGGAATAAAGTTAGAGGCAGAGGTTCTGCCTTCCGAGGTAATAGGGCTTTTTATGGTTTTTTGTTTCCAAGGAGCCTGCAGAGCATTGCACCTGTGACCAGCAGATCACAGGTGCAATCTCAGGCTTCTGCAGACTCTCAGCATAGCTGTCTGCCCAAAACTCATATGGGCAGGCAGTTCTGTGAGATCAGGAGGATCAATGCATCACCCAGTGCCTTGGAAACCAATAAAATGTAACCAAACCCGGATGGTGTGGGTGGGCACCTCCCACATCCAATCCCCCAATTGCATCTTGATGGGGCACACACAGGATCCATCTGGTTATAGGACTGGTCACCATAACCAGTTCCCACGCTGCACACTTCCAGGACCCCTGTCAGCCACATACAGCGACTTGGAAGTGACGTGGTGCTTGGAACAACGTAACATCCTATGGATGTCCTTAAGTGTCCCACGCAGAAAAATTGTAAAAAGCAAGTTTACACAAAATGTACTAGCAACAAAGAGCACAGCCTGGGGCTTTACTACAAGAGTGAAGATACCAAGGAGAACTGGAAATGGAGTGAAGAGCAATGGTGAGAATGTAAGAATATGACTTTTGTAATTTCCCTTCTGTGTTTGATGTGAATTTTTTCAACGTAGATGGAAAGTTCTCACAAAGTAGAGGATGTGTATGTGTCTCATGTAGAATATGCTGATGTAGCAGAAAGCAGAATTAATATTTTAACCACTTGCCCTCCAGAGGATTTACCCCCCTGCAGCAGGCATTCTGACACTGGGTGGGAACTGACTAACTGCCGCTGACATCCCAATGGCCCTAATACAGTGATCAGTGCTAATAAAAAGCATTGACACTGCACTAATGACACTGGGCAGGAAGGGGTTAACTGTGTGCTGTTTTACTGTGTGTGCTTTACTAGGGAAACATGCTGCTGTGTATTTCGCTGCTGTGCAGAGAAATACACAGCAGCATGTTATTACTGGCAGGAGAAAGACCTATGTTGTTTACAGGTCTTTCCCCTGCCACTGTTTCTCAGCAATCGCAGGGTGCCGGTGGGGAATCTTCAGCCAGGACCCGGTAATCGACATCTGCAGTCGCCAATGGCGGTGCGGGTAGGGCAGCACACGCCCCATGCCCGAAAATGCGAAATCATGTATATATACACACAGGATTTTTCACAGCCCTGCCGCCCTGTAGCAGTACTTCTGCTAGGGCGGTTGGGAAGCAGTTAGTAAAAGACCACATAGATGAGTTCTTGCTGGAAAAAATATTTTAAGGAACAGACAGCATGGATTCATGAAAGACAGAAGTTGTGAAACAAATCTGATTTCTTTTTATGAGGTGAATGCATGAAGGTAAAAAACCTTGAGCCTTTACAATCGCTTTAAGTGCATCAAAGCACTATATTCTCATTCCCCCTATTTCTATATCCAGTAATAAATTTAGACAATCCCTGTATAATGTCAGATAGGTCTAAAAGGGAGAGACAGAGGTTCTACACATGCAGGGGACAAGCAAGTTCTGCATGTGCAAAATAAAAATAAAAAAATGAACCACTTGGAAGAAGTGATGAGGAAGAACCTCTTGCAATATTTCTGGAAAGTAGCAGGACCAGAATTAGAATCAGAAAAATGTATTATTATTTTACAATAAAATCATAAAATGAAATGCAGCCCCCCACATTAAAATACATCAAATTCCTAACATGAAACACCATCTTCATGAAAACACATACATGATTTTTAATATTACCCTAAAAAGCTTCTAACATTCAACACATACAGTACGTCACATTTTATTCAAAAGATAATAGAGCGAAATAAAATTATACGATATTAAAATGATAAATATATGTATAGGTATAAGTAAAAGTATAGTAAAAGTATAGCAGCTAGCACTCAGGGTATAGGTAACAGTCCCAGAATTGCAATCTTTAAAATATTAGTGCAGCACTAAAATGCATGTCACAATTTTATAAACACATGTAAATGAGCATATAGGTGAATAAAGTGCAAAAAAGTGCAATATCAATATAAATTGCATAAATAATTCAAATGATGCTAAAACAAATAAAAGGAGTTCATAGAATTATTTGTGAATATTACAACATCTTTTGTGCAAAGATGTCGGCTGAAATAGTGCCTATGAGTGGCACGTGAGTGGCACGTGAGGTTATCCATGATGAACAATGGTGCAAGAACCACCCTTGGGACGGATGTACACTCACCAGACCATAAATAATAATGCGCATGGGTTATAAAACATTGCACATCTGGGGGTGCAGCGGTATGCTGGCAGCTACAGGATCATTCATCCATCAGGGTGGGTGCCTGGTGGTCCTGGGGAGGAATCATCTCAGCCACAGGAGCCAGAAACATGCTTATAATGTAGTATTTTATAATAGTAATGGTAGCAAGTATCATAAAAGTATCCACATGGAGTAACACAAAGTAATAAAATAAAGTACCAAGATGGCTGCCGCTCCTCTGTAGCGGCGGCTAGACGTCAGCAATAGGGCTCCGCCCAACACATTTCATGTAATAACACATCCTCAGGGCACACCCATATTTAACCATAAACAGCCAATAGCATTCAAAGCTGCATTTTTGGAAATGTGTTTAGATGTATTTAGGCATGACAAGTGCTTTTCTGGCCATTGAAATTAATTAATAATCAAGTGCCAAATGTGTCTAGCTTTAATGTGCCCCTGCTTCTAAACGACTGTAAATGCCTATGTCTGCATAGGAACATAGGCTAACATTAAGGGACCATTCACAGTAATGTAACACAATACAGCATTGTTTATAGCTCTGTATAGTAGCAACTTTTTCTTGCCGTGGAAAATGTAGCACAATAAAGCACTGTCTATTGCACCATATAGCAATCTATAGCAGCAACTATCTCTCCTTATAGCACTGCATCGCAAAACTATCACTCCACACAAAATGTAGTACAATACAGCACTGGGTATAGCAGCAACTATATCTCCTTGGAAAATGTAGCACTATACAGCAGCAACTATCTCTCCCAAACACTGTCCACTCACCCTATCTACTCTAAGTCTGAAACACACTATAAAAGGCTGCTGGGAACGCTGACGTTTATAGGGATGGGCTAGAACATCAGAAAGCCTTCATTATTGGCCCTGCTAAGGCACTTGACCACAGTGCAAAGGCCACTAGGTATATTATTGGTATCTAGTTGTTATAGCTGTAGACAGCCTCATTAGTTTGCACTTTTTCCAAACTGCGAATTTACTTGATTTTTCCCATGAACTTGTGTTTGACCCGAACCCAGAGTTCAACCCTACCATTAAGGGAAATCAGGAGCATGCAACAGGGACCAAGCACTGCAATAAGCAGCATGAAAATTCTATACAAATGGCCCGCTGGTGATATAAAGAACACTCTCACTGCCTCCCCACACCCAATCTATTGATTTCTGGCCAGGGATCATTAAGTATTTAAATGGAGACTGATGAGCCATCCTCGCTTTCAGCTCATGGTCTTAATTCTTCGTAACTACCAAAAAAATCATTAGTTCAATCACAGTCATTAATGAAGTCATAAATCATTATGGGAATAATTCTCCTTGAATTGGATTACTTTTTCAATTATTTTGTTCTATCTCCTCCCCCGGCCTTGCGTACCTCTCTTCATTATCTTGCCAAGAAATGAGTCGCCTTGTAAGGTGTCAGCGGACACTAAATTTCAATGAGCCTCTTGATACCGCAAAGTCATTTCCATGTCTAAATGTAACAGTAAAAGTGTCAGTAAAGCTTTCTACGAGAAAGGCCAAGCCATGGTGTGTTGTGCTTGGTTAGATACAAAAAGCTATACAATCAGTAATGGCGTTACACTAATTGTAGGTCACCCAAGAGGCTGCCAAGGTCATTGTTTGATAACCTTATAGCTCAGCTGTCAGCAAATCCAATGGCAGTCAGCTCAGGAATAACAATTAGTTCAGCACAGAGGGACACTATCACCCAAAGAGGAAAACCTATAATTTATATTTAGGTTGCTTTTGTTGATATAGTAATTATGGAACAAAAAATGATTTATAATTTCCATAATTAATATAGGTCTTGCTAAACAGTAAATTGACATTTCCATTGTGCTTGTACGGTTAACAGATTGTCAGCTTTGGGCTGCAGTAAACAATTATATATTGAACTACCTTTCTGTTTGTTTGCAACATTTGAGTTACCTTGCTGAAAAACAGACAGTGAGCTGTAGAAAAATCCCAATCTATTCATGCAGTTCTCTGTAATCAGATGTAATTGTCTGAAGTCCATCAGACCCTTTTGCTAATGTGGAGTAGCAAATGTATAGATAGGTAAAATGTAATTGTATCTGCCCCCCCCCCCCAAAAAAAAAATAAAAAAATATTTGTTTACCAGTGGCTCCCTTTTGGGGGTTTTGTTTCCTTTTATCTTCACTCCTCTGAATAGCACACTTTAAGTCCCTGATTGGCTACAATCATTAACTGTATCTATGGAGGGAGCCATGATTGCCAGCCACCCAGGCCAAGTTACAAACATGCTGCCCTTTCTTCATCTCCTTACAAGGGGTCAAAGGACAAGTATTTAACAGAAGAAAGGCAACTTTCTGTCCAGATCACAAGAAGTTACAAGAACACTGCATTTCTGGCAAGATCACGAGGTATTTTCTGGACTTGCTGATCACGAGGTATTTTCTGGACTTACTGAAAATGTTCTTAGCATAAGGTTCTTAACTCACATTCATACATACACATACTAGGGACAGTTTAGACAGGATCCAGTTAACCTACCAGGATATATTTGGAGTGTGGAAGGAAACCTACACAGCCACAGGGAGAACATGCAAACACCAGGCAGGTGAGTTTTGAACTGCCTGGATTGCATCTTTATGCTGTCATGGAGACTAAAAGTGGCCATACATGGATCAAATTCAACGGGTTCAGCAGGGACCGGTAAAATTTCAATCCATGTATGGGCAGTCTGGTTTTACAGAAGTTGATCTATCAATCAAAATCTGTAAAACCAGACTGTGGGGTTTTTTCCCAATCAGTGTCAGTTACAGATGACAATACCAATCATTGTATTCTGATGGCAGGGAAGGCTCCCGGCTGTCAGAACACGTTAGCACATCAGGAGTGACTCCCCCATCCACATAATTGGGTCATTTATTGCGTTTAACCTGCTGGTTGAATGAAAAAAATTAATAATTTATGGCCAGCTACCCGACAATGCTTCAGGGCAAAATTATACCATGTACCTGTTCTTCTGGTGATTATCCATAGCTGTAGACCTTAGCAATGGATAGTAATGTAGATTGTATGGCATGCCACAAGCCTCATATTTAAATAATCTGTTTGGAAGTGTAGAATGCCTTGAACATAGAGGTGACACTCTGAATTCCCACAATCAACCAGAAGTGTAGGAGTTAACAGCTGGCTGAAGAATAGGTTGATATAGACAACAAATACTAACACAAGTAGTGATAGGTCAACACCACAAAGTAAAATACACGTCTGTGTCTGGATGATTAGAGCTAACTGAAAGCCACTCCATAGAAGAAGGATATGGAGGGACAATGCAATGATTTAATTCTACCCTCTTGTACAATGCTGTGAGCTCGTAAGGGGGACCCCAGCTTATTTCTATGAAGCCAGCATGTACAGCTGGCTCCCCCTATACAAACAGGTTTTCAAGGCGTAATGCTGGTGTGCAGCCTAAACCACCTAGTGTTACATGCATTGATGCCAGTTCTAGACCTCCTCTCTCCATCCTCCTGGTCACCACATCTTTAATTCCTGTCTACCTGGAGTATTTGCACACATAGACCTATGTTTGATATGTGGTGCAAAGAGAAGCTCCAGAAGCCCAGCCATCCACCTAGGGCCCATGAGACAGGGGGGCTTGGGTCACCTGACGCATGCAACACAAGAGGGTTCTATCTCACCATTTATCTTCAATCACCACCCACCAGAGCCGACCAGGATTGCACAAGTAAAGCACACAACTTTCTAGACCCCATGCATTGGCTGTAATTAACACTTTGCTCTTTTAGGACCTCACACATAGGCTCTTTGTTGTGATTAAAAACTCCTTTACTTGTTTCAATCAAGCAGAACATCTATACTAATCGCAAAGTTGTTCCCAAATAATGGTAAATAGAACTTTAGAGCAAACGGTCACTGCTCAGGCCAAACATGAGGTATGAGGGGAGTAAGTGTACTCACGCAGGTACACTTAAGGCTTCCAGTTCCTTCTTATCTCCACATTCCATTCTGAGGCCTATTAGAGTCTTTCTTCAGCCCTGAAGAAGGGGAGAGCACAATCACTCTTCACTGCTGTTTTCTCCTTTTGTTCTAGGCTGTCTAACCCCAAACTAAGCTCCACCAACACTATAAAAAGGCAAACTCACTAGAGTTCCACCTGCAGGGAGGAGTAGGAATTAAAGTTAACCTGCACCTGCCTATGAGTCTAAGAGGGAGTAAGAGCAGAGTGCACAGAAAGATGGTCTCATTAGTATACTAATGCCTTTCACTATTCAAAAAGAAGTTTTGGGGTGCGTTACTGACCAAGCTGTCCCGTAGTGTCAGTCAGTGGAAAAAAATGAAGTGTCTAGTTGTCTAAACAGAATTACTGTACATATCTTTTGTCAGATAGTACAATTTACATATGTGCATATCATGTATTTGTCTAGAGTTCAGCATTACCAAAGTTTTGAAAAGTAACAGCATAAACGACATTGGAATTATTAGACTTACAGGTCATAACCTAGCAAAGTTTTAAAGATCCCTTTATCCTACTGAACATTTTCCTTAGACCATTACTATTTGGGTCCTGTACAAGACATTCCAAAAAATTTTGAAGTTCACAATAATTGGTATTAGATCATGGCAGCTAAGAAATAGTACTTGTTAAAAAGCAAAGAATTGCTGAAATGGCCAAGCCAATGGAACTGACCCCCTTTGATACTATTTGTCTGTGAACTGGAATTCATGTATCAAGCTTGGGGGAATTAGGGGAGCTACGTTCCGGTTTACACAATACACAATAACCTTTTCAGTCTTTGAAGGTGTGATAGCTTAGTAACTGCCTTGCAGCTAAGTAATTGGCTTCCCAAACACGTTCCCTAAACTTTACCATACATTGAGGGGAATGTATTAAAACTGGAGCAGCCAGAATCTGGAGTAGCTGTGTATGGCAATCAATCAGCTTCTATTGTTTATTTTTAAAGCAAAAGTGAAAAAAGAAGCTGGTTGGTTGTCATGCTATCTGTTCCAAATTCTGTCTCCTCCAGTTTTAATAAATTACCCCCATCGTATAAGATTTTATTGGAATATAATGTCATCTTCACATTAGTGTCAGTCTGTGGGTTAATGGTATCCTTTCCTACCCCATTATTTACACTGCTGCATCACAAGAGGAAAAGGACCCATTGCATCACGGTTGCTGATTTTTCTTGTTTTCATGATTTGGACCTCCTTGGCTAGCAGTGGTAAATTCAATACAACATTTGAAATGTAAAGCCTAAGTTTAGTCAAAGGGTTTTTTTTAAATTAGCACAAAGGACAGAACTTACAATCAATACAGTATGCCCCTTGTGCTGATGGCTACAGTTTTAGCTGAAATCTTCTGTCCTATAATCATCCCATAGCCATAATCTTCTGCTGCTGCAGGTGTCACCAGTACCAAGGAACTTGTCAAAGGCATTCATCAAGAGTGCTGACTAAGGGGTTGAGTTACTAAAACTGTAGAGTGCAAAATCTGATGCAGCTGTGCACAGTAACCAAACAGTTTCTAATTTTGGCTTGTTCAACTATAATGATACTAAAGATTCAGCTTTAAAAAAAAAAAAATAACAAACATGTCATACTTACCTGCTCTATGCAATGGCTCCTGGCTCCTCCCTTCTGCTGAGGGCCCACACAGCAAGCTGCTTGTTCTGGACACACAGAGCGCAACTCTGCCCCGCCACCGCTCCCTCCTCACTGGCCGTGCTTGACAGTGGCGGGAGCCAATGGCTCCCGCTCCTGTGTCTCAGGCAATGAGGAGGGAGAGCTGCTGCTCTCGTGCACATCGCTGGATCATGCTCAGGTATTAGGAGGGGCTGAGGGGGGAGATGCACACTGAAGGTTTTCTACCTTCATGCAAAGAATGAGAATAGAACAACCACTTTAAGCTTTGACCCCCAAAAAATACCTGGAAGCTGATTTCTATGCAGAGCTGTCCTTTTCACACCCTCCTTTATTCCTAGAAGCTGTACTATAGCTTTCATCAATGGGTGAATGGATGAAAGGTCCACCCCCCTACATTCACAGATTGTTTTCACTTATATTGGGGTGTCACCCCCATCCCTAGCAGGTGGAGTGGGGTGACCACTTTACATTTTTAACATTTAAAGGCATTCAATGTAAACTGTTATATTTATTTCAACAGTTTATTGACAAACTGACTAAAACTCCAGATGTAGCCAACTGAACAGGCAAGGGAGGGGCAGAGTCACTGCTCAGACTATTTGGTAAACAGCAAGCATTTTCTCAGTCAAGCTATTCGGGATAGCCTAGAAATTACCTGAAAGGGAGCCAAGTGCTCAGTGTACTGGTGAAAATGAGGATACAAAATAATCATTTCTACCAGTTGGATAAAGTGTTTAACAAAATATACACACATTTGCTTCACTGGTTTTATTTTCAATTTTCCTCCACCACTAATATATACTCAACATTTAATTTAAATTTCTAAAGTGCTTTGCTCCCATAGAAAATCAAAACACTTAGGAGGTGAGGCAGCCATCTTGGGCACACTCACTTGAGACAATTATCTTACCAGCATGTGGAAGTAAACCAGATTTCCCAAGGGAAGCCCACACAAGGAGCTTGATGTCCCCTGAGTAGATTCCTAGTAACGTGACAATGTGTAGGAACTCTTGGTTCCCTTGGTGCACAGAATACCAGCCCACCTGGCTACGGTATCTGATCCCAGAACAAGGGACAGGGTAAGCTATGAACTGTCCCCTGAAAATTTGGCAGAACTTGCATCCAGCAGACCTCTCCTTTCTAGGCCCTGGGGTTGTAGTGGTACTCACACTGTCCTTGTCCTGCAGCTGTGGATAGAACTGCTTTCAAACCTTCCAGCTGGGCTGGTTCCTCTCCAAGCGTTGCAGGCTGTCCTTCTCCAGTGGACTGAACGGCAGTGGAGCTCCCTCTTTCAGATTTTCATTTTGCAGCCTCCAACCTGGAAGCAGAACCCCCTTCTCTGGGGTTCCCTCCCAGGCCACACAGCAACACCTCTCAGCAATCCATCTTCCACCCAACTCCCCTGCTATCGTAATGCTCTCATATTTATGGGCTAGTCTACCACACACTACCAGGGCCTCTTAGCCTGGGTTATCCCATGAAGCACACAGCCCACATATAATGCATATCATCACATATGGAATCAGCATAAAAGACTGTATAGAATGTATCCTCTTCCTAAGAGTGTCCCAAGGATAAGCTACTAGACCAAAGTATGCAATGAATATGTAAACTTAAGGTGTGTCACCACATTCCTACTGCTACTTGGCACCGTACTACTGTGCAGCTCACTCAAGCTTGAGCTGAGCTTGTTGGGACAACCAGGTTTAACCATCAAAAATTCCTCATAAATAGTGTATCAAACAGGTATAACACCCAATAGGGGAAGCATATATTGCGGCTAGGAGTATTAGGGCGGCATAGCCAGTGATGCAAATTGGCTGTACGCTGGGCACAGTCCAAAAATAGGAGGGAGAGATAGTAAATGGCTCAAGCTTGGGTACATACAAACAGATCACTCTTAAAACCACTCTCAGAACCTCCTTATGCATAAAACAAATCAGCAAAGGTAAAACAAATCAGCAAAAGTAAAGTTCAGAGTGACAGAAGCAACATACCATAGCAGTAATAGAAAGACAGTGCTGTGCATCAATAAAGTCTTCCACAGCAGACTCTCACTCTTTCTAATAATCTTGCAACAGGATATAGCTCACCGCAGACTTTCAGTCTTGTGCTAGCTAGAGGAAAAAAGGAAGTTACATCTAAAGGAAAAAGAGGAACCTTATACTCTTATCGAAAGTAAAGAACAGTCTTTAAACAGAAATTCAACTTTAAGTACTGACTAAGTTTTAAGATGGATACTGATTCTAAGATGGAGGAGCTTTGGCTCAGAGAGACAAAATGGCGGTATAGTAATGCTGAAAGGCTAATTCCTTCAAACCCCCTCTTAGGTCACGCACGTGACCTTACACCTTTTTTACAGGTTGGTACCTGGGGCCCTTAGTAGGTCCTTTATCAAGAAACTGATTCCACATGGTTCTAGTAATGGTGGCGTCAATAAGTTTCTGCATTAAACCTCGGATGCAGGGGATACAACAGCAACCACACAGAGTTAATACTGCAGCAGCCATTACTATAGAAATCAGCATAGTTTTCATCAGAGTTCCCCATTTACCAAACCAATTTTCAAATAAACCAGCTAGTGGATTTTCTACTCCTGAGTTTTCAGCCAATTCTTCAGACAACATTTGGAGGCCTTGAAGGGCTCTAGTAATGCTTCCATCAGGAGCGGTGTTATTGGGGATAAAAGTACAGCAGTAGGAACCAAACATTTTACATACCCCTCCTTTCTCAGCTAATAACATATCAAGAGCAATGCGGTTTTGCCAAGCAGTAAGGGATGTTGCATCAAGTTGGGCAGAGACCCCCTTTAGAGCATCTCTAGTATAGTTAACAAACCTTTGTTGATTATAATAAATGTAATTAATCCAATCCGCATTTTTGTTAGGCTGTACCCATAAAGCAATAGAGGCAAACCCTGCAGCAATCTGGTCCTGAGCTTTAAATTCATCAGGGACTCCTCTTGGTACACCTATAGCATCTATGTAAACTCTATTATCAAAGGAACCACGGGGTGCATTTCTTTTATACCTTCTAGATCTGGATTTTTCCAAGATGGGCAAGCTTCTTATCCCATCTTCTAATTTGAACATAAAGAAAGGCATGAGAAGATGGGTCAGAGCGCAGCTTCCCTTCCATCTGCTGGGGAGTCTGGCTCTGAGTCTCATATTCCCACACAGCCACCACACATCTGACAGTTGCTGCCGGTGGTCCTGAAACCATTCCTTCCGGTAGCCTTCTGCGGAGGTGCGGATGGTCTTAATACAGTAATTAGGTGGGAATGTACCTAAATCTTTACCCTTAGCATCATCATTAGAGATGAGCGAATCGAACATGACGAAGTGGAATTCGTTCCGAAGATTTGGAAAAATTTGATTTGCGCCGAATCCGAAGATTAGCACACTTCGGATGCACGAATCGAATTTTCCAAAAAATGGCGGCGACATGTGTGGCGACAGAGCGGGGATCTCTGGGAAGGCGCGCAGACAAGTCGCGCTGACCCATAATGCATTCATTCATGACATGTGATCGCATTAGCCAATCAGCAGCCAGCCAGCACTGTGTAATGGTGGAGCTATAAATCGCGGCCATCTTAGAATTCTCCATTAGCCTCCGGTCATTCAAGAGAGACAGACCTGTGTGTATGAAGGGACAGAGTTAGGGCCACAGAGAGTTTAGGGCCACAGAATCGTTACTCAGGGCCAAAGAATCGTTACTCAGGGCCACAGAATCGTTACTCAGGGACACAGAATTGTTACTCAGGGACACAGAATTGTTACTCAGGGACACAGAATCGTTACTCAGGGACACAGAATTGTTACTCGGGGACACAGAATCGTTACTCAGGGACACAGAATTGTTACTCGGGGACACAGAATCGTTACTCAGGGACACAGAATCGTTACTCAGGGACACAGAATTGTTACTCAGGGACACAGAATTGTTACTCAGGGACACAGAATCGTTACTCAGGGACACAGAATCGTTACTTAGGGCCACAGCTATCAAAGAATCGAAAATTTAAAGTGACATACACCCTTTTTTTTTTTGGTGGCTGTCGTGCACAGTTGGTGCTGCAGCTTGCCGATTGTGCAAAATAAACTGACTTTCTGCTTCACAACCACTATCGTACGTTCAAAGAGTTAAATCCATTTACACGCCGGCTGGCGGTAATATTTTTTGGGTGATTAGTGCATTCCAGTGACAGAAACGTACAGTTTCCAGCCAACAGCAAGCTGCAATTGACCGATTGTGTACAATAAACTGACTTTCTGCTTCACAACCACTATTGTACGTTCAAAGAGTTAGATCCATTTACACGCCGGGTGGCGGTAATATTTTTTGGGTGATTAGTGCATTCCAGTGACATAAACGTACAGTTTCCAGCCAACGGCAAGCTGCAATTGACCGATTGTGCTAAATAAACTGACTTTCTGCTTCACAACCACTATTGTACGTTCAAAGAGTTAAATCCATATACACGCCGGGTGGCGGTAATATTTTTTGGGTGATTAGTGCATTCCAGTGACATAAACGTACAGTTTCCAGCCAACGGCAAGCTGCAATTGACCGATTGTGCTAAATAAACTGACTTTCTCTTCACAACCACTATTGTACGTTCAAAGAGTTAAATCCATTTACACGCCGGCTGGCGGTAATATTTTTTGGGTGATTAGTGCATTCCAGTGACCTAAACGTACAGTTTCCAGCCAACGGCAAGCTGCAATTGACCGATTGTGTACAATAAACTGACTTTCTGCTTCACAACCACTATTGTACGTTCAAAGAGTTAAATCCATATACACGCCGGGTGGCGGTAATATTTTTTGGGTGATTAGTGCATTCCAGTGACATAAACGTACAGTTTCCAGCCAACGGCAAGCTGCAATTGACCGATTGTGTACAATAAACTGACTTTCTGCTTCACAACCACTATTGTACGTTCAAAGAGTTAGATCCATTTACACGCCGGGTGGCGGTAATATTTTTTGGGTGATTAGTGCATTCCAGTGACATAAACGTACAGTTTCCAGCCAACGGCAAGCTGCAATTGACCGATTGTGTACAATAAACTGACTTTCTGCTTCACAACCACTATTGTACGTTCAAAGAGTTAAATCCATATACACGCCGGGTGGCGGTAATATTTTTTGGGTGATTAGTGCATTCCAGTGACATAAACGTACAGTTTACAGCCAACGGCAAGCTGCAATTGACCGATTGTGCTAAATAAACTGACTTTCTGCTTCACAACCACTATTGTACGTTCAAAGAGTTAAATCCGGTTTTATTTTTGGGGTGCTTATTGAATTAAAGAGTATGTCAGACAACACGCAGAGGAGTGGCAGAGGAGGCAATGTTTCAGGAGCGAGCAGACGTGGCAGCAGAGGAAGGGGTCGAGGCAGCACGAGTCGCAGCCAGAGGCCAGTGCTCCCGGTGTCATCCAGCGGTCGTGTCTCCACCGACAACCCTGCCGTCATCGATTGGTTGACTCGGTCGTCTTCCTCTTCCCAGGTCACCTCTGACACCTACAGCCAACGGTCGGTGGGTACGTCAGACACAACCGTTAGTTGGCATGGCCCGGGAGCAAGCCCACTGAAATCACGTGTCCTCTACCTGCCCCTGTCCTTTGGTGTTCCCTCACCAAGCGAAGTATCGCATGCTGTGGGCTCAGCCCCACTGTACAGTGAGGAAGAGCTAACAGAGGGCGGTCAGGAACGGGGGGAGACATCCGCCTCTTCAGCAGCCAGGCGAAGAAGTACTGGCGAGGAGAGTGGCTCGGTAGCCGGTCTAGAGACAGGTCTGTCTCCTGACCCACACGCAGCCGAGGGGGCTAGTAGTGACGCGGAGACCCTAATTGATGATGATGAGGCTGATCGCACTTGGCAGCCTCGTCGTCATCAGGCTATTGCTTCCGCATCATCAGGAGAAGAGGGTGCCAGCTTGCCAGTGAGCAAAACAGTCGGTGGGTTGCCCAGGAGGCAGCAGGGTCGTAGCAGTGTCAGTGGAGCCAAACGGCCACGGAGTAGAGCACCAGCTCCACTGCAGCCTACCACCACGGCCAGTAGTGGTGCCGGTGTGCACGGAGGAAGTAGCAGTCAGCCAGTGAGGAGTAGCGGGGGCAAAGTTTCCTACTCGGCGGTGTGGCAATTTTTCGTCAAGCCGCCCAAGGAAGTAAACGTAGCCATATGTCGACTATGTGGCCAGAAAGTCAAGCGTGGCCAGGGGGCCAATGTTGGGACTACAGCGTTGCGTCAGCATATGCAGCGTCGCCATTCGGTGGCCTGGGAAAACCGTGATAAAGATACGGCGGTTCTGCCTGCCCCAGCCCCCGCTCCATCACCCGCTCCGTTACTTGCTCTGTCACCCGACGTCAATCGCCCTCTATCAGCCAGTCAAGGCTCCAACACCTCTGCTGAGGGGAGTTGTCGCTCGTTGGCATCTTCCGCTCGTTCAGATGCTCCTTCTCCTGCTACTCCTCTTCACGGATTCCGTCAGCAGTCTTTCTTGGAATCCGTTTCCAAGAGAAAACAGTTTGCGAGCACGCACCCGACGGTGCAGAAGCTGAACGTCCTCCTGTCCAAGTTGCTGGTGCTGCAGTCCCTCCCTTTCCAAGTGGTGGACTCAGCACCTTTCCGAGAAATGATGGCTTGTGCCGAGCCGCGGTGGAGAGTGCCAAGCCGGCATTTCTTCGCCAAAAAGGCAGTGCCAGCCCTGCATTCACATGTAGAAGAGATGGTGGGCCAGTCTTTGAGCATGTCAGTCTCTGCCAAAGTGCACGGCAGCGCCGACGTGTGGAGCTGTAACTACGGTCAGGGACAGTACATGTCATTTACGGCCCACTGGGTGAACGTGCTGCCGGCACAGCCGCACCAGCAACTTGGACAGGTCACGCCGCTTTTGCCTCCACGTTTGCACGTCCTTGGTCCAGCAAAGATGTCCGCCTCTACCACCTCTTCTTCCGCCGTGTCCTCAGCCGCCACCCCCGTGCCAAGTCCCATTACCCGACCGGCATATCACATGTGCAGGGCGCAACGGTGTCACGCTGTGCTGCACCTGGTATGCCTTGGCGAACGTAGTCACACAGGGGAGGAACTTCTGAGTGTAATGAACAGAGAAATCGACAGATGGCTGTCTCCGCACAAACTGAAAATCGGAACCATGTTGACCGACAACGGAAAGAACATGGTGTCTGCTCTGCGTCAAGGAAGGTTGTGCCATGCGCCATGCATGGCTCACGTGTTCAATCTGGTTGTCAAGCGGTTCCTAAAATCCACCATCCCACTGCAAGACATCCTTAAAATGTCATGTAAACTTTGCATGCATTTCAGCCATTCCTACACCGCAAAGCACACCCTCCTTGAGCTGCAGCGGCAGAACGGAATTCCACAGCATCGCCTGATCTGCGACGTTGCAACAAGGTGGAATTCAACCCTACATATGTTAGACCTCCTTTACGAACAGCGAAAGGCCATCACCGATTTCCTGATGTTACAAGCGGATAAAGGTACTCCCCTGTGTAACTTAGATGTCAGCCATTGGCAGCTCATGCGTGACACCTGCCGCTTGCTCAGGCCCTTTGAGGAGGCCACGCTATTCGTGAGTCGGCAGGACTATGGGATGAATGACGTCATTCCTCTGTTGCACGTCCTGGAACAAATGCTGTTAACAATGGCTGGTCAGGGTGCGGTAGACGTGGCGCACAGATCTCAACGCCACATGACCCCTGTGGGGGCAGGACAGGAAGAAGAGGAGGAGGTACAGGAGGACATTGGTGCTCAGGAATTATTGAGTGAAATGGGTGGTTTTTCCACTCAGCGGACAGGAGTGGAGGAGCAGGAGCATCTGGTAGAGGAGGAGGAGGAGACAGAGGACCCAGACGCACCGTGGCAGTATGCTGTGGAGATGGAGGCAGGGAGTCCCTCGCATTCCTTGGCACAAATGGCCCATAGCATGCTCGGTTGCTTGCGTAGCGACAGCCGAATAATAACCATCAGACAGAGGGATGACTTTTGGTTGTCCACCTTGTTGGACCCTCGCTACCGTTCAAAAATGGTGGCCTTTTTCACACCTGCTGAGAGGGAGGCCAAAATAACGTACTATAAAAACCACCTATGTAGTCAGTTGGTCTCTGCCTTTCTGCGCCAACGTCCATCCTCAGACACTGTGGGCCCTGTGCGCTGGCGTTCCGCTGCCATGGCAGCAGGGGAGGGGTGGGGTGGTAGGAGCAGTGGCAGCTCCAGCAGCAGCGGCTGCCTCAGTCTGCAGTCGATGATGAGTAGCTTTCTTCACCAGCGCAGTGAGGAAACTACTAACCAGCCGCAGCAGCAGCAGCATCAGGTGGACCTGGAGCAGGACCTCAAACAACAGGCTTGGGCCTACTTGGACAGCACCCTGCCAACCGAGGTAGACAATCCCCTTGACTACTGGGCAACGAAACTTGACCTTTGGCCCCAACTAGCTGAATTTGCCCTTGAAAGGCTGTCATGCCCGGCCAGTAGCGTGGCATCGGAGCGCGTGTTTAGTGCGGCAGGAGGTATTGTAACTCCGCGGAGGACACGACTGTCCACCCAAAGTGTGGAGAGACTCACGTTTGTGAAAATGAATCAGGCGTGGATTAGTCTGGATTTCAAACCACCAGTTCCTGACACAACTGACTATATCCGCCATGAATCATGCCCCAAACATGTTATTATTTTTAACATAGGCCTCTGTATGGCCTTCAATTTAAGCTGCTTACGCTTCGCCACTCTGCCATGGGCCCCTGTACCGCCTCCTCTTGCTGCTGCCAGGTCCAGAGTGTGTCATGGGTCCCTGTACGGCCTCCCATTGCTGCTGACTTCATCGCCAGACTCTGCCATGTGCCACTTTCAGGTCTCCTTACACTGTTGGTGGGTTCCATTTTGTGATAGGGTGCTGTATGGCCTTCCATTGCTGCTGCCTCCACCGCCACCCTGCGCCATGTGCCTCTGTCGTCTGCTCACGCTGCTGACGGCTTCCGCTTTTTAACCGAGGCCTGTGTTTGGCTTCCGAATACTGCTGCATCCACCGCCACCCTGCGCCATGTGTCTCTGTCGTCTGCTCACGCTGCTGACGGCTTCCGCTTTTTAACCTAGGCCTGTGTATGGCTTCAGAATAATGCTGCCTCCACCGCCACCCTGCGCCATGTGCCTCTGTCGTCTGCTCACGCTGCTGCCAGGTCCATACTGATTCATGGCCCCCTGTACCGGCTCCTCATGAACGTGGTTCAGCGGGTTTGCATCACTTAACGGCAAATCGTTGACAAACGCTGGGACGTTCAGTGTTGTGCGCATTAAGCCAGACACCAAAGGGCAGCACAGACCTGTTATTACTCGCTCAAGCATGGCTGAATAAAACCAGTCTCTACCACAAATTGGACCCAGATCTGCCCAGGGTCTCGTAAGTAGATTGCACGGAGGAGTAGAGTTCGTTATTGGAATTAACTGTGAGGGACTTTTAAACCTAGGCCTGTGTATGGCCTTCAATTGAAGCTGCTTCTGCTCCGCCACTCTGCCATTGGACTCTTGATAGTGGTCTCCCCACGCTGCTGCTGGGGGACTTTTTAACATAGGCCTCTGTATGGCCTTCAATTTTACAGTTGCAAGAAAAAGTATGTGAACCCCTTGGGATTACGTAGAGTTTTGCATGAATTGGGCATAAAATGTGCTCTGAACGTCATCTAAGTCACAACAATAGAAGAACACAGTCTGCTGAACATAATACTACACAAACATTAGATGTTGCTGTGGTTTAATTGCACATAACATGCAAACATTCACAGTGCAGGGAGGAAAACCTATGTGAGGCCCTAGCTTAATGACTTCTCCCAGAGCTAATTGGAGCCAGGAGTGAGCCAACCTTGACTCCAATCAGTGTGATGATATTGGATGTGTTGCTGACAGCTGTCCTGCCCTTAAATACACACACACCTGTTTTGGGTTTACTGGTTTCAAGAAGCACTGTCTGATGTGAACCATGCCTCGCAGAAAAGAGCTCTCAGAAGACCTACGATCAAAAATTGTTGACTTCCATGAAGCTGGAAAGGGTTACAAAAGTATCTCCAAAAGCCTTGATGTTCATGTGTCCACGGTAAGACAGACTGTCTACAAATAGAGAAAGTTTAGCACTGTTGCTAGTCTCCCTAGGCGTGGTCGTCCTGTAAAAATGACTGCAAGAGCACAGCGCAGAATGCTGCATGAGGTAAAGAAGAATCCCAGAGTGTCAGCTAAAGACCTACAGAAATCTCTGGCACATGCTAACATTTTTGTTGACACATCTACAATAAGGAAAACATTAAACAAGAATGGAGTACATGGGAGGATACCACGGAGGAAGCCATTGCTGTCCAAAAAGAATATTGCAGCACATTTGAAGTCTGCAAAAGAGCACCTGGATGTTCCACAGCACTACTGGAAAAATATACTGTGGACAGATGACACCAAGATTGAGTTGTTTGGGAAGAACACACGACACTATGTGTGGAGAAAAAAAAGGCACAGCACACCAATATCAAAACCTCATCCCCACTGTAAAACATGGCGGATGGAGCATCATGGTTTGGGGCTGCTTTGCTGCCTCAGGGCCTGGACGGATTGTTGTCATTGATGGGAAAATGAATTCCAGAGTTTATCAAGACATTTTGCAGGAAAACGTACGACCATCTTTCCTCCAACTGAAGCTCCGCAGAGGATGGGTGATGCAACAGGACAATGACCCAAAGCATACAAGTAATTCAACAAAACAATGGCTGCAACAGCACAGAATACGCCTTCTGGAGTGGCCCAGTCAGAGTCCTGACCTCAACCCGATTGAAATGCTGTGGCATGACCTTAAGAGAGCGATTCACACCAGACATCCCAAGAATATTGCTACACTGGAACAGTTTTGTGAAGAGGAGTGATCCAAAATTACTCCAGATTGTTGTGCAGGTCTGATCTGCAACTACAGGATACGTTTGGTTGAGGTTATTGCTGCCAAAGGAGGGTCAACCAGTTATTAAGTCCAAAGGTTCACATACTTTTTCCTCCCTGCACTGTGAATGTTTACATGTTATGTGCAATTAAACCATGGCAACATCTAATGTTTGTGTAGTATTATGTTCAGCAGACTGTGTTCTTCTATTGTTGTGACTTAGATGACGTTCAGAGCACATTTTATGCCCAATTCACGCAAAACTCCACGTAATTCCAAGGGGTTCACATACTTTTTCTTGCAACTGTAGCTGCTTACGCTCCGCCACTCTGCCATGGGCCCCTGTACCGCCTCCTCATGCTGCTGCCAGGCCCGTAATCTGCCATGGGCCCCCGTACCGACTCCTCATGCTGCTGCCAGGCCCGTAATCTGTCATGGGCCCCTGTACCGCCTCCTCATGCTGCTGCCAGGTCCAGAGTGTGTCATGGGTCCCTGTACGGCCTCCCATTGCTGCTGTCTCCATCGCCACACTCTGCCATGTGCCACTTTCAGGTCTCCTCACACTGCTGGTGGGTTCCATTTTGTCATAGGGTGCTGTATGGCCTCCCATTGCTGCTGCCTCCACCGCCACACTGTGGCTCCACACTCTGGTTTTGGCCCCGTGACTGCCCAAATGAGTGAAGTGTGCGGTGATTCTAAGATCGACGGCACTCATCTGCATGTCATACTGACTGACAGTATTATTTCTCTTCCCCAGCAGACTCCAAGGGCATTTAAATTAAAGGTACAGTGTTCTGCACTAATATAAAGGCTCTCTGAAGCCTAGAAACACCCTTTTTATAAGTTAAATTCGCGGCGAATATATTCGGATCGAATCGAATTTTTTCGGCGAATTCGGCGAATCAGCCGAACCGAATTTTTGAATAATTCGCTCATCTCTAATCATCATGTTCAAAGCAGGTAAAATTTCCTGGTACCGGTTTAGAGGCCAAAGGTAAATTTCGTAATCCGGTAACAGGGAACTTCTTAACAAAATCAGAACATTCCTTCTCAGTGATGTTATCTTTATACATTCTAATTAGGCAGGACATATTAGTTTCTTCTTCTAACAAAGGAACTGTGGCAAGTAGGGGGCGGGGATTGGCACATGAAACACAGTCTCCCTGTCCCTTACTTTTAGTGGTCCATCTCACCCATTCAATCCATTCATTTTTGTCAGAGTAACCAGTTTCAATGCTTAATCTGTCTTCTGATTGCATCACTACTCCTGTCACCTCATTATCCAGTCGATTCCTAACTTTGGGGAATGAATTGTCTATGGTATTGACATGGACTCTTGGGGAGGGTTTTACCTGTAATATGAGGTTGGCCCAGGGGTCTGTTCCTGACACAGTTATTCCCAACCTATATTCCCCACTATCTCTGACCTGTGGGTTCCTTATTGTGAAAATGATATTCCCTTGGCCTTTTGCTATAGAGATTCTTTGATAGGTACCTATGTCCTCTAGGGGAATTCTAGCTGATTGGGTCTCCCATTTATGAGGGTCTGTTGTCCACCATATATTCTCCCAGTAACCACAGGGCTTATTCCTCCCACACATGTACACATTATAAGGTCCAATATCATAAGTAACTTTAGTCGGGTCAAACACCTGGTTTTTAGTCAGAGTAAACACTATGGTCTGATTTACATCCTGAGTAGTCAAGACTGGTGTTTCCTGTACCCCCCATCCCTTATCTTGTACAAAGGACACTCTTCTCATCCTTCTCTTAGTGCGGGTTAGACTTCGTTTCTTTCTGACACTAGAATGTTGTGTACTATGGTTTTGTGTGTGCACTGGTTCTGCATTATCTGGGTCACTAGCTTGGATGGAGGTATTACATATACTCTTAATCACTCCATAATCATCTGGGTGATAAATGCAGTTAGTTATTGTCCATACTGGGAGGAACACAGTCAGGGCTGCTAGTATGAGGAAGCAAAATGTCTGCCCAGAGTTCTGTGAGAGCATCAGAAAGGTTATCTTCTTCAAAGACTTTTACACCGGCTTCACTTCCTTTTTCTTCTTCTGTATCTGTGTCTTTGCCTTTGTCTTGCTTCTTAGGGGCTTGGTTCACCCTTTTTACACGGCTGGCATGGATCCAGGCCTTGGAATCCTCAGTCAGGACAGCGGTCCTGGTGACAGCGATCACAGAAGTGGGGGGCCCAAAGGGATACTCTTGCTTCCGATTCCTATGGAGGGCTTGTATCACCACACGGTCCCCGACTTGGAAAGAGTGAGTTGGTTCCTGTGAAGAAAGAGGAAAGGTGCGAGCAACATTTCTTTCAACCTTGTCCAAAGTTTCAATAAGTTTTCTCACATATTCCTCCTGAATCAATTCCAAATCCCCTCTTTCTACCATGAGTGGCTGTCTGGCCCAGGGAGTGGGAAAGGGCCTACCCATTAGAACCTCAAAGGGGGAGTAACCTGTCTTTTTAGAAGGAGTCATCCTTACCTCTGCCAAGACTGCAGGCAGTACTCTCTTCCAGTTTGCAAAGGTACCTCCAGTAGCTTTCCTAATTTTATCCTTGATGGTCCTATTCATCCTTTCCACTATACCTGAGCTCTGAGGGTGGTAAGGAATGTGAAACTTCCACTCAATTTTGAGTGTTTTCACCAAATCCTGACATACCTTGGCCACAAATGCTGGACTGTTGTCAGAATTAATCTGGAGTGGACATCCCCACCTGGGAATAATTTCCCGTGTGAGGATCCTCACTACAGTTTGGGCATCTTCTTTTGTGGTTACAAAGCTTTCTACCCAGCGGCTAAACATGTCCACAATTACCAAAAGATATTCTTGTCTTTTTCCTTCCTTTGGCATGTGTGTAAAGTCTACCTGTAGGTGGGTAAAAGGTGTTGATGGGTATGTCAGGTGTTCATATCTTGCCTTGTGAGGATTGTTTGGGTTATTCCTAATGCATGTAATGCATCTAGACACATATGATTTTACCAAAGAGGGAAGGCCAGGAATGAAAAAATCATTATCCAGCAGTTCACATGTAACCTGCCATCCCCTGTGACCTACTCCATGATACTGTGAGATGAACAGAGGTGCACTGGCCTTTGGAATGCATGGTCTCCCCTCTGTGACACAAAGTCCAGTTTGTGGATTTTTGGTCACACCAGCTGCATTCCACTGCTTAATATCTTCTGAGGTAGCATATGTCTGTAAATCCTGCAATGTTTGATCCAACAGTGGCATTTCAGGGGTGAGCATTGGCATCTGGATCATGGCAGGCTGGGTAAGGGCCGCCTCTTTTGCTACTTTGTCAGCCAAAGCATTTCCCTTTGCAATATCAGTTTGTTCATTTGTGTGTGCCCTACAGTGTAGGATAGCAAGGGATCTTGGCAGTTGTATGGCTTTGAGTAAAGCCTTCACCAGATATGAATGTGAGATGGATTTTCCATCTGCTGCAATGAATCCTCTCTTTTCCCAAATTATTCCAAAATCGTGGCACACGCCAAACGCATATCTGGAATCCGTGTAAATATTTACATCCTGTCCCTCAAAAAGCTGACATGCTCTTGTAAGGGCTATCAGTTCAGCGGCCTGAGCTGACTGGTATGGGATGGGTTTTGCTTCAAGTACTTTATCTGGCAACTGCACCACCGCATATCCTGCATGGTAAACAGTGTCAGTGGGTCTCGAGCAAGAGCCATCTACAAAAACATTCTGTGCCTCTGGAAGAGCCACAGAAGACATATCCTGTCTTGGGGAGGTGTCCTGATGAATCAATTCCAGGCAATCATGCTGTGGAACAACTTCATCCTGCTCTCCCTTTAAGCCTAATAAGGCATTCAAAATTGGAGCTGGACCTGAAGTGGGAGAGGTATATTTTATTCTCAACTTAGGGTTTGACAACAGTATAACCTCATATCCACTAAGTCTCTGGGCTGACATGTGTTGGGTATGTATATTCTTGAATAGAATAGACACATTGTGGGTGGTATGTAAGGTGGTCTCATGTCCCAGAGTGAGTGACGTAGCCATTTGGACCACCATAGCGCATGATGCTAGTGCTCTGAGACACGCAGGCATGCCTTGGACCTGTACTGGAACCATTTTTGAGAAAAAAGCAACAGGGCGGAGTTTTCCTCCATGCTCCTGGGCCAGGACCCCTGCCATAGTTTTACAATTTTCCCTAGCATACAGATGAAACATTTGATTATATGCGGGCAGACCAAGACCAGGGGCTATTACCATAGCATTTTTCAGATACACAAAAGCATTGCACATATCATCTGACCATTTCACAAGATCTGACATTTCTGAACCTGTGGCTTGTCTCAAAATGTTGTCATAGTAGGAACAGTCAGGTATCCATTGGCGGCAGTAACCAATCATACCGAGAAAGGTGAGCATGTCTTTCTTGGTCAATGGGCGGGGCAGACCCATAAGAGCCGCAGCTCTTTTGTGGCTGACTTTCCTTTCACCTTTTGTGAGAACAAAACCAAGGTATTCAACAGTTTTCTGACACCATTGTAGCTTTTTCTTAGACACTTTATGACCACATTCACATAACCAGTTCATGAGATCTACACTATCCCCTTGGCTGGCTGCCCGATTAACACTACAGAGAAGCAAATCATCTGCGTATTGAACCAAAACTGAACCATGGCGAGGAGTCCATGGCTTTAAGGTAGCCTGGAGGACAACAGAGTAGACCACAGGTGAATCTACATACCCTTGCGGTAATTTACACCAAGCAAGGGTCTTTCTCCTGTAATGAAACACAAATATTGGGCGTGTCTCCTTGGCAACAGGGATTGAAAAAAATGCATTTGTCAGCTCAATCACTGTGAAAAACTCAGCATCAGCTGGGATGGAGGAAATGAGTGTTGGTACATCAGGCACTATTGGGGCAATGGGAATCACAAGATCATTAATGGCCCTCAGGTCCTGCACAAATCTGTAAGAGCCGTCCGGCTTCTTAACTGGATTTATTGGGCTGTTGTATGGTGAAATCACCTCTTCAAGGACTCCTTCCTTGAGAAAGTGTTCCACCATGGGCGCTATTCCTTCCTCCTTTTCTTTTGACAAAGGGTATTGTTTGTGAAACACAGGTTGAGCCCATGGCTTCAGTGTGGCCTTATATGGAGTGCAGGAAATGGATCCCACATCCAAGGCACTTTTTGCCCAAACTTTGTCATTAATTGTTCCAGCAGGAAATGAGGGGTCTTCTTTAGTAATCATTGTCATGGCAGGGATGATTGGCATTTTGGCAGAGTGAGCCACAATACCACCTCTCTTTGTGGATTTCAAGTTGATGTTCAACTCTCCCAGGAGGTCTCTCCCTAACAAATTAACTGGACAATTGGGTATTATTCTGAATGAGTGATCTAGCAGAGTGATTCCCTGTATGGGGTCAAAAATTGGAAGAGGCGGTGTTTTATAAGTCTTGGTCAGTATCCCATTTATTCCCATGGAAGGTTCAGCATTCATTACCTCTCCCTTATAATAATCCTTACTCAGACTCGAACGAGTTGCCCCAGAGTCCAACAAAAATGGGATTAATTTGCCCTGTATATGTAAGGATACAAGGGGTTGTTCCTTATAAGAGTGAGAGACAAGCGGGAATGCTGGGATACCACCTTCTGGGCACCTTCATTTATTTTGTGATTGTGTCTGCCAAGAGATAGGAAACCTCACATTCTGCTGTGGGAGGTCCCTTTGTGGTTGGCCTGGGGAGGGGCTATGCTGGGCGTGGTCCTGAGTTTCATATGGACATTGATTTCTCCAATGATCCTCAGCCCCACAGTTGAAACAACCCGTGTCCCGTCCCCTATTATTCCTCCCTCTTCCCCTAAACCGGCCTCTGCCTCGGTTGAAACCCCCCCTTCTCTTGTACGGTGGGTTTGTGTGGGGAAAGGGATCTTCCTGAAAATGAGTGGCCACCGCCTTGGGTATCTCTAGACATCCGGCAGCATCTTTCTCAGTCAATTTCAATTGAAATTGTTCTCTGGTACAAGTGGGCCATTCAGAAATCATCTGTTTTACAGTTAACATGACACTAGGTTTTAGATTGGACAGGAAAGTCTGAATCAGTAGACTATGCATGGTGTCTTGCAATGTCAGTCCTGCCTCTTGTGTCCATGTCTCATTAAATCTTTTCCAAAAATCTAACACAGTTTCTCCTGACTTTTGCTTGCAGGCTACTGCGGTAGGGAGGGAGGATCTAGATTGGAAAGCTCGTTCCATTTCTTCTGAGACCTCTCTCCACATATTGTCCCTACCATCTTCTGTGTTTAATTTATAATTTGTGGCAGTAATGTCGCCTGCTTCTAAGATGGATATGGTCCCAACATTACCCCAATTCCAAGGGGAAGTTTGTCCCAATATTCCATCGAGGATAAGGCGCATATCCTCTTGTGTGTAATTTCTACCTTTACATGCTTTCTTCAAATAGCTCACAGTAGCCGTTGAAGAAACAGTGGGTCTTGGACAATGTTTGACAATCCTATTTATGTCTTCTATCTCAATGGGTTTCTTTAATAGATTGTCTCCTATTGTCATGAAGGGCATCTGTTGTGTATTGGAATCAATACCATATTGGGTATTATGGCGTGTGTGTGATGGACTTAGCATGTCCACTATACCTAGACTATTAGCTGCTCTGAACAGCAGAGAGCCTGAACTAGCGGATTCATCAACAAGTGAGTCATCTGCTTCAGTAGTTGAAGAAACAGCTATTCCCCCTGTCGCTCCCTGTGTGGTAGGACTTTGAACCACACCCTGAGAGGGCGTGGGAGTTTGAACTGTACTAGGCTGTGTGGCAGAAATGTGAACAGCACTAGGTATTTGAGGGGTCTGTGGAAGTGTTGGTGCTGGAGGTGCAGTGGGGTGCTGGACTGCATAATGTCCGGCTAAAAAATCAATATCTTCTTCAGTAAGAGATGGATAAAGTTTTGTGGGCTGTGGGACAGGTGGGACATATGGGGGAGGGAATGGCATGAGAGGGTGTGTGGGTCTGTCTATTTCTGACTCTAATGCATGTATTTTAGTGGCATCTACATTTCTAGCTTTGGCTTTATTTTGTTTCCCAGTTTGTCTATGAAACCAGAGAGGGGCAAATTCTAACCAATTTTGTCCTCCCCTGGCCATATATTTCCGATCCCACGCAGGGTCTCCCTCATACCATGGAAAAGCCTGTTTATCCCCCAGACAGAGACCCCTAATCATATCCATATGAAAAGTATCATTACTCCCATCACGGGGGAACGGGTCAACACTTCCCATGAATTCACTCCAGTCTGCTAATTTATCCACCCAGGGGTTAACTAGATAGTAATCTGTCCCACAGATACGGGCTACATAATCTTTACATATCTCACCAACATTTGGGGGAGGGAGTTTATCCTTACTTTGACCACTTCCCATTTTTTACACTTACAAAGGTCTGTGTTACAAATCTGTCCTATAGGCTGTCCCAAAAAACAGGGGTCAACTTCCAAATGACAATTTACTTTATAAAAATGTCTGGACTTAAGATATTTATTGGGTCTTTCTCTAGTGGTTGACCAAAAGTGGAGATTATAACCTGGATATACAATACTTCTAATAATATCCTGACTCTGACTAACTCCCACTTTTCTAACAATAAGCCTACAACACAATTTGAACAAGACATTTACATAGGCACCCAACTCCGTGTCACCATGCTATCACCTTCTCTAGGTCATCAGCCAATAAGGCCTAGCTAGAGGGGTGGTGCGTCTTACAACGGAAGTTTACAATACCTTCAGTAACCGCTGGCCCATACACTTACCACCTGGGCACTTGTGTCACACAAACAAATTATCTTATACTTCTATGTGATAGGAAGAAAAGCAAAGAGTTGCAGGACAGAACTGATCAACCCCGGACTTTTCCTGGTTTCTTCTCAGAGAAACTCTTTTCAGTCTCTTCTCATAAGAGACTTTGCAGTTCCCAAAACTGCCTCTAGTCTTTTCCAAAAGACCTTGTGCTCCCCACTTTGCGCCTGGCCACTGGCGTCTTATGACGCTGAGTCCAGTGCTACCATAGGGCATGAGATTTCAATCAGAGCCTTACCGGCAAGACAGACTATTTGGCAGAATGACAAAAAATCTTACTTACCAAAGGGGGATTATCTCATCCCGGACACGAGCCCCCAATTGAAAGGAATTGGCTCCCGTTCCTTTCGAGCTACTGACCCCCGTCAGTCCCTGGCCTTGATCAGTGTCTGTCCTCAGGCCTGGAGCCCCCTTTGAGACACAGGAAATGCACACAGACACAAGATGGTATCTCAGAAGGAACTGAATTTATTCTTCCGTGTTTAAACTTATATATGAAACTTAAAACAATACATAGAAATATAAGAACCAATCAATTGACAGATATGCATTAACCATTCAGAATATTACATACGTCAGTAATGCCCAATCATTTGGCATTTATGTTAAATATTATTATGTGCGTCAAGCATTAGTATAGAAAGTAGACAATTTCCCTATTTTAACACTGGCTAAAGTTATTAATAATCTTGCAACAGGATATAGCTCACCGCAGACTTTCAGTCTTGTGCTAGCTAGAGGAAAAAAGGGAGTTACATATGAAGGAAAAAGAGGAACCTTATACTCTTATCGAAAGTAAAGAACAGTCTTTAAACACAAATTCAACTTTAAGTACTGACTAAGTTTTAAGATGGATACTGATTCTAAGATGGAGGAGCTTTGGCTCAGAGAGACAAAATGGCGGTATAGTAATGCTGAAAGGCTAATTCCTTCACCAGCCCAATATACTTGTTAAAGAGAACGTGTTGCAATTATGGCACTAACTTTCAGAAACATCCAATACTTAAAAAGCAATCAGACATACATTCATCATCAGCATCCCTAAGCAAACTGCAGACTGTAAGACCAATGAATCTTAGCCATACAAGCAGAGAGGGATCCAACATACAACCCTACTTCAAAAATACTTGTAAGTTGAATTCTCTGTTCAATCCATTCAGGAGAGGGTATTCAGCTTATAGATCCAAAACTTTTCTTTTTTCAAGAAGACACTTAAAGTCATCACGTCTCTTGCTTAATTTTAAAGCATAGACTCCCTTTACTTTTAAGGCCATCAGTTTTTGCCTGATGACAAGTCAAAAAATGCTGCGCTAAGGGACTCTCAGGTTCCTTGTGTCTAATGTCTCGGAGGTGCCCGCCGATATGGATGCGGAGTTGATGTTTAGTTTTGCCTATGTACAGTTTGTTGCAAGGGCATTGTAGACTATATATTACATGAGTAGTAGCACAGATGATTAGACTCTTAATCTAATACATATTTCCATCTGCATCAATGAACACCTTGATGTGCCCAACATATTTACAGATTTGACAATGCCCACAAAGCTCCATCTCAACTGTTCTTGAAAAAGGGGTCAACCATGTTTCATTGGGTGATTGTATGTATTCTGATTGTGTTAGCATATCAGCAAGATTCTTTGCCCTGCGGGCGACCATAATAGGATATTTGCCCACAATATCAAACAAAAAAGGGCAACGTAATAGTACATGCCAGTGCCTAGACAACACCTCTTACCCTGGACCACGATGCTCCATATTGGGTGACAAATCTAACAGGTCCCCTCTGATTGCTTGTCTGAATCAGTGAAGAGGATGTTGCGTTATCACCCAATAAAGATGATCTATCCCTCCCAAATGCATTTCTCTTAGCATTGTTAACTGCTTCTATGTGTAACCTCTTTCTTTAAATCTTCCATACATTTGATGGGCTTCTCTTTTGAAATCTGACTCTATTATACAGTTTCTCCTGATGCGGAGGGACTCTCCAATACGTATTCATTGGATCAACAATTTAGGGTGAAAGCTGTCAGCCCACAATATGGTATTTGCTGCGGTGGGTTTACGGTAGGTACATGTCACTAACATGTCAACATTATATGTGAGTGAAAAACAAATTAATGCTGCACTGGAGTAAATCCCCATTTTCGTTACATATTAAATACAAAATAAATCATATAAACAGTATTGTAAACTTGTAATAATAAGTGATATTATTATAATGTCCATCAATAAATGTCCACAAAATACAGGTAATCAGCCTTCCAGGATGTCTGTTATAAAACAGTTTCCGCCTCCATGCTCCACATGCAAGTATTTCAGTGTACAGCCACCGCCATGTGTGCTCTCACCTTAGTAATATGACTTCTCACAGTGGTTCCGGTTTAAGAGCACTTGTGTCCCTTCATAAGGGCAATGATCTCCTCTTCACCCAGAGCCACACCATCAGTCACAGATCACTCCTTCTCCTGCCACCTCCACTCCATACCATGTAAATAAAATGCTAGATATATGTGCTAGATATGCTAGAGCACACATGGTGGTGGCTGTGCACTGAAATACGTGCATGCGGAGCATGGAGGTGGAAACTGTTTTATAACAGACATCCTGGAAGGCTGATTACCTGTATTTCATATTACAGACATGTGTTGATGAACATTATAATAATATCACTAATTATTACAAGTTCTTTATACTGGTTATATGATTTATTTTGCTTCTCGACCGCCCTATAGCAGAACTACTGCTACAGGAGCGGCAGGGCTGTGCAAAATCACGTATAAATGCGTGATTTTGTATTTCCAGGTAGGGGGCGCGTGTGCTTTCTGGCCAGAGTTTCCCCGCCAGCACCCAGCGATCACCAAGGAACACTGACAGGGGAGAGGTCTGTATGTAAACAATAGCAGAGCAATACAAAGCAGTATGCTTACAAAGTAAAACACACACAGCATAGTTTTAAAACAGCACACAGTTAACCCTTTGATGTTGACTCCTTCCTGCCCGGAGTCATTAGTACAGTGTCAGTGCTTTTTTTTAACACTGATCACTGTATTAGTGTCACTGGGGATGTCAGTGGCAGTTAGTCAGTCCCCCCCCCCAGTGTCAGAATGCCCACTGCAGTCCCGCTATAAGTTGCTGATCGCCGTCTTTACTAGTATATATTAAAAAAATTCCATTATATATACTGCCATTTGTAGACGCTATCACTTTCACATAAACCAATTAATTTACACGTATTGGGATTTTTTTCTAGCAAAGACAAAAAAATTATGACGAAATTTGATTTTTTTTTATAGCAAAAAGTCAAAAATATAGGTTTTTTTTCAATATTGCTGGTCTTTTTTTGTATATAGCTTAAAAAATAAAAAAATGCAGAGACGATCAAATACCACTGAAAGCAAGCTCCATTTGTGGGAAAAAAGGACACATTTAATTTGGGCGCAGTGTTGCATAACCACGCAATTGTCATTTAAAGCAAAGCAGCGCCGTATTGCAAAAAATGGCCTGGTCAGGAAGGGGGGTAAATCCTCTGGAGGGCAAGTGGTTAATTTGTAATGGAGTGTATTGGAAATGGGGCTTTAAGATTCCAGTGCAGCACTAATTTGTTTTTCACTATTTGCTTCATGACTGGTATGGGAGTCTATAAAGTGTGCTGCGGCTGGTTCACATATACATTTTCTTCTTTTTTATCGACCATATTAGTATATATTTGGTGGTGAAGGTTTTCAACATACATCAAAGTTTACTATTTTGCACTTTTGTTTTATATTTCACTCTTTTTATTGAAAAGACCAAACATACAAACTGAAAGTACAAAAAGATGAGAGATATTGAGCTCTCAGGACAATATTCACGTATGAACATAGGTAACTTTGGTATTGTACTGAAAGATTGAGGAAACGAACATTGCATACATATGTGGGACAAAGAAGTCCCTCTGGTGTAACCCACAGATAAAAAGGGTAAACAGCAACAATGAACAGAGTTCCAGTACATATTTCACTATGAAAAATGATTAATATGGAGCATGACTAAACAGCAGTCAGGTACTAAAGTCAGATACATCAAAAGGTAATTATGGAAACAAAAAGTATGAAGAAAGAATAAGGGAGGACATGAGAAAAAAAAGAAAAAGAGTGAAGTAAAAGAGCGTGAGCCATGGTCTCTCAAAGGAAATTCGACAGAACTTGGGATCCGTGGATTTAACGTATTGTTATTGAGAATGCAGGTGAGTTTGTCATTACCATGATCCAATTCAGTTTATTTTTAACATAGTCAAGTGGTATCACCGATCACTTCCACTGTTTAGCAATAGTGATCCTTGCAGCCAGGATCATATAAAGGATCAATTTGATTGATTTTTTGGGGGGGATTCCTGAAGGCATCTTCTAAAAAAGGGCTGCCTCTGGGGACCTACAGATATTCACTCCTGTCATTGAGTAAATAAAATTAAACATTCCAAAATCTAGACACCACAGGGCACTGCCACCAGATGTGGCACATGGTTCCTACCTGCCCACAGTGCCGAAAACAGGAGGGCGATGCGGTAGAATGTATTTTTGCAAGGCATGTGGGAACCAAGTACCATCGTACAAGTGTTTTATAGTTAGATTCTATTAGTATTGATAGAAATCTTAGACAAAGCGTAAGCACTGTCCTGCCAGTCAGCCAATTCTAGGCAGATATTTAAGTCCCATTCCCATGGACCATATAAGGGAGCTTGGTTTTTGGATCAGTAAGGGAAATATAGATAGTGGATATTCGACCTTTCAACATACCAGTAGCTTGACAGGATAGTTCAAAGGAAGTGAACGTTAGGGGTTCCTTCAATAACTTAAGTTTGGATCATATAAAGGACACAATTTGATTATATCGAAAAGTCTCACTGGATGGTAGTTGGTGATTATCCCGAAAGTGTTGTAAAGAGTACAGTTTATCCTCATCCAGGTAATCCCTGGAGAAGGCCCTTATTAATCCATCACTGAAACAAAGTCGGTGTAAGCCCAGGTATGAATTGAGGATTACAGAAGGCAGGGGATATGAGGAGAAGATAGAGGTTTATGGATGCACAGCCTGTCCCAGACAGCTAAAGAGTAAGATAATGTAGGGCATAAAATGGGAGGACGTAATCGATTGGGAAGCCACATCAGAGAGCCAATGGCATAAGGATGACAAGACAGGGCTTCTATAGTAACCCATTGGGGTTTAGGGCATTTGGCTGTAGTGTAAGAGAGCTGTGTTATCTGGCAGCTTGAAAATAAGTCAGGAAGCTGGAAAGTCTCAATCTGCCACATGGTTTCTGATAGAATAATGTTGATTTATTTATCCGGGGGCATTTATTACCCCACACAAAAAAAGGAAACTTCAGATTGTAATTGTAATAGTTGTCTAGGGACTGCTATTGGTAATGTCCAAAAAAGTAAAGTAGTCTAGGTAAGAAAATAATTTTAATGGAGTTGATTCTACCGGACTAAGATAAAGGGAAGTCCGCCCAACAACGAAGGTCTTCTTCAAGCCATTTAAAGAGTGGGGGGTAGCTTGCACAATAAAGATTAGCAATGGAGGACGTAAGATGAACCCCCAGATAGGGAAGGGAGCGAGTAGCCCATTGAAAGTCGTAATTGTCCCGAAGAGACTGTACCTCTGAAGGGGATAAAGTAACATTGAGAGCAGTCATTTTAGGAAAGTTCAAAGAGTGTTCTGAAGCTTGAAAAAATAGATGCAGTAAAGCCAACAAATTAGGTAAGGACACCTGGGGATTTGAGATATACATAAGGACATCATCGGCAAACAGGGCACACTTGTGTTCCTGTCGGCCACATTGAATACCTGTAATACCAGAGTGAGAACAGATAGAGACAGTGAGGGGTTCAATCGCCAGTGCAAAAAGTAGGGGGGAAATTGGACAATCCTGCCTACTACCACGTATGATAAAAAGAGGAGACAATTTATACTCTCATATGGAAATCTGAGCCATAGGAGTACATTATAAAGTTTTTGATAGAGAAATAAATGCACTTTTTTTTTTTAATTTGGCATACACTGTTGAGACATAAACATAAGTTTATACTATTTATTATTATATGTGAGGTTAATATTGCAATCATTCTGATTAAGATCACCAATAAACTCATGCTATTCCGATTCCCGACCACTCCAGACCACCAAAATATTGTCAATGTATCAAAACCAGATGGCCACTGATCTCTGAAAGGATACCAAACTGTAGATGGCTGTCTCCTCCCACACACCCAAATGCGTGCAAAATCGAGGAAGTCAAGATGAAACTCATTTTGTTGACCCTTCTCCGGGTATTGTTTATCTAAAAAATATTCTGCTGTGTATGGCACCCTCTCGTATATTAAAATCAACCTATCCAAGTCCTCCAACCTCAACATCACGGTGGCTTGAGATACAATTAGACGCCTTTGTCCCTCCTTCCCTTTTCATTGGCTAGGCTCTATTCACTACTTAGGAGTAAATATTACCCCTGACCCTGTTACTCTCTATATGGCTAATTTTGATCCACTGCTCCTTCGTATATATGCTAACCTGCTTCATTGGCATTCTCTCACATTAACTTGGTTCGGCCGTTGTAATGCCCTCAAGATGACATTACTACCCAGGGTCCTTTATCTCTTGCAGGCCCTCCACATTCGGCTACCTCCCTCATTCTTTAAAAGAGTGAATTCTCTCTTTCGGGAGTTTGTGTGGTCCCACTGGAAACTCCGTCTCCAACTCCAACTTCTCCCTTCTCCATCTTTCCAAATGTCAAGGTGGATTCAGCCTCCCGAACATCTGGGACTATTATAGGGCAGCTCATCTCACAAGTCTAGTAGACTGGCATTGTAATGCCAAGGTGAAACATTGGGTGGCGATTCTCATGGCATGGCGAAGAGTTGGCCTTAGACTGCCTCATGGATTCCAAAAGACCTTACTGACCATCCTACCCTGGGGAGTACCCTGATTGTCTCTAGGGATGCCTTTCAAAGTTCCTCTATCTCCCCACTGCCATCCCCCATGATTCCTGTCTTGGGGAATCTGGAATTCCAACCAGGCCTTAACAGCCCACAACTTCAACAGCTGTTGTTGGGTGGTTGTCTCCACCTGTGGGATTTCCTGGGAACTGCCGGCAAGCTCTCCCCTCTTGCCAATTGAAAATGCTGCAAACCCATCTTTGGACTTTTGGAGAAGCCTGCAGCTTAGACATTTTCTCTGTTGATGCTCCAGCTCTCTGACATTCACCACCAACTTACGGAGCTGGAAAGCATATGTCCAGTACAGGAACTGATCTGCCACTGCCTATTATATACGTTGCCCTGATCTGACCAAAGGAGGATTTCATCCCTGCCTTTCTCTCCAAGTGGGAGATTGACCTTACTATGCATTTCACTGGTTCTCAAAAGGAGAAAATTCTTCATTTCATACAGAAGTCCTCTATTGCCACCAAGGTCCAAGAGATCAGCTATAAGATTCTGACTAGGTGGCACAGGGTGTCCACAACATTACACCATATTTTTCTACAAGTGTCGGACCTGTGTTGGCAATGTGGAGCTGACCAGGGTACGATTCTCCACATTTTTTGGGCCTGTCTGGAAATGAGACCATTTTGGCAAGCAGTGGTTAGCACTATTAAACACCTGACAAATGTTTATCTAGCAGAGAACCTTGCGGTATGTCTACTGCATCTCACGGACTGTCCCATCAAAAAATATAAAGTCTACCTAACTATCCAGCTGCTGAACACAGCTAAGGCTTGTATCCCTTTGTGTTGGAGATCTGTGAATCCTCCTATGAGGTCTCTTTGGTTCTCAAAAATAAATGAACTAAGGAACATGGAGGACCTCACAGCCACATTATATAACCAGGAAGAGATTTTTCAGGACACCTGGAGACCGTGGAAATATGTTTACACTGATGCCCATCTGCAGGAGGTCTCACAACCTGGCTGAAACATTTGAGACTAAATAGTACTTGGTCCCAGACAAGAGACAGAGACTTCGCTTTTCAGGATTCTCTATATTTTTGTGAGCCCCTCTCCAGTGCCATTCCGGTGTTCAATACCATCTTTTCTATACTCTTTTCTTTCTCTTATACAGAGACCATTGGCCTCACTCCCTTTCTCTTTCCCTTCTTCTTCTTCTTACTTTTTCCCCTCTTTTTTCCAGTCGTCCTCCCTGTTCTCTAATATGTTGTCTTATATTAATAATACAACAGTTCTTTTGCCAGAGATGGATTTAGATCAGATAAATATATTTGCAACAGAAATCTGTTTTCTTTTATCAGTGATGGAAGATGAGTGTATATATATTTATAAATGTACATTTCCCACAGCAACTAGTCCAACGGTTCTTTTCCAGAGAGATGCATTTATTCAGATAAAGATATTTGTTACAGATGACAGAAATCTAGCTGAATACTTGTAAATATTACAATGAACAACAACCCTCATAGTCCCATTTAAGATACTTCATATCAAGCATGGAGATACTACACCGTCCAGCATATGTCCAATCTATAATATGCACCTAGGTGGCTTCCATGCATGCAATAATGTGAGTTATGATCTACACCTTTGCTTCCATATTAATGACAGGAAGAAGCTCCTCATAAAGCGTAGGTACAGATAAGGCAGATGACAGAGTATCTAGAATACGCATGCAACCATCAAACTCAGAGGGCTCACTTTCTCCTGTCACAACCTAACCAAAAAGAAGCTTCCTTATTATATACATTTTTCCCATTCAGCACAATGGCAAGCACTCTGGCCACTTTTAGTAGCTTCTTTGATCTTCTGGGTGACAGGTAATGCCTTTTGGATTTGGACAGCTGCAGTCATTATTCTAATCAAAGTTGTCCAGATATTTCCTAAATTGCATTTTTTTTTTACTAATAATTAGATAAACAAGTTACTCTTTGAAGAATGCTATTTACCCTTTTCATGTTTATTTGATAGTAGATGTTGACCAAATCTTTTCAAGTCTGACTGAGCTATCTGCATTTTATCACCCTTGCAAGTTTGCAAATTACCTCCCAAGTGGCCCCTGAGTGCCAAGGTGAAAATTAACATAGCAAAGAGTCCTCGGAGAGTCCCCCTCACCCTTCCACTTTTTTCATTTAGTCATGAGCTATATTGTTTGCAGCTCTGTGCTGCATCCTTGCCAGAATACCTTGCATATTTGCTGACACATTTCCTTTAAAAGGTTCTTCTGGAGACCCTGGTATTTTTTTACCCTCACTTGCTGCACTCGGTTGCATTTCTATGTTCACGTTTATATGAGTTTGTCGCTTCCTACAGTGACACTTAACTTGTTGGTTCATAACCAATCTGAGGGCTATTGTATTTTCATATGTATATTTTTGATAAGGAGACTCTGTTATCTAGTCATGGCTATAGATATTTTACTTTTTTAAATGCTTTACTTGTGCATATATTGTACTATGCAACTTCTGGACCAATAAAGGAGTTGCAAAAAAATATTCTGCTGTTTCTAGGATCAAGGGGCGTTAAATGATCTATTGGCCCTTATTGATGTAGGTTACTCAGATAATGAACTCAAGATGAGGAAACAATAACTCTTAGGTAGATCTAAATATCAAATCTAAATTTTTTTTACCCCTAACCAAAAATAAGTGGATAAGTTAATTTTTTGATCTGGTGAGTGAAGATCTTAAAAGGATTGATTGGAAAGCAAAGGAGGCAGACAACCTAACAAAAGAAGAAAAGAAAGCCCTATGGGAGTTAAAATAATGCAAAAGGTATTATCAAGAAAAGTGACAAGGGGTGCAACATAGTAATATTGGGAGAAGATAATTATATTGAGGTAAATAGACAACTAGGCAATAAAGACATCTACTGTATAAAAAACATCTAGATTTCCCCTTTCAACAGACGGTCACAGAGCTCAATTTTAAATTATCTTTGGCCCAAGAAGCAGGATTGTTTACTAAAAATGAAGTAAACCATCTAAAAGGTATCTGAATATAACATTCCAGTACTGTATATTATCCCTAAATTACACAAGGATCTCGCCATGGCTCTTGTCAGCATGTCCTTACTTTGTACAGACATACCGGCATACACTTGCTGCTGGTCACCTAAACCTGTGATCCCAGCCACAGGACTTAAGTGTGGACACCTAAGCACCTGAGTGAATCTTGCCTTAACCCTTTTGCTGCTACCAATATAATGCTTATGGTTCTGTCTGTTTACATTTCATTGATCAAATGTTGTGTTTCTAGCTGTAAGTCCATCTGATCACTTCCACAGGTACTGAAACATGCCGCCCCCACCTGACTCCCCTACACCATCAAGACTCCTGATGTCTCCTTAATGAGTATTTATCACCTGCACTAAGTTAACCCCCTATGTGATAGCAAAAAAAGTGTAAAAAAATAACGTTTCATTAAATCAAGAAAAAACAAAACACCTTTGTAAAGCTCTCGCCACCATTTACATACATCTGATGAACCTACATGCAAAAACAAAGATTGTGTCACACGTACTAGGTATCAACATGCACACTAGAGTGAGAGCAATAATTCTAGGACCATAGTTCAACTAAATTGATGAACTGTAAAGACTTAATGCAACACAGAGCTCAACAGAGGTGGAACTCTGCCTACCTAACACCCAAATATGTTTTTTTTTACTCTTTTTGTAAAATTTAGTTTGACTTTTTTTTTAGGCACCACATAACATCACCAAACTCCAGAATGGCTAAGATGTCGTCACCATTGCAGAGGAGGATACACTCCTGGAACCTTGAACTTTTTTTGGACCAACTTTTTTTGACTCAGAAATAATAATTAAATACTCAAGTTTCATATATTTTCACAGACTGTGGCTGCACTTACACCATGCTGAGAGAACAGCCCACGGGATAGGAGAAAAACCCTTTATAATAAGCTCCTATTTGGTTAAGAAAGTGCCAGCTTCTTCCTGTCTGAGACATCTTACATACTAACATTCTGAGAGGACCAATAAAAGAGGTAAAAAAAGAGTGGTAGCTTTTACAGAATGATAATAGGCTATGTGTTATTCTAGAGAGAAACTGAATGCAGTAGAGTTGAGAGATGAATATAAATGGAACTACAGCTCAGCAATTTCAGCACCAAGGACAGAGGCCACTGCTGAGACCACAGAGACAATAATCTAATAATGCATAAACAGATTAGCTGCAAGAATTATTTAGCCTAATGTTGGTTTCCCAAAAATATTTATTTTGATTTATTTATAAACAAAACCAGCTTTAACATTATAAACAAACAGTGTAACATGTTGACAGTCACGCGCACTTAACCATTTCCCTACAGGGCACTTTTACCCCCTTCCTGCCCAGGCAAATTTTCAGGTTTCAGCGCTCTCACAGTTTGAATGACAATTGCACGATCTAACAACACTATTCCGAAACTAAAACTTTATCATTTTCTTCACACAACTAGAGCTTTCTTTTGATGGTATTTAATCACCACTGGGGTTTTTATTTTTTGCTAAATTAACAAAAAAAAAGACATTTTGAAAAAAAAAAAAAGTTTTTCTTTGTCTGTTATAAAAGTTTGCAAATAAATAATTGTTCTTCATAAATTTAGGCCAAGATATATTCTGACCCCTTTTTGCAAAGTAGACAGTCCGACATATTTCATAACAGGCATGGTGAGTTTTTTGAAGTTGCAATTTTTTTTGTCATAATTTGCGAAAAATTAAGAAATTAAAAAAATTATTTTCACTATTTTCTTTTACATACTGTCACCACTGCAGTACAGCACACTGACTGGTGACAGTACAAAAACAACATGATAATTTTTTATTTTATTTTAATTTTTTTATTATTTTTAATTTTTTATTACTTTTTTCTCTTTTTTTAAGATTTTTTTTTCATATTTCACTATGACCAAAGTAGCATAATGTTACCATATTAACATTGTACTACTTTGGGGAAGTGATCGATATATATATATATTTTTCTTACACTATTTGCTTATAGCAAAAAATTACTTTGCTATAATGCTTGCTTATAGCAAAAAATTACTTTGCTATAAGCAAGCATTATAGCAAATTGTGTAAAAAAAAAAAATACTGATCACTTCCCCAAAGTAGTACAATGTTACTATGGTAACTTTGCTATAAGCAAGCATTTATTTAAGCAGTCGAGGTGCACGACTGGTGACAGATCGCACTGCAGCGCGGCCCTGCGGGCATGCGCAATGTGTGTTCCTTAAAGGACAACATATGGACGAGCTGTTTGCCCGGCCGCCACCTGGCTATAGACTGGGCGGCAACTGGTTAAGTATCTGGAAGCTTCTGGTCCCTTAACCTCTTTACGCTGGCAATACGCATATATGCAGCCTCTCAGTTGGTGGGCCTTAATGCCAAGAGGCCACATATATGTGTACTAAAATGTAAGCAATGCTGTGCCGAGAGGGTGTGCCCTGTGCACTACCAGCACAGTTACTGGAAGGTGATTGGAAAGCTCCTGATTTCTACTTGCGATCATAAGCTTTCTGATCATGTGACTGCTGTGACAGCCAATCATGGCAGTCACATGACTGAAATGCCCGCCTCTGCCTCCCGGCATCAGAAGCTTCTTAAAGGGCCAGGAGGGGTTAAAGGTTAAGTTCTCCTTTGGAACATGTTACCCATATTTAGGGTGGAACATGTAACATGTTCCAGCATCTGTAGCCTGTCCACCTTTCCCCTTTCCTGTGACAACGGGTGAGGGATCCTCTCCTGCACCTGCTGTCACAATTTGAAAAAAGCATGGTCGTGCAGGGCTCATCCACACGACCACATAATTCAGTCGCAGTTTCCTATGAATGAATGCCTTCAAGTACTATCAGCCACTGCTGCTGATGGTTTGTATTTCCCAATAAACAAAAAGGGCCCTGGTGAGAGCTCTCCTAGTCCCTTGATCTTTCTGTGCTCAAGCTGAGAGTCTGCAGGAGCCTGAGATTTCACCTACAATATGCTGATTGTGGATGCAATGCTCTGCAGGCTCCTTAGAAAAAAAACAACATGCAAAAAATGTGCATTTATTATTTTTTTTAAATCATGAACATATGCTTTAAAGTGCATCGAAACGTAAAACCAAAATGGTTATATATTGCAGTTTACAGGTGTTTGGTGTGGTGGTTGCATTTATTTTCTTTCTTTCCAGGCTTCATTTGCTTTGCTTTTACCTGGTAATCTTGCAAATAACACACTTCCTCTCTCTGGGTGGCTACCTCACTCCTGCACCTTATTTATTGTGGGAATCATGGTTGTCACCATAGGCTGCCCTCCTGTTATGGACTAAAACATGTCCTTATCTGTTCAGCATCATTACATGGTGGGAAGGGCAATTGGTAGTTTACAAAACATAGCTAGGAAGAAATCTATTCTTTGGTGCAGATCACAGTAAGTGACAAGGACACTGTATTTCTAGCAAGATCAACAGCTATTGTCTGCATTTGCTGAAAATGTTATTAGCTTAAAAAATAAAAATAAAACCAGTGCAGCCAGCATATCTAAGGAAACAGCATTGTCACCATGAAACAGGAAGCGCCTGCACGAGGATTATCAGGTAGTATTTTACTGAAAGAGGCAAGTCTGGAAAAATTGAATATGGCTTTTAAAATACATTACCAAGCTAAAACTCATTTGAAATTTTAATGAGTGGGTTTACATACACTTTATGTGAACATTGTGCATATGAATATAACTCAATGGAGTTCCACTTTAAATAAACCTGCTTATTCCATTAGGAAATAAAATGTTGCAAATTCTTTTCTCTCCATGAGGTTCCTGCAGCACAGAATGGCTATTGAAGGTGTCTGTGTGATATTTCTTACATAACACTTAAAGGCTTTTTTCCTTTCCACATTTTTTCCTTCTTGGGTGAATAGCTGAACACATTTTTCTAACACACTCAAAGCATTATTATTTTATAGATAAAAGCTTTTCAGCGAGACCCTTGCCAGACGCATTTAATAAGCTCTTGGCAGCCTGCATCAATGGGACTGCTCCACTTCTGAACTACAAAAAAAGACACTTATGTAGCCAAGCCGGGGAAATTAAGATTTTATTCTGACCATAGGCCGTCACTGAGTTACAATAAACCATTGTAGATTTAAATGCACTTCAACAGCACTAAAAAAGCTTTAAAGTGACTGCAGGATAACATTTCAATAGGAAAACCCCAGGGAAGATTGTCGAAAATCAAAACAACTCATTAAAAAGGCCTATAATAGATGCAAGTGGACCTGTTTGTATAGGAGCCGTTTAAAAAGTTGACTCTCGTTTTAATTAGAAATGAACCCTTGCAATGCATACAGGGGCACAGCCCACTGCTCTGTCTTGTATCCAGACATTGCTGTAGTGCACCCATCTACCCCTGTTTGTATGCTGGTGATCTGGGAACTAGCTTAGACATAGGAATTTTCAGAAATACCAACTGTAGGCTACACAAGATGTGTGTATCAAACTATCAATGCCAAGACATTTTTAACAACCACCAACAGGATGGCCATACATGGTTGTCAATCAATTTACAGGATAGGTGAAAAATATGATTCAAAAGATTGTTTGATGCCCCAGTTTTAGTAAATCACCTGCTATGTGTCTTTTTGATAATTCATAATTTTAATCATATTGGAATAAGTCTGTGTTATAGAATATGTATAGGAATATTTATCCAGGAATTCCATGAAGTTTGTCAGCTCCATTACTATTCCATGGCAATGCTGGGCTGTGCAGTTTGTTTCTATGCCATGACCAGGCTATAACCCTTCTAATCAGTGCTGGATTACCAAAAAGGTAGGGTAGGCACTGGCCTATGGGCCCCACGCTGTTTAAGGGCCCCATGATAACGGATCAAAATAATTTTTATTTGATTTTGAAAGAAAGTTACAATGAAACTTACTTAAACTGTTTACAAAAGATAGAAATTAATGAACTCAAAGAAATGAAAACTTTACATAAAAGATTGTATAGAAAAAAATTTGTAATTAAGTAGTGTACCCCAATTACAAATTAAAGTTCATAAACTGCAGACATCAAGTTCACATTACAGTTTGTTTCTTAATAGCTCATCTTCTCTCAGCTGTCAAGTTTGTAAAACATTTTGGTACAAGCGAAGTATGTGTAATGTACAGTAGTGATGGTCATCTCCATCTAGCAGTCAACGTGCACACTACTTAGTTCAAGGCTATTCTACTAAAACGCAGGCACAAGTAACCTCCAAAAACTTGCAAGGGCAGCCCCAAGGTTTTGACTGCCTAGTGGCCTCCACAAAATTTAATCTGGCACTTCTGATAGCTACTCTAGAAGAACATAAAAGACACCTGGGTACTTCTATTGCAAGTGCTTCCTCTGGAAGGCCAAGAAGGAAATGAAACCTGGACGACTTATATGTGCTGCTACTGTTATCATTGTTACCAGTTAGAGTAGGATTAGGAAATAGTAATAGTGCATGAAGATAATGCCATGCATTTACATCTGAAGCCATGTGAGGGAAGAGCGTGACATGCAGCATTGGGTTGCTAGTAAATTGGCAACTTTTTCCCGGCATTTCTCTGATCTCCAGCTCAAAGGTAAGAGCTCCAGTGATAGAGAATACTAACGTCTTTCAGAGATATTGTACAGAGTAACTTTTCTCTGAAATATTTTTTTTTCTCTCAGGGAAACCCTGCTAAGAATCATTACATTTACAGTTGACTGTAGGTTGTGATCAGTTGTAGAATTAAAGAATACAAAAGTGGCTTACTTACAGTATATGACACCCAAATTTAATCATTTTACAACACTTTCCTGCTCTACAGTATATGACAAATTATTTCTATAATAATCTTGAAATGAAATAATATTAATCATCCTCATCATCACACTAGCCCCCCCCAAAAAAGACTGAAAATTGTAGTATCTGCTTACACTAATGGTTAGTGTAGAAGTATCCCCTTACTTTGGATGTCAGTGGAAAATTGTCCCATTAAATTGACACTCAGTTTAGATGGAAAAATCAATATACCACTGCATACTGCTCAATGAACCCCTAGCAACCTCTGGAGAAACCCGAGAGTTCCCTGGGAACCCTGGTTTAGAAAGGCTACTATAGCAGCTTCAGTACTTCCTAAATCCCAGATCAGGAATTATGATTCTTCTTCCACTTTTGATTGCTGCATGTTTGTTCCAAGCGTGTGACTCACATGTATCGAAGACAGACTAGGAAAAGCAACTAGAAATCAGCAGTGGCAGCTCCTATAAGTCTGTTATGACAGCTGTTCATGATCACATATCTTATTTACTGTATAGAAACAGTCACCCAGTATTCCACCTACATTGTCCTTTCTTTCAGGTAATGTATTAAGCTGAACAACTGCTGAGATAAAATAGGTTGGCCACATGTAGAGTCTGCTGTTTTCAATCTCTCTAAGCAGGCTAACAGTTTTACACTGAAAAAGAGGGACAGCAAAACACAAGCACTTAACAGTGCTTCTAACAATAATGCTCAGCATGGGCACCGAATGAGAAAATATGGCTGCCCACCCTGTTTATATCATTGCAAAATATAAAGCTAACTAATATACATTATGGTGATTACTCAGAAATGTGTATCTAAAAAAAATAAAACAAAATAGTTTTTCTCCTTGGAAAAGTAATGTCTAAAAATGGCTGCTATGGGTAACAGAGGAGTTTTTGCATCACTGCTTCTTCTGCATACTGTAATCCTCATTTACAGCAAGCACGCTACAGTGAAAAAAAAAATCAATTTAGTGAGCAGCTTTTCACACAGCAATGTTCAGCACTGTTGGATGGAATGTCAAATTTTGGTTATATTAAAAACACGATGGAAAGCAGAACTCAACTACAAAATTTTTGATATATTAAAAAAACGACGGAAAGCAGAATTCCACTACAAAATTTATGATTTAGGATCTCTTTTATTTATGAGGAATATGTAAGAGGTGAAATCATCTCCTATACAATAATTAAGGAAATAAAAGCAAAAAAAAATCTGATATAGCTGAACTCTAGGAGGGAAATGCAACTGATCTGGAGGTTTTAAAACATCAGACAACTAACAGACTCCACTAGGAAAATAACATTACACATTCTTTTGTTGCTAAAGTACTACAAGTCCCATTAAACGCCAGCCATTGTGCATTGTGTGTTTGTTTTGTTATCTAATGCAAGAAAATGTTTTCTGGTAAAGAAGACTGGCCATTTTCAAAAGCAATGCTTTTTATATGTAGTGCAAAGCAGGGACTGGTCTGACTGTTTGGTTCCAGGTTGTGTTACATGATAGGCACACACCTTATGCACATGGGTCTGCTTTTGATGTGCGGCTTATGAATCTTTACTTCTGACATTGCTACACCTCTCATCTTACTTCTTTGTAATAGATCAGGCAAGAAGCTCAATATTTTACTAAAACTTTCTACATTTTTATACCTACTGCTTTTGTTGCTTATATTTTTGTTTTTACTACATTGAACTGTAATTTGTTTTATCCTTTGTATCCATTTTGTGTTAATACCAAGTGTGATCTAATAAAATAACACTTTGTTTTAAATCAGCCTGACTATTGAACAATTTACATAACTGCTTAAAGATAGTAAAATATTATTATTAATATTATAAAGTGTTGCAATATTTTACAGACTCCAAACATTTACACCTGCAGATATATACATTCCTATAATCACTAACTAATGTCCTACGCTATCTATCAATCTACAGCATGGGTGTCAAACTCAATTCCATCATGGGCCACATCAGCATTATGGTTGTTCTCAAAGGGCCAATTATATCTGTAAGAATAAATGTACACAGCACCCCACCCCCCTTACATTAGATGTTATGAGTCCCCCACCCTACCGTACATCACAGTGCACCCCCCTTACCTTGTGCTGCTACTGGAAAGAAGCTAGGGTGGAAATGGGAAGCAGAAAGTGCAGGGTCTGGAGAAGGGCTAGAGGAGGGCTGGAGTCTGCTAAATGCTGAGACCAAGGGAGGAGTAGATGAGGGAGTGCTGCCTCTGCACAGAGAGGCATGGGATCTATAGGATGAGTCCTGTCTTCCTTTCTGTTGCGACTGCTGAGATGGGAGGAGGGGCAGAGACCAGCCTCTCCACAGCTGCACGAAGAAGGGCAGGATCTTGAGGAGGAGTTCTGTCCTCCTCTCTGCTGCCAGCTTCTGACACAAGGTGGGGACAGAGATAAGGGGGGTCCTGCAGCTGCAGAAGGGGTGCGAGGGCCACATGAAATGGCCTGGTGGACCTGATTCGGTCCCCAGGTCTTGTGTTTGATACATGTGATCTACAGTCTAAGGCTACTTCAGCTGAGGTACTACTTTATATTGCATTCCTACAAAGAAAAAGGGTTAAACAACCTATTTATATTACATCAGTTGGAGCATCCCCTCCAGAGAGGTGATATTCCAGCTAAACAGGAAACACTTGAATTTTAGCAATAAAATATTCTAACAATACATATTGGTGTGAACACTGTTCCTAGGGGCAAGGAACTCTTGACTCCTTGTACTCTCCAGAGCCCTTGAATGAGAAAAGAAACAAGCAACGTTGTTATCTACACCTACCGTACCTATACTTAATCAACATAACAAAGGAAAAATGGTCCTTTGACCAAAAAATGTAGCAACCCATGTGAGACCCAGGCTCCATGTTCATGGCCAAGTCCCAAAGAGAAAGGAGCCACACAATAAAGAAGGTTTTGAACTGATGTGAAAGCTGTATTATAAACTCTCCAGCACACTGTACAAGAATTTGTGAGTGATTGCAACCCACATACAGCAGCAGTACTGTTGAAAGGGATGCAGCAGGACCTGAAAAACATGAAGGGTCCACTGGGTCCCTAGGACAAATGTCACACCACACAGCTGTAGGCCATGTGCACTACTTGGTATCCGTAGTATCAGCAAACTAGATGACAACAGAGTTTAGGTCTGTAGCAATAGCCAACCTTCCTCTGGCTCACAGGTAGAAGTCCAGGTTGGGGGCTTGGACCAAACGGATGTTTGCAGACCCCACTTGGTCTAATCTGTCACACTTCTTAATCAAGTCATCAGTCCTTAAATATAAACTTGCCCCAACTGCATTTGATGGTGCAAAATTCTTCCCAAAATCTCTTAGCTCCTTGATGACAATGGGACATGCAAGAACTCCCATAATTCTACCTTGCACCAACCCTTTTTGAGGGCCTCCACCTCATCTATGAGCTCTGGAGGCATATAAGGAAACTCAAATCCATAATCCAGTATCACTTTCCTCTGTACAATGCATTCTGGAGAATCATGGCAACTTGTCTTTCGCCAAATTGATGAATGGGCTAATGGCCCTTTTGATTAACTGGTGGTGGGATTCACTTTGAGCTTGGGCTCTGGTCCAGGTGCATGGGAGTGACAGGTCAAAGCACCTCTCTTGATACTCTTTTCTTAGTTGTAGGTTATAAGCAAACTGTGTCTGTTGTTGAATGAATTGTTTCTCCTCCAGTTCACACTCTATCACAGAAGCTGCCTCAGTTTACAGCAAAAGTTCTGCTTCACAGGAAGATTTTTGCTGTCCCTCCTCCTTTGTAATCTGGTCTCCTCAAACCCATTCAGACGAAGACCTCTCAGACATCTCCCACTCACTAAAGTCCTCATCACTCCCTTCTCTGTAGAACTTAGAGGAGCCAAGGTCAGACTCAACACTGCCTCCTCTGTGAAAACAAGTATAGGTGCCACTGCTGCTGCAATCTTTACTACTGTCTTCTCACTAAAGATGTCTTGCTGCTCAGATGATGGTTCCCTCCCCACTAATCCCAGGATGGGTCCCTGATGGTGACTATATACACACCCCCTTGTACGTTTCCCTATTCTTGGTTGCGACAAAGTTTGCCTCACAGGGGATGTGCTGCTGGTAGCCTCACTTACTTGAAGTCTCTGGTTCAGCCTCCCAGGAGCAGAATCCTGTGTCCCACTCCACACAATACAGGTGAAACTCGAAAAATTTGAATATCGTGCAAAAGTTCATTTATTTCAGTAATGCAACTTAAAAGGTGAAACTAATATATGAGATAGACTCATTACATGCACAGCAAGATAGTTCAAGCCCTGATTTGTCATAATTGTGATGATTGTGGCTTACAGCTCATGAAAACCCCAAATCCACAGTCTCAGAAAATTAGAATATTACATGCAATCTATAAAACAAGGATTGTACATAGAACAATATCGGACCTCTGAAAAGAATAAGCATGCATATGTACTCAGTACGTGGTTTGGGCCCCTTTTGCAGCAATTACTGCCTCAATGCGGCGTGGCATGGAAGCCATCAGCCTGTGGCACTGCTGAGTTGTTATGGAAGACCAGGATGCTTCAATAGTGGCCTTCAGCTCTTCTGCATTGTTCAGTCTCATGTCTCTCATCTTTCTCTTGGCAATGCCCCATAGATTCTCTATGGGGTTCAGGTCAGGCGGTTTGCTGGCCAATTAAGCACAGTAATCCCACGGTCATTGAACCAGGTTTTGGTGCTTTTGGCAGTGTGGGCAGGTGCCAAGTCCTGCTGGAAAATGAAGTCAGCATCGCCATAAAGCTCATCTGCGGAAGAAAACATGAAGTGCTCCAAAATCTCCTGGTAGACAGTGGACCAACACTAGCAGATGACATGGCTCCCCAAATCAACACAGACTATGGAAACTTCACACTGGACTTCAAGCATCTTGCAGTGTGTGCCTCTCCATTCTTCCTCCATACTCTGGGTCCTTGGTTTCCAAATGAGATGCAAAAGTTGCTCTCATCAGAAAAGAGGACTTTGGACCACTGAGCAACAGACCAGGTCTGTTTTTCTTTAGCCCAGGTAAGACGCTTCTGACATTGTTTGTTGTTCAGGAGCGACTTGACAAGAGGAATATGACATTTGAAGCCCATGTCCAGGGTCCATCTATGTGTGGTGGCTCTTGATGCACTGACTCCAGCCTCAGTCCACTCCTTGTCCTAAACAATTTTGAATGGCCTTTTCCTGACAATCCTCTAAAGGCTGCGGTCATCCCTGCTGCTTGTGTGCCTTTTTCTTCCACACTTTTCCCTTCCACATAACTTTAAATTAATGTGCTTTGATACAGCACTTTGGGAACATCCAACTTTTGCAATCACCTTTTGAGGCTTTCCCTCCTTATGGAGGGTGTCAATGATGATTTTCTGCACAACTGTCAGGTCAGCAGTATTTCCCTTGATTGTGATTCCTACTGAACCAGACTGAGAGACCATTTAAAGGCTCAGGAACCCTTTGCAGGTGTTATGGCTTAATTAGCTGATTAGAGTGGGACACTTTGAGCCGAGAATATTGCACCTTTTCACAATATTCAAATTTTCTGAGATTGTGGATTTGGGGTTTTCATGAACTGTAAGCCATAATCATCACAATTATGACAAATTATGGCTTGAACTATCTTGCTTTGCATGTAATGAGTCTATCTCATATATTAGTTTTACCTTTTAAGTTGCATTACTGAAATAAATAAACGTTTGCACAATATTCAAATTTTTTGAGTTTCACCTATATAGTGCACACAGCTGGTTCTCTAGCATCGACTGGAACAATGCTCTTCGCAGTGCTCACACAGACTCTAAAAACAAGCTCAAGCTCCTTGAGGGCAGGTACTGATGTGAATGTACAATATATATGTGTAAAGAACTGTGTAAATTGACTGTGCTGTATAAGAACTTATAATAAATAATAACTTCAGAAGGCTGGTACTCACTGTTTTCTGAATACTGTTTAGCAGCATGCAGTATCAGTCAGCTTCTGAACTCCAACTGCCTGTGTCCTGGATCATTAGAAAGCTTTCTGCAAATGTTTCATGAGACTAGAACAGAGGTCCACCAGCTAAACAGTAGCTGGGTCCCCATAAAAGATTATTGCAGCTGCAGGTATATCTCCCACGGATGCCATAGTCCTCAGGCTGGGTCTTACTCCCCCAGGAACAAGAGCCCGTCTGCTTTGCATTCAAGCCTATTTATACCCCTCTCAGCCCCCTGCTGGTCACTCTCTATATTGGCCAGAGATTGGCTGGAGAGGTATTAATATGAGAGCTGGGGTCTGTGCTCTTCCACCCACTATGTCCCAAGGTCCCCTGGGAGACAGGAGGAAGTAGCTGAGCCCACACCAGCAGAGCCAAGAGCAGACCTTACCTAGCAACTGTTGCTCTCCCTGATTGCAGGGAGGGCAAAAACTAAATTTAATCAACGGTAGTCTAATGGGGGCTACATACTGAATACTTTTTGTTACCTGGTCTCCCAGGAAGGTTTGCATAACTTGTAGTACTGTATGTAAATTTGGAAAGCTTTTGACAATAAAATCAACCAGATGTTGGTCAATCGTGATGAGTGAGGTGAAGCAGTGAGAGAAAGGCCAAGAAAATTAGATTCTGTTTGCCAGGGTTTGAAATATGCAGCAGTGTGTTTTACTTTCCCTCTGATTGCACAGAAATGAGGCTGTAGTCCTACCCAGAAGCACTTTGAAAATCCCACTGAATTTGTCTTCCATAAATTATACAAAAGCTTGAAAGATGGAAAATTGAGTAAACGTCTGCACTTCACCCTCCAACCACAATATTAGAAAAATTACTGAAGCTATGATATTACAATAATAGTTGAGAGCTGATGTGTATATACTGCATGCAGAATGGTTGCTGATGGCATGCATACATCAAACTATCAGGAAGCCTGTGCACAAAAATGAAACTACAGCATCAAAACTAATGGAAATCATCTGCAAATAAAAAGTATCCCCCTAAATTTCTTAGATGAGCGCATCCTAGCTAATAATTATCCTTTAGTTTTTGAAGCCTCAAATCTTATTTTTTAATAATTTTATTAACATATAATAGCACATATGTAGGCAAGAGCCTCCAACACGTGGCTGCAGATGACTTAACAGAAGCAACAATTATAACTGACAGGACTCTGAATGACAGCTAATTTACTTCATTTTGTTGAGCTTGTTCATGGATCAAAGCTGTTGTATAAGTGAACCAACCCTAAACAGGTTTGGCTCCCAAGAATGTTATGTTTTTTAAATATGAAAAGTAACTGCAACTTCAACTGTAATGTTGAGAGGAGTGGAGACAAGGCTGTAACCAGGATACCAACTGTCAGAAGTAGGAAACGATGCTGGAAACCAGATGCATGTCGGATGGGAAAAATTCACCCATGTGTCACCCATGATTTATCATTCCAGCACTGGCCGTCCACTGCTGGCTAATCAATTCATTAATTATAATGGCCTCATTTAAAACTAATGTGTTGTAAAATGAGAGCAGATTGCTATATATCAATAATCACTGGAGGGACAGAGGAAATTAGATTTAGAATGCTGTCAAAAATTCATGCATATTGTATGTGTCGGCTGTGTTTATTTAATAGAAAATGCAATATTAATTACTTTTTCATTCTTGTTTTTCAGTGCGGTGCAAATAGTAATTGTGTTACAATGGCCTGCTGTCAATGGTAAAATATACTTATCAGTGCTTAAAAGTGCTGACAGTGTAATAAAGTGTGTGACTGGCACTGTCAGCATTAAGCCAGTCTTCAATGCCTATGCTAACTTCTTACATGGTGTAGATATACAGTTGTGTCCAAAATTATTCAACCCCCAATGCTGTAAAGGGGTTTAGGGACTATAGTGTACATTTGGAATTGTATTCAGAATCAAATCCTACAAGGACGTTGTAACTACCCAAATGCAACTAAAATGACATCAATTGTTTATGTAATACAGTAGTAAATGGTTCTTATGTGGTTTCTTCATTGCCACAATTATTCAACCCCTTAAAGACTACCACTCTGAAGAACAGAGGTTCATACAGGTGCTTTCCATCAGGTATTGAAAACACCTGTGGATGTCACCGAGCAGCAATCAAGCATAATAAGCACCATTTAGGCAGCTTTAAAATGACTGTGATACTCAGCTCCTTCTAGACATTTACTGGTGTGGTTACAAACATGGTGAAGGCAAGAGAATGGTCCAGGAAGACAAGAGAAGAGGTGATTTCTCTTCACAGGAAGGGCAATGGCTATAAGAAGATTGCAAAGATGTTAAACATACCAAGAGACACCTTAGGAAGCATCATTCGCAAATTCAAGGCAAAGGGCACTGTTGAAACGCTACCTGGTCGTGGCAGAAAGAAGATGCTGACTTCGACTGCTGTGCGCTACCTGAAGCGTAGAGTGGAGAGAAGTCCCCGTGTGACTGCTGAGGAACTGAGAAAAGATTTGTCAGATGTGGGTACAGAAGTTTCAGCCCAGACAATAAGACGCACACTGCGTAATGAAGGCCTCCGTGCCAGAACTCCCAGGCGTACCCCCTTGCTGTCTCCAAAGAATAAGAAGAGTCGACTGCAGTATGCCAAAAGCCATGTGGACAAACCACAAAAGTTGTGGGATAGTGTTCTGTGGACTGATGAAACAAAATTAGAACTGTTTGGGCCCATGGATCAACGCTATGTTTGGAGGAGGAAGAACAAGGCCTATGATGAAAAGAACACCTTGCCTACTGTGAAGCATGGTGGAGGGTCAATCATGCTTTGGGGCTGTTTTGCTTCTGCAGGTACAGGGAAGCTTCAGCGTGTGCAAGGTACCATGAATTCTCTTCAGTACCAGGAGATATTGGATGGAAACGTGATGCAGTCCGTCACACACCTGAGGCTTGGGAGACGTTGGACCTTTCAACAGGACAATGATCCCAAGCATACCTCCAAGTCCACTAGAGCATGGTTGCAGAGGAAAGGCTGGAACATTTTGGAGTGGCCATCGCAGTCACCAGACTTAAATCCGATTGAGAACCTCTGGTGGGACTTAAAGAAAGCAGTTGCAGTGCGCAAGCCTAAGAATGTGACTGAACTGGAGGCCTTTGCCCATGAAGAATGGGCGAAGATACCCGTAGATCGCTGCAAGACACTTGTGTCAAGCTATGCTTCACGTTTAAAAGCTGTTATAACTGTAAAAGGATGCTGTACTAAGTACTAAGATTGAATGTCACTTGGGGGTTGAATAAAACTGATAATGCTGTGAGCACAGAAAAGACATTTGTGGTTATTTCATTATAACTGTTATGTTATATTTGTCTGACCTACAAGTGCCTCTTTAATGTAAATGTAAGCAAGATGACTGAATGATCAAAAGCAATGTCAAACTGGCCAAAACACTCAATTTCAGTGGGGGTTGAATAATTTTGGACACAACTGTAGATAGATACCTTTACCCCGTACTAGTTTATTGAGAGAGCCCAGTCTTCTGTCATTTGTACCTGACATGTAACCGTAATAAAAACATTTGAAACTCGCTCACCTTATCCAGACAAGTGGTCACAAACCTAAGCAGTGGTAGGAAACAGTCTGTAATGGGGCAGGTAAAAAAATCTATATTTTACCATTATATTACTCCCTTACAAGAAACAAAAAGGCTTTACTTATGAAGTTTCAGGTTAGTGAATGCATTAAATGTTGAAGTTATTGGGTAATTGATCTCTCTTTTTCCAGTGGAGTAAATTAAAATGATTTAAGCCTAGTACACATTACTAGTTTTTTTTCCTTCAACCCAGCGGGCCGAACGAAAAAACAAACCTGACAGCTCAGGTGCACTGATCGGGAGCTGATTGGCAGACCTTTTTTGGTCATTCCCCTTCGATAGAAGCCACCATCTATCGGACTTTTTGCAAGGAAGAGTGGGCAAATATTGCCAAGTCAAGATGTGCCATGCTGATAGACTCATAGCCAAAAAGACTGAGTGCTGTAATAAAATCAAAAGGTGCTTCAACAAAGTATTCGTTTAAGGGCGTGCACACTTATGCAACCATATTATTTTAGTTTTTTATTTTTACTTCCCTCCACCTAAAATATTTCAGTTTGTTGTTCAACTGAGTTGTACAGTTTATAGGTTACATTAAAGGTGGAAAAAGTTCTGAAATTATGTATCTGTCTAATTTTTTTACATCAGAGAAACCTGATATCAACCTATAAAGCTGTGCATTGCCTTTTCCCTGGTCACAACAGCCAGTCACTTAAGGGAATAGATAACCTAGCCTTATAAAAGGGTAGGCTCACAGCAGTCCTATTGCCCGTGTTTGCTGGAGGTGTTAAAGCGGAGCTCCAATCTCCTGTGTAAAAATTAAAAGTCAGCAGCTACAAAAACTGTAGCTGCTGACTTTTAATAAACAGCCACTTACCTGCCCCAAGATCCAACCCTGTGCTCGGCTCAGCCGTTTTCACTTTGTGTCCTCCCTCCCCAACATCTTTACTATGGGCACCTGACTGTGACAGCTTGCTTATTATACCTTACAGCAGGGGTGGGCAACTGTGGCCCTCCAGCTGTTGTAGAACTACAAGTCCCATGAGGCATTGCAAAACTGACAGTTACAAGCATGACTCCCAAAGGCAGACCAAAAGAAGAAGAAACGTGCCGGGCCCTCCCCCCAGAAGAATCTAGAGGGGTGACCACTACCACTAGAGACATGCCCGCAATTTTTGCCTCCCCCTTCCTGAGTCGTTTCTCTCATTGTGTGCTCTTTTAGCTGTAGTGATTTTGTGCCCCTTTTTTTTTAATTTTTTTAATTTTCAATCTTTAAATTTTTACATTTTGACTCTCAATTTTTTAATTTTGTATTTTTTAAAATCTTTTGTGCCACTTTTTTTTCCTCTCCCTTCTCCTCGCTTTTTATTTCCTTGTGCCTGTTATCAGCGGAACCCTGGGGCTGTGGTGGGAGGACCCCCCTCAGGTGACGCCTCCGCCACTTGCGGTGACGATCTGGGACTCCTCCGGCCCTAGTCACAGGGTCTCTAGGCCCTCCCCCCAAATTACCTAAGTCTCCACCGGGTTGGGTTTATCCACCCTATCTTTACATACGGGGGGGGGGGGGCAACTGTCTTTTTGTAACAAGTATGATTGAGGGTTCGCTGATGATGTTTTATCAGGGTGGGTCACCCCTTGAAGTTGCCAAATGCCTATGGGGGGCTTGGGTCAGGATCGGACACACTGTTTGCGTGTTCAGACAGCCTGTCTGTCTGGTAGATTTCTTTTTTACTTCTCTTTCTTTGTCTGCCCCTATCTTCCCATCCCCCTTTCTCCTAGCCTCTGGGAATAACCCCCCCTCCTTTTTTTTCCCCTCACCCAACCCAAGGGAGGGTTTAGGCACCGTCTTGGGTGACGCATGGCGCACCCTGCCCCCACATGTCGTACGGCCCGACTATGACTCCGATCAAATTTTCTTTCATCAACTGTAGGGGCTTCAACACACTGGAGAAGAGGAGCCAGATCCTATATCACTTCCACAAACATGGCTCGCAGATCCTGCTCCTCCAAGAGACCCATTTCCGCGCGGATAGTATCCCAGCTCTCCATAATCGCCACTTTACTCATTGGTATCACCGCACTAATCCACTGGCTAGGTCTCGGGGGGTGTCGATCGCCTTCCATCACACCTTCAACCCAGAAGTCCTGGACTCACTCATCGACCCAGCGGGTCGATACCTTTTGCTCAAGCTAAAACATCAAGACTTTGTCTTCACGATAGCGAATGTATACGCACCCAACCAAGACCAAGCCCCATTCCTGACAAAGGCCCTCTCCAAGCTCTCTGAATTTGGAGGTCCCTGTTACATAGTCGGAGGGGACTTCAATGTGGCTCTCTCACCGGAACTTGATACTTCCTTGGGCAAATCTTCTCTTCCTGTGACGGCCCTATCCCTCATTAAGTCGTGCCTCCACGACTTACACCTAGTGGACATTTGGCGAACCTAATACCCATCGGAGTGAGACTACAGTTACTATTCCCCGACACACAAGACATACAGTCGCATTGACTACTTCTTTGTGTCGCAATCGCTCCTCGACCACCCAACTTCCTCCGCCATTGGCCACCTTTTATGGTCTGACCATGCCCCAATACACCTGGCCATCCAAAACCGACCGACACCAAAGTGCCATTTCTCCTGGCATCTGAACGACACCCTGCTCAAGGACTCCCTGTGTATCGCAGAGGTATCACAGACCATACAACACTTTGTCCTTGATCACTCCTCAAACATGACCAGTTCCCTTAACCAATGGGAGGCGTTCAAATGTGTCATCAGAGGGGTTTTCATTAAACACGGCACGCGCCTAAAAAAAGCCTGATCGTCGGAGACGCGTCGCTTGTTCTCGCTCATCGCGTGTCTGGAATCCTCCCACAAGAGTACGCTAGACCCGAAGATCTCAGTGGATCTGTCTAACGCCCGCCGGGACCTACTCCAGCTGTTGGACTCCTCCTTGCTGGTGGCACGAGACAAAGCGCGCAGCACACACACTACACCCTAGCAAATAAATGCAGGCAACACCTGTCACGGGTTCTCCATCCCCACCCTTATCGCCGACCGATACAGCACATAAAGGCACCCGACAACACCAAAATCTACAATAACCAGGGAATCTCATCTGCGTTTGAACGTTATTACGCTCATCTTTTTTAAACTTCACACGGCACAGCCCGCCACCCCCTGTGCATTCCCCTTCAGACATGGCCCAATATATCGAGGAAACGGCGCTCCCGGTCCTTGACACACAGGACACCCGTGTCCTAGAAGAGCCCTTCTCGACTATGGAAGTCCTTGGTGCGATCAAGGCCTTGAAATCTGGTAAATACCCAGACCCAGACGGGTTCACCCCCCGCTTCTACAAAACATTTTCCGCCCCTCTAGCCCCACTTCTATCTCAAGCCTTCAACGACATCGACGATCAGAATGTACCCTGCCCGGCCTTTCTGTCGGCCAACATCTTGGTCATCCCGAAACCAAATAAAGACCCATCCCTCTGCGGTAGCTATCGCCCAATCTCCCTGCTCAACCTAGATGCTAAGCTCCTCACAAAGCTTTTAGCTAACCGCTTATCACCTTTCCTTCCCACTCTAGTTCACTGCAATCAGGTGGGGTTTGTCCCAGGCCGCGAGGCCAGAGATAACACCTCCAAAACAATCCACCTCATATCTTACATCAAACGTCATAGCCTAAAGGCATGCCTTCTGTCATTTAACGCCGAGAAGGTGTTCGATCGTGTGGACTGGCGTTTCCTACGCCTTACCTTGGAACAGATAGGCGTGGGCTCTCGATGCCTAGCTCGGATCCTGTCACTTTACTCCCGCCCCTCAGCAACGGTTCTGGTCAACGGCACAACTTCCCCACCCTTCCCTATCTCGAATGGAACAAGACAAGGCTGTCTACTCCCCTTCTCTTCATACTGATAATGGAATACCTCGCGAGAGCCATTCGAGCGAACAACTCAATCACGGGCATCTGCACTCCCTTCGCACACCATAAAATATCCTTATACGCGGATGACCTCCTAGTCTATGTCCAGCAACCACACATATCACTCCCCTGTCTCTTCCACGAGATCCGTAGATTCGGCCTCTTCAGTAATTTCAAACTCAACATCTCTAAAACCGAAACCCTAAACATATCTCTACCTGTCCATGTGCTGTCGAACGTTTGCTCCAGCTTCACTTTTCAGTGGTGCCCATCGGTCATTAAATACTTGGGGATTATGATCCCTGCGAACCTCTCCGCTCTGTACTCTCTCAACTACCTACCCCTCCTCTCTAGTATCCAAAAAGACTTGGAGCACCTCAGCCCTACCCTCAAAATGGACACCCTACCAAAATTACTATACGTCTTCCAGACCGTACCAATCACCATCCTGAAGAGTTTCTTTCTCGCCCTACGCTCCCTGTCCATCAGATTTGTTTGGCGCCAAGGCCTCTCAAGGCTACAACACAGAGTGCTTACATACCCAAAGTCCAAGGGCAACGTAGTTCTTCCGGACTTTGAGCTGTACCACAAGGCTACATTGACAGCCCGAATCCTAGACTGGTTCCCCAGGCCATTACTCAAGGCCTCCTGCAAGGTTGAACAGGATCTCTCCCCGGTTGACCTCCGAGCCCTCCTGTGGGGCTACAACCGAGAATACCTCTCTCTCTCTGGCCTATCCCCGCTGACCTCGGCCTCTCTGTGTTTGTGGTACAGACGGGGAGTGGTTGCTCTAGTATCATCCGATCCTTCCCCTCTATCACCCCTATTCGACAACCCGACCCTACCCCAGAGTGTTGGAGCGGCGGCCATCGGCTCCTTCGCGCGCTCCTCTTGGCCCGTCGACCGTGACTTCATCTGCCCCCGATCAGGTCTCCCGCTCCTCCGGTGTGGATCTCGGGATTGGTTGATGACTCTGCATCTATCCTCATTCTGCATCCACCTACACTCCTCCCCTGACATCCACCGACCACTTTCTGAGTTTGAGCGACTATGCTCTCTCCCCAGTCTGCCTAGACATGTTCTAGCCACCCTATATAAATCTCTCCATGACACTCTCCACCCCGAACCCCCACCCTACACCAGGGCGTGGGCCCGAGAACTCAGCAGAGACATATCGGACGCAGACTGGTCCAAGTCATTTCACTTCACCCACAAGTCGTCCATCTCCTGTTATTCACAAGAGAAGAACTTCAAGATCCTCGCTTGATTGTACAGGGACCCCTCACTCTACATAAAATATTCCCCTCCACATCGAACCTGTGCTGGCACTGTTCTAAAGCGGTCGGTACCCAGCTCCACATCTGGTGGGAATGCGACCTAATACAGCCTTATTGGCGACAGATCTTCGCCATATACGACGAGATCTACGGTGAATCTCTGACTCCCACACTGGAAATTGCCCTCCTCTCGATCCTTCCGGGCTCTTTAGCCTCTCAGAAGAAAAGCTTGCTGCGCTTCTTCCTATCCACGCCCGCCAATTGATACCCCTCTTTTGGAGGTCGCCGACCCCCCCGCACCTCTCCTTGTGGGTCTCGGTGCTAAATGATACCATGCGCATGGAGGAAATGTTGGCATTCGACAATGACACTTTTGATAAACACAAGTCACTGTGGTCGATCTTGCTCCACTTCTCCTCATCCTCACGCCTGCGCCCCTGATGGAACTTGATGGGGTCATACTTAATGCCCCAGGCATACACCCCGAGTTGACTATCTAACACGTCCTAAGGAGGTGACCTAGGGGTCCACCCCAGCAATATACCAGCGGCGGACCTCCTTACAGGCCTGCTCCGTCCAACCTCCCCACCTAGGACCTTCTCCCCCCCTTTTTCCTTTTTTTTTTCTTTTCTTCTCCCCCTCTCCCTTGCTCTCTCCCTTTCTTTCCTCCCCCCGTCTCTTCTCTGCGCCCCTTTCTCATTCTCGATCCCCTTTGACCCCTCCTCTCTCCCTATCTGTATCTCCTTCCCGCTACCCCATGCTCGCTCGAGCGTTTCCACTACTCTCCACAAGGGTTTCTCATTCAGTCACTAAGGAATTACTGTGTCTTCTCTGAATATCGCCTGTCGGGGGATTCCCCCTCTATGACTAAGATCCTTATCTTATGCTTCCATGGACTACGCTAATTCCTATTTGAAATGTGCCTATTCACCCTTGCCATTGTTGTTGTTCTTATAATTCTATAAGTAGCAATTAGTTTAGTAGTAATATTAAATCAACAAAATATGAAACTGCTACATTTCTTTTAATTTGCAAAAATAAGTGCCTTAAGATGCCACCAGAACCAATATTAAAGACAAAATCACGAATGGACTGCATCTGTGGCTGGCAGTGGCAGGGTGTCAGATTGTGGATCCATCATCCTCCACTCATTGCAACTGACAGATTCTAGGCTGGAATTCCCCAGGCAATGGGGGGAGATAAAACGCCATAACAGCAGGCAGCCCTGCCCTCACACACACAGATCAGCAGGCACTAGAAGAGCAGGCTTTGGGATCGTGATGATGTCATCACTCACTGACACATTGCGCATGTGATGGATGGCCAGCCGGGTCACACTCACACAGACATGAGACATCAGAGTCAGAGTCAGACATTACCTTCCTCCACAGGTGCAGCTCCGCCTCCACTGACGAATGGGAAGAGAATGGCTGGAACGCCACAGTGATCAGTAGCCGCCATCTGGCTTGCAGTGAGGGATTGAGTCTGAAAGGAACACTGTAAGGAGCAGCAGCTCAGCTGCTACACTGGCCCCAGTCAAATTTTAATAACATTTAATTACAATATTTCTTTCCTTTTCAATCTGCAGTGCTGTAATTTTTTGTGAAATGCAATACAACATGGCTACCTAGAGGCCTTCTGTACACAGATGGTGTACAGAACGCCCCCTGAAAATGTCATTTCCTACTTGTGTGATTGGTTTACTGAATTTCCCAGAAATCTAAACTAAGATACAAGTCAGTTAGCATTCCCTGCAACAAAAAAAATATTTTTGGTGAGATACACCCAAAGGGAAATCACATGTAATGCGATGCAGACCCTGCCAATGTCCTCATTAGAGCCCTGCAGGTGCAGCAGCTGATATAAAACTACCCCCAAAAAGATTCACTCTTCTCATGGACACAGGCAAACAGCCAGCTATTTCTTCAGAATAACAAAAGTTAGGAATCTACAACAAAGTTTGTTAAAAATCATTGCAATGTACAAAAATCACTTAGAAGGGAATGTTTTTTTTTTCTCAACAAAAGTAGAGTTACTGTTTAAGTCTTGTGTCATTCCTAAAACCAGTAATAATCAAATTAAGAGGCAATTATTTAATATGATATAGAGTAGATACATTTATATAGTATTACACATGCAACCGGCCCTTTGAGGGCAATCATAATGCTGATGCTGCCCGCAATGAAATTGAGTTTGTCACCCCTGTGTTAGGAGGTTCAGGGTCATGCTCCTAAATAGATTCAGGTGGTGGAGAGGCAGAAGAGCACTTTTGTTCCTTGGAGACTGAACGTTCTAGAAGGGCAGAGAGTTTTCCAAAGAAATCCAGCAGTTGAAGTGAAATCTGCCTCAGTCAAATAGTCTGTCTGTTGCAATGCTGAATGGGAGATAAATTAGAAGAAGTGATCTGTGTTGATATAGGGCCTGGCTCCAGTGCAGGGGAACACCTATTACCCTGAGCATTTTGCTGGTTTCCCTCAAGGCATCCTGTAGCAATTGAGTATTATTAGACCCTCTTTTTGCAGCTCCTCTGCACCTTATCTCCATAATTTCTTAGTGAGGGGATCCCCTGGGAGGCACTGATGAAATGGAGAATGAATGAAGGGCTATTAACGTGTCTGAGAAAGCCAAAGTGCTTTTCTTCTGCTTTCCATGCTGCACTTTCCCATAGGTAACCAAACTTTACTTGTCACGGTAGGCATACCCCTGACAGGAAGTTTAGGGTTTGGGTGTCATTGGAATGGACCAAGGCCATGGACCTGCATAGTACCCTGTGACTAACTACATTTGCTGTACCATATGCCATTGTGAGTGCCGAATACAAAATCCAGTGCCCGAAGCAAACATTATGGCTGGCCCACTGCTGTATAGTCAGGGTACAGTTCTCAAGATGTACATGGAGGATTACTGATCCAGAAACTGCTAGTGAGCCCTAAAGGCAATACGCAGTTGGACCTTGATAAAGGTCAGTAAAAGCAGTGAAAAATTAAAAAGAATGGTGAAGAAACTTCAAATGAGAAAAGGTCCCTCCCCTAAGGACTCCAGCAAAAAACTTGAGTCCCACTGAGTGAATGGGGTTATAGGAGAGCACACCGGGGGACAGCTCAATATGTGTATATTAAAAAAATTATGTATTTTATTTATGTATCCAAACAAAACTTGAAACACCCGAACCATGATAAAATCATAACTGGCCAATTATAAAACCCAGCAGCTGCACAAAAGCATTGGAATCCCCCTAAAAAAGTATAACCAAAATGTGACCTCCAGGAAAAAGTGACCCCGCCAGAAACGGACATCGTCCATAGTATTGATCCATAAAGCTGAACATATAATGTAAAAGGTACCAAGTTCTGTCAACACATAGATAAACAGGAGTCAGACTTCACAAATTCATTGGCTTCTCATAGGAATGACAGCTAAGTCCCAAGATGGAGCTGCTGGGAGACTGCAAAGGAAGTAGTGCCTTTCAATAGCCTGGGTATACCATAGCATGTTTCATGATGGCACTCTATCATCTTCCCAGTTGACAGCTCAGGTTCCTCATGTCAGGAAATTGATAACATATAGCTTTTATCTGCCCAGTAAAGGAGACACTAGCACACTGGTAGAAATCAAGAACCCTGGTTAGCCCAACAGAATAAAAAGGTACTTAGCCATCCACATAGATCGTGGAAAGTCCAGTCCATTCCATAAAGGCTAAAGGCTTCCAACATGTGAGATTATATACATACAATGTCCATAGTCTGGTCCAAAGGTATGGGGGAATGCCACCCCAATGCTGGAAATAAAGGAAGGAACAAGGAATGGAACCTGATCGATTTCACCCGTCACACCAGCTGCATCAGAGGCAAATATTTTTGAACATATGTAACAATGTATATAGATCAAAAATCACCTAAAAAGGCCCCCTTTGACACAAAAACGGAGCAATGTCACGGCATCACAATGTGAGGACATCACAAAGCCTACGCAATGGCCACCAGGCAGCCATAATGTCAACAAAACAACAAATAATATATTGAGTAATGTGATAGACTGCACCAAAACCATTACACAGTTCCACACATAGAAAAACTCATAATATAAAAGAAAAAATCAGATATCAATAAAGAAAATTTTAAAGTTATACCAAACAAAGTCAATATATTCAGTACAGCTGTCCCCATGGTAAACTCAATACCTAAAAATAAGCAACAAAACAATAAGCAAGGAATGATAAACAAACAAATACAGGTAAACTAAACATCTTTTTATTCTGTAAAAAAATTCCTTAAAAAACACAGTGGAATGAAGTTCACATTATGGCAGCATCAGCAGAAAATCACCGCTAGCATTTATTAAAGCATATTGGTGAAATGAAAAACAATAAATATGCACTCACATTTAAAAGACTGTAAAAGGTGCATCAATAAGTCTCCAGCAGGTGGCGACCTTCCAGGTGGTCATTGGTGAGCTAGCCTCTCCGCATGGATGTGTTGTAAGGTACTTGGCACCAAGAAGCTGTCCAGGAAAACACCAGGAAGAGCCAGCCAAAGCAGCAGACTGGGGGTGTATATCACTTGGCTGAGAACCATTGTGGACAGCAGAGAAGTGTTGCAGGCCCACAGAATGGCCATGGTGCAGTTGATAGGTGTGGTTATGCATTTTGGGTTTGTGGCCCCCTTTGTCAAAGAGGTTTGACAAAGGGGGGCCAGACAAAATCCTGAACAGGTACACCAATGATGCCCCCTCTTCACCAAAAAGCCAAGCCTCCCAGTCTCCCAGGTAAACATTGGCATATGCTGGGGCACACTTGGTGCCCATGCCAATAACTTGTGCCTGACAGAGAAATTTGTCATTAAAATGTATGAATTGTGTTAGTCAGAAATGTAAAAGTTCCAACACACATTTATTATGCCTGCTCTTATTCAAGGCTTGTGTACTGAGCACCTTCTCTACCACCTGTAAACCCTTGAAATGGAGTATTGACGAATGTAGGGCCTCTATGTCTAAAGCCAACAATAGAGTGTATTCAGAAACCACCAAATCATGTAGCAATGACAGTCTAAGGTATCCCTCACATATGAGGGTTAGTTGGTCACAAATGGATGGCTGACATTGTTCCACAGAGGTAGAGCCTCAGTCAGGTTTTATTATTTTTCAATTTTCTGCTAGATACGCTTTCAGCTCCCTCTTGGGTTAATGTTATTATCATTGTTTTTGGACTGGAAAGGTCCCTTTCCTGACAGACTCCATGGCCACATACATATGGGTTAGTCACACACTCTCCTCTCCTATAGGACCCCAGTCCCATAAAGCTTTGCTCCTCGCCAGAGGCCGTGTTCCTTTTTTGTCCTCCTCCTATGGACCTAGTGCAAGTCTTACCTGGTTCCCGCATACAAGATTGTCCGCGACCAAGGCCTGACGAGCCTCTCCGAGAGTTGTGAGGTGACGCGCGGCATGTAAGTTCCATGGGTCCTTAGCTAAAGGCAGGGTATTGGACGCGATGGATGGCTACAGTGCTGAGAGCGGCGAAGATGTGTCCCCTCATCAATTCCAGCGTTCCCCAGCTAATGGCGGGTTGGAATGGGCAAGCAGGAGACAGTGCCTGGAAGATCTGAGGTCTGCCAATGGCGGGCGTGCGACAACTTGGGCTGGATAGCCTGCTAACAGTGCCCCGAACAGAAGAGGTGGTCTCCGAGGCAGGCGGTCATGGCAGTGTGGGGTCGGTAAGCGGTGCTCTCTGTGCTCCCGTTCGTGTCTCATTTTCCTCTTTATTTTTCTTTGTTTTCCCTGGTGCCAGGTGGCTGGAGCACAATGCAGGCCACCGCTTCCTGGTCTGACCAGTCCTCTAGCACATTGTGCATGTGTGTGCCAGCCTCAGAACAAGGCTTGGCTTTGCGCTTGCACAGTACAGTAAGATGGCGGCGCTCGCGCATGCGTGCGGGTGTCACGGAGGTTCCGGCACAATCTGGGCAGCGCTATAGCCTGGGCTACAGGCGGGAGGTCTGGTTTCCTGCCACAGGATTTACATCTGCTAGGCCAGAAGAAGGCTTAGCCCAGAAGTCAAGGCTCGGAACGAGCTAGGGACACGAGCCTCTACAAGCCAGGCCGTGAATTCAAGAGAAGCTGGAGGAGAAGCCAGTCAACTTTTCAGAAGTCCCTCAAGGGCTTGTGAGGCCACAAAATCCTTATGAGATTGGGCTCTCTCAGGCCAGGTTGGGGCACACCTTCACCATTTTCGGTATGTCTGGGCAGCTTCAATCCGGGCCATCAGCATGGTATCTTCAGGGCATGCTTGGGCGTTCAAGAGCCCTCCTCATCTCAAATTTATCCCTACGGCCCTTCCACAGTCTGGTGAAACTAGGAAAATCCTGCTGTCCTACATGGACTCTCTACTAGCACAGGGTGCTGTTGTGCCAGATCCAGGGGGCAAAGAATTTCAGGGCGTGTATTCGGTCCTCTTTTGATCTAGAAAAGAAGCGGGGCCTGGAGGCTGGTCGTAAATCTCACACATCTAAACTCCTTTATCAGGAATTCAAAATTCAAGATGGAGACGCGGTTCACAATTCAGCAAGCAATTCAGCCAGGCAACTGGCTCCTGTCTATAGATCTGAAGGACGCATACTTTCATGTGCCCATTGCAAGAGATTTTCAGAGATTCCTCTGGTTTTCTGTGGACCATCAGCATCTCCAGTTCGTATGTCTTCCCTTTGGGCTTTTGACGTCGACTTGTGTGTTTTCAAAAGTCTTGTTGGCGGTCATGGCCCTGATCAGAACTAGAGGCATTCACATGCATCTCACAGTCTTTGGAACAGTTCTGGAATGTGGTAAGGGGTACCAGTTGTTAATGGTTATTTTATTAAGAGAGGGTTCAAGATGTCCTGGGATTCCTACAGTCAGGCCTGGACCTGCCCCTGTCGGTCAGCACCCTCAGGGTTCAAGTGACAGCCATCTCGGCCTTCACTGGAGTATCATGGGCTGACCACTCTCTGGTCTGGTAATTCTTCAAAAGGGCAGTAAGACTGAGGCCCCAGAGGAAACTGAGGTTCCCGAAATAGGACCTCCCACTTGTCCTCGACTTCTTCTCTGGAGGTGTTCCAGAATCAGCTGGTCCACCCATAGTGAGGGAGCTCTTCATCAAGATGGCCTTTCTGGTGGTGATTACATTGGCAAAAAGAGTCTCTGAACTTGGGAACCTTGGCTGCAAAGAACCGTTTTTGCAATTCTTCCCAGATTGGGTGGTCCTCATCCCTATGCTAGGTTCTAATCCTAAAGTGATCTTGGTCTTCCACGAGAACCAGGAGATTGCCCTGCCAATGTTTAGAGCCTAGGGAGTCAATGGCGTTCACCCCCTGGGCGTAGGTGAGACCTTAAGTCTATACTTGCAGGTCATAGCATCCTTCCGTAGGTTGGACTGTCTATTCATCCTTTTCCATGGGAAAAGTAAAGGAGACCGGGCTTCTCCCAGGTCAATCAAGGCCTGGATCATCCAGGCCATCCAAATGCCCTGTAGAGCTAAGGGCTTGGCGCCTCCGGAGGCGGTGACCGCACACTAAACCAGAAGTGTAGCTACGTTCTGGATGGCTTCCTGGCATGTCGCCCCTGAGATGATCTGCAGAGAGGCCTCATGGTCCTCAACCAACACTTTTATGGCTCATTACTGTGTATAGCCTACCTCCATTTTCCTCTGTTGATTTTGGTTTCAAAGTCCTGTCAGTTGATGGGGCAAATTAAAGTCTTTGTTTGAGTAACTGCCCACCCATGTGTGTATGGCTAGTTACAGTATTTCCCATATGTATGCTGCCATGAAGTCTGTCAAGAAAGCGGAAATACTATCAAATACTTACTGTAATTTTCCTTTACTGATGGACTCAGGAGCAAAGATTTATGGGAGTAGGGTCCTATAGGAGAGGAGAGGGCAGGACTAACCCGTACATATGCTGCCATGGAGTCCATCAGGAAAGGAAAATTACTGTAAGTATTTGATAGGAAATTTTCAGTTTTTTCCTTTCTTATATAGGACATTTTGAAGGTATGTTTAGGATCTTGAATCTAGAAGACACATTTTATCTAATTGCATTACAATTAAGATAAGGAAATGTCATTTTGACACCTACAGTATAAAAGAGTCAGAGGAGAATAGTGTAGGTAATGAAAAAATGGCTGCAGCAGAGTGCACAGTGGAATAATATGTGAAGAATCTGATTTCTCAGAGAAAAGGTGCAACATTGGAGATGTTTTAGTGTAGGATGTAATAAAAGAGTAGGACAGGAGCAGATCAATTGCAGAACTGGGAATATGTTTTGGAGTATAAATGGAGACAAGGGATGATAGCATGCAGCATGACTGGGAGACTTTTAAGTAGGAACTAAAAGTTTGAATTAAATCAGTAAAGTAGTAAGAAGTCAGTGTAGAGACTGACAGAGTGTGGAGGTGTTAAGAAGGCGGTTGGCAAGGAAGAAAAGGCAGATGCATCCATGACTGACTGAAGTGGTGCCAACCTAGTGTTCAATAAGCCTGTTGGTAATTATAAACAATTACAACATTTGAGGACGGAAGTAATTACTGTATAGATTCATAATTTGTCAGTTTTATTACTAAGGTCAAAGTTTCAGAAACTTGTCAGCACTAAAAAAAATTTGCAAAAAAGATGGCAAATAGGAGAGCACAGCTGACTTCCTGCACTACACACTGTACAGGAAAATTCAACTGTATGCTTTAGTCTAAAAATGATAACAGACAGCAATAACCTGCAGTAGAAAGTTTAAACCCAACTCCATTAAAAAAATGTATTTTGCTATGTTTATTTAAAACCTAAGCCATGAATTTTTTTTCATATCTGTCTGTGTCTCTGCTGAAGAGATTCCCCTAACTTCCTGATGATGCTTTCTCGCACCTTACACAAGCATACCTCACAGCCATCCTATATTCGGTGAGACCTCACAGGATTTCAACAAAATCCCTGCATCCTACAGATCCAGGCTAGAGTCTCTTGGCTTAATTATATCACCTTGTCACCTTGCGGGGGGGGGGGGGGTATTGTTGGGCAACCAAGGCCCATGCCACATATCTCTTGTGGGGTCCCTTGGGGCCCCAGTGCCACAATTGCCCCCTCGGTAGCAGCTGGCATCTTTCACTGCCTGTCACAAGACTACAGGTCATAGCCAAAGGAAGCTTCCCCTAGGCTCCTCCTTGTGTCATGTGTGTATTATGACACAACAAGATGATGAGTCCAGGAGGAGGGACTGCAGTGAGCTGTGCTAATCTGAAGTATGCTGGGAGGGGAAGAAAATTTGTGTTAGAATGGGGAATGGGGGAGGATTTTGCTGGCAAGGTGGATTTGAGGAGTGGGGGTGGATTTTTGCTGGAGTGGGGGATGGGGATTTGTAATTGTGCTGGGAGGGGGGAACTGGAGAGTGGGAAAGGATTTGTGCTGGGAGGAGGGATGAGGGACATTTTGTGATGGGAGTGGGTATGTAAAGTGGAAGATTTGTGCTGGGAGAAGTAATTTTGTTGGAGGATTTGTGCTAGAGTGGGGAGAGGATATGTGCTAGAAGGGAGGAGAGATTTGTTCTGGGAGGGAGGATTGGGGGAGCAGTATTTCTTCTGGGAGGGGGGATTGGGGGAGGGGGGAGGAGAGCATTTGTGCTGAGAATGGAAAAGGATTTCTGTTGGGAGGAGGAGTAAAGGTGAGTGGATTTTGCTCAAGAGAGTATTGCTTACACGTGGAATTTTGCACTCTCCTGGGCCCTACGATGTGCCTTACACAACCTTTCCTTCTGTGCCCTTTTTGTTTAATACTCCTGACACCTACTATGCGTTACATACTCCTGTCAACTGCATTCTGTGCAATACTTACTCCTCACCTCTGATCTGTGTGCTATGTACTCCTAAACTATGCACTCTGTATTTACATACTCCTGACCATTTAAATCTGTGCATTTCACACCCCTGGCCCCTGAGCTTCATCTGTGTACACTATAATGTACATTCCATACTTCTCACTAAAGTGCTCATTCTGTTGCTGGATGCTAAGCACTTAAAAACACACTAGTTCCTCCCCACCTACCAACTCGGGCTCTAACCATTGCCCTGGAGTATGGCAGTGTATTTGATTGAGATCTATAGTGTATCCAACACATTCATGTTTTATGAAATTGCGAGATTCTGTCCTGAGAGATATGAATCAGTTCTTCCATGTCAAAGATTTTGTTAATGCAGGAAAACCATTGGTTGGCGGTTTGGTAATTTGCCAATAGATAGGAACACAAAGTCTGGCTAAATTTGCAGTGCATAGCCAATGATCTATAATATTGGTGATTAGGTAGACTGGAGTGGTGTAGTAAATCTTGCACAGGAGTAAACTCCAAAGGGAGCCTTGAAACCGCCACAGTTATATGATGAACTTCGCTTCAGTGTATATTTGATATGGCACTGCCAACAAATATGTATCATATGTACCACAGAAGGTGTTTGATATCAAAGCATATTTTATAGGTACAAGGAGGCCTGGGTTTTGTCTACCCTGTCCCCTTAAGCCTCTTCCACTGATAACAATTTGGTCATATCCACTGTTTGCGCAGTTGCATGATGCATTACTACTCTCCATGGGATGCCCAAAGGTGATTTTATTTTACAATCCAAGCAACCCCCTGGCTCTGAGAAAGACTGACCCATCTGGGAAGCTGTAATTTAACCCACTGTTTGCCATGGCGCATGTATCATGCCTCAGGTCACTATCTCCCTAAGGTGTCCTTCATTCTCAAGTTTGAAAGTTGAGAGGTATGCACAAAGGACGTCACCAAGACGCAAAGTGAAGGTAAATCCCCTCAGTGCATTTGTAAATGTTTCTGTAAGAATTACAGGGAAGGGACAATGTATCACATTTTGGACATATAGGTTTTTGAAAATAAAAGTGTTATATCAGTTTAAGTAAATACTAATTGCACTGAGTTCAGCACACAATTTATATTGAAAACCATCATTTATAGAGATGAAGATTCTAGAACTAGGCTGGATGAACCCAGAAAGGCAGTTAAAGTGTCCAGTTTTGAATAGAGTAAGATAGGATTAAAAACCTGCTGGGGAGTTGATAAAGGAACCTTAGTACATATTTTCTGCAACTGCCCCAAGCTCACAGCTTTCTGGGATGGTGTGTAAAGAATAGCTCAATAATGTATAGATTTTACCTTACCCAGAGACCCATCACAATATTAAAAAACATAACAGAAATTGATCTTGAATTAGTTGGAAAGGTAGGAACGTAAAAAAACCTTTGGTATGCAGCTCACCTCACAGCCCCCCACTCCAATACTTACCCAAGCCTGATGCAGTGATGTGCATGAGAACAGCTGCTGTTCTGGCTCTTTGCCTCCTCATCGGCTCAGAGACAGCAGCAGGAGCCATTGGCTCCCACTGCTGTCAATCACAGCAATTGAGGGAGTGGGGGCAGGGCCAAGCCCTATTCTGTATGTCTTATGGTCACACAGAGCAGAGCTCATGAGCGAGCATGTATGAGTGCCCCCATAGCAAATGACTTGCTATAGGGCAGTGTTTCTCAACTCCAGTCCTCATGGACCCCCAACAGGTCATGTTTTCAGGATTTCCATTATTTTGCACAGGTGATTTGATCAGTTTCACTGCCTTAGTAATTACCACAGCTGTTTCATCTGAGGGAAATCCTGAAAACATGACCTGTTGGGGGTCCATGAGGACTGGAGTTGAGAAACACTGCTATAGGGGAACTCGGCAGTGGGTATGAGTCCAGAACTCCAGTGGGGGACCTGAGAAGAAGAGGATCATGGCTGCTCTGTGCAAAATCCTTGCACAGAGCAGGCAAGTATAACATGTTTGTTAATAAAGAACAATAAGCCTTTAGTATTACTTTAAGGCACCTTGTCAACTTTGCTAAGGCCTGCATCCCCTCATGCTGGAAATCAGGATCTCCACCCTTGATCCAAATGTTGATTCAGTGGGTTGAGACCATTAGGAGAATGGAGGAGCTGACTCACTCTTTAAAAGAGACGCAAGAAGCATTTTTCAAAACTTGGTGGCTCTGGCATATGTTAATGTCCTCAGTGGAGGGCAGGAAGTTGATGGCTGAAGTGGAGTGAAGGAGTTGTACCCAGGTTAATCTTTAATAGGATTCCATCCTTTGCAGGGGGGAACTGACAACTCATGGGGCCCCCGGGCAATAGGGGATCATGGGTCCCCTGTGTCCTTGCCCACACTCAAAAAAGCCTATAAAAAGGTACCAGGGGCATTTCATGGGGCCCCCTACTCACCCCGGGCCCTCGGGCAGTGCCCAAGTGCTCGAATGGTCAGTCCGCCCCTGATCCTTTGTAGTCTTCAGAATACATGGGCTCCCTGGTGGCTTTCCCTCCCCCTGGTTCACTTATCTGACCCCTTTTCCCCCTTTTTTTTTTAATGTGTCTCTTCTTTTTTGCATAGTATTCCCCATAGTATTTTCTAACGTTAATAAAAATGTAATGCATGGACAAAATTATATGGTACGGTAACAGACTTCACGTTTTCATGGTACCCAATTATAAAGCTTGATACCTGTAAACTTGTCAAATCTCCTTGCCTACTCAATGTCTGTGGATTCCTTCTCAGAAACCTATACTGCTATTTAGGTTGTGAGTACTTTATGATGCTTTTCTATAATCTCAATTCTAGTCTATAAATAAAGAATTATTAAAAAAAAAACCCTGTTGAGTTTTTACTGCTATCAGATGCCCTGGTAAAGAGTTCTGATGCATGAACCAAGCAAAATTCAGTTTGCTAGAGGTTCCCTGAACAAATTTTACAAACATTTTTTTTTAAAAAGCATGGGTAACTGGGCACTGCCATTGACGACATATACAAATGCAAAAAAAAAGTTTTACATATCTAGTTCAATGGAGAGTGAGCTTTCTTTTGGTGGTATTTGATCGCCTGTGCGGTTTCAAAAAAAGACTGACAATTTTGAGAACAAAAACAATATTTTTGACTTTTTGCTATGAAACATATTCAGTAAAATAATTAAAAAAAACAAATTTTACACCAAAATGTATTTTCCTACATGTTTTTGCTAAAAAAAAAATCCCAATATGTGTAAATTAATTGGTTTACGTGAAAGTTATAGCATTTACAAATGGTGGTATAGACACTGGAATTTTTTTTTTCACTAGTAATGGCAGCAATCAGCGACTTATAGCGGGACTGCAGCGGGCATTCTGACACTGGAGGGAACTGAATTAGTGTCACTGACATCCCCAGTGACACCAATACAGTGATCAGTGCTAAAAAAAAAAAGCACTGACACTGTGCTAATGGCACTGGGCAGGAAGGAGTTAACATGAGGGGTTTTCAAAGGGTTAACTGTGTGTTGGGAGTGTTTTACTAGGGGGCGGTGTGTTGTTGCTTCACTGTAAGCACACTGCTCTGGATGGCTGTACACGGCCATCCAGAGCAGTGTGCCTGAGCCGACAGGGAGGAGGACTGTTAGTAAACAAAGCAGTCCTCCTCCACGTTGGAGAGGCTTGGTAATCACCGGGCGCTGGCGGATAATCACCGCTGATTGACAACCACAGCCTTGAATGGCAGCGTGAGTAGGGTGCGCGCCCCCTACCTGGAAATACAAAATCACGTATATATACGTGATTTTGCACATATCTGCCACTCTGTAGCAGTATATCTGTTATAGGGCGGTTGGGATGTGGTTGATGTACTATAACAACAGTGAAATTTAGAAAAAAAAACCCATTGCTGCTAAATGACCTTTCCAGGCTGGCTTTGTTCTGTTTGTAAACAAAGAGGCCAGTGGATCTGCCTCTACATCTATACCAGACCCATGGAATAATAAAAACAACTTCTCCTAAAAATCCATATCATCTGAGCATGTCACCAAGGGGCCCTCAAGAAAAGCACCTGCTCTCCCCCCCAAAATCATGTCCCATGGTGTTAATCAATCGTCAGTTATGTTGTTCAGAAAGGTAGATCTATCATCAATCAAGATGAATGATGGCCCTGTGACCTACTGACACAAACACTATGGCCTGTGCATGATGATCCTGCTCCTGAACGAACATTCAACACAAATGACAGCTGGCTGTTGATGCTGTCTAAATGAATTTCTTCCTGCTGTAGCAGCAGCCAGAGGTTTGGCGCTGGCAAAAAGTACAAATCTGACCATTTAGTTTGCCTGTTTGGTGAACCTCGAACAGCTAGAATTCGGCTGATCCCAAAGCTCATCCCTGTTAGAGAGTTTTACCCTACTTCCTGTTCTGATGACAATGGGACTAAAATATAAATAGTGGGGAATCTCCACCACTCTGACACACCCTTAAGACAAATAAACCACACAAATTTAAATTGTCATTCAATATATGGAACAATATTTTAGACAAATTGTAAAAGTATATAATGTTTATATTTGCTCACCCACAATACACTAAAACAAAAAAGAAGTCTGGGCCCAGATACGCAAGAAATGCAATGTAAAATAAAGCTATAACAAAACCACCAAGTACAAAAACCCTTTATTTTCTTTTAACTTTGTAATTAAGTTTTAAAAAAATAGCTCAATAAAATAAAATGAACTCTATGGTGATTTAGTCAAGCTTGAATTTGCCTGCAGGGCCTTATGTATAAAGAATACAATAATCCTGCTGGATATATATAGTATATATATATATATAGAGAGAGAGAGAGAGAGAACAAATGGTCAATTATTCCTCACACCTCTGAAGACGCCGCCGGGCAAAACATACGTAGAAGCGCACTGGGCTCCGGTGAAGGCACACTTAGTGAAAGCGAGGCTTGGAACGCACGTCGGGTATTTTTTGGATCACACAGGCTATACAGACTGGTTCCGGTTAACAGGGCACCTCTGCGTGTGAGTGCAATATTGTTTCTTTATGTATCACGTTTTCATTAATAAATGCTGCACTTACTGTAGAACGCTTAAGATTTATTTGAGTTGCTTGGAACATCCCTTTAATGTTAAGGAGAGCCTGATACAGAAAGTCCATCTATGGTTGATTTACTTGGAATCTTGTGATTATGCACCTGGACCCAGTATCTGCGATGTGCTGATGACTGGGAGGAATATCCTAGGAAAGCCAGAAGCGGATCTTTCTGCATATATATATAACAATGCGCTTTGACCACCTTAACCGGGTTCAAATAAGTTTGGTGAGTGAGCAATTCCCTTATTTCATCTGCACGGGGTGAAGGCACACAGATTATTGGTCTACAGCACGGGTGTCTAACTGGCAGTCCTCCAGCTGTTGCCAAACTACTAGTCCCATGAGGCATTGCAAGACTGACAGTTACAAGAATGACTCCCAAAGTCAAAGGCATAATAGGACTTGTAGTTTCCCAGCAGCTGGTGGGCCACCAGTTTGACACCCCTGGTCTACAGCATCGTATTCTGAAAGGACTGTCACTGTAATATTATGATTTATTTCACGTTCACTAATAACAAAAGTTTATTATTGTTTAGATAATATTGAGAGTATGCAATATTACACTCAATAGTATGTGATATGAAATGTAAAGAGATGTCTTGTTTTGATCATTTGTTTTATGGTTGCACAGCACCTACCTACTCATGATTATACACGTTCAAGTGATATCTCAATTTTTAGGGGTATCTGCAAATTGACATTGTTGGCACAGTGTGGGCACAATACTACAGTTTAGCACATTGACACCAAGCACCATAATAATATATATATATCGTATGCTTACTCTAATGGAGAACTTGATAGTAGTAAGAGCCTGACAGAGATTCTAATTCTTCCCCACTCTATCCAAAACAATATAATACAAAAAAGTTTGGGTTGGATACATGTGAGATGGGGAAACAGCTTTCATTGTTTGAACACTGTTTGTGTGCAGTAAATTATTGTGTGGATTAAATTAAATGTTCTGGAGTGACATTCTGCGGTTTAGCCACAAGATGCCACTGTTTTCCTAACACAGCCTCTGACTGCATATACATTTCTATATTCATGAAGAGGTGGGGTTTTCACACTGAGTTTAGAGAACAGGAAGGAGAGTGACAGCAGCCATGTTTAGAGGATGGTGAATGCAGGAGCCATGTGAGCAGAGAATCTGATGGCATCCAGGTGTAAGAGCATCCCTCAGTAACCAGAGCTGCAGCTAGGTGAAGCTGATCCTGTCCAAGACCCTGATCCTGTTCAGAGAAAGGAAGATTGCTGCCAGGAATGCTGATGAGAGCAGAGGAACAAAGCAACATACACTGCGATACCGCTTGCTTGTTGGAGAGACGTTTGTTCTGTTCAGAGTCACCAGCGGATGCAAAGCAGACCCGGGTCGGTAAGATCGTGCACGCACCTCATTTCAGTGTTGGCGCCTAGAGACTGAGTCAAGGCCTATAGTTAGTTAGTTAGGGTCTCGGTTTGTGTCAGGCCACAAATGTTATTACTGATCATTGGAAGGACTCCATAACTTAAAGTGACATTTCACATTGGAGAGCTGATAACATCCCACAAACTCAAGCCAGAAGGAATACTCAGGCACGTGCTACAGGACCAGTTATGTGAGGGGGAATATTGTAGATTTGTGTAAGATTGTAAGCTGTTGTTCTGCACTGCAGGCTAGCCCATACCGTACACCCATACACTGATCCCTGCTCTTTTAGGGTAATAACAGGTAAGGTGTGGCAGCTTTGTTGTGCCCGCCAGTAGGTAAATTACTACACCTTCTACCTTCATCCATCAGGAGGCGCCGTGCTGTGCAGCACAAGGGCCTCAGCCTTTGGGCTGGGTGTATGTAAATTTATTGTATGTTCTCATCATTTGTGGTTGTGTTTATTTGCCACATCTAAGTAAAATTATGTTGGGGCAAAAGCTGGTGTTGAGGTTGCTTTCCTTGTTCGTGACTTCACTGTATCCTGGGGAGCCCACCCCAGTACACGGCTTACATACACACTTTAATTAAAGTGGTATTAAAGTTCTATACTTTTTTTAAATAACAAACATGTCATATTTATCTGCTCTCTGTAGTGGTTTTGCACAGAGCAGCCCCAATCCTCTTTCTCTCAGGTCTCCCCCCGGAGCTCCTGGCTCCTCACCCTTGACCAGTACCCCTGATAGCAAGCCACTTGCTATGGGGGTACTGGTGTGTGCTCACTCTTGAGCCCTGCTCTTTGCATCCATAAGACACATAGAGCAGTGGCTTGGCTCGGCATTCTCTCCTCATTGGCTCACTGGCTGTGATTGACAGTAGTGGGAGCCAATGGTAAACAAATCTTCTGCCTATACAACCACTTTAACCACTTAAGGACCGCCCTATAGCAGATATATTGCTACAGGGCAGCAGCTGTGTATATATACATAATTTTGCATTTCTTGGTACGGGACACGTGCGCACTACCCACGCCGCCATTCGCGGCCACGGATGTCAGTCACTGGGTCCGTTCCGGTAATTACTCGCTGGCGCCCAGTGATTACTGAGCATCTCTGACGGGGAGGAAGATTGTAAACAAAACAAACAATCTTCCTCCCTGTCAGCTTGAGCACACTGCTTGGGATGGCTGTGCACAGTACAGTGAAAAACACCCCCCCCCCCCAGTAAAACACTCCTAGCACACAGTTAACCCTTTGATCACTCCTCATATTAACCCCTTCCTGCCCAGTGCCATTAGTACAGTGTCAGTGCTTTTTTTTTAGCACTGATCACTGTATTGGTGTCACTGGGGATGTCAGTAACACCAAGTTAGTTCCTCCCCAGTGTCAGAATGTCCTCCGCAGTCCCGCTAAAAGTCACTGATAGCTGCCATTACTAGTAGAAAAAAAAATCCCGTTATCTATACCGCCATTTTTAAACGATATAACTTTCACGTAAACCAAATAATTTACACGTATTGGGATTTTTTTTTAGCAAAGATGTCACAGAATACATTTTGGCCTAAATTTATGCTGAAATTTGATTTTTAAAATTTTTTTACTAGACATGTTTCATAGCAAAAAGTCAAAAATATTGTTTTTTTCTCAAAATTGTCAATATTTTTTTGCTTATATCACAAAAAATTAAAAATGCACAGGTGAGCAAATGCCACCAAAAGAAAGCTCAATTCGTGTAAAAAAAGAATGTAAATTTAATTCGGGTGCAGCATTGCATGACCGCGCAATTGTCAGTTAAAGTAATGCAGCACCGTAACGCAAAAAATGGCCTAGTCATGAAAGGGGGTAAATCCTCTGCAGGGAAAGTAGTTAATATATCTAAAACTCTGTGACCAAACTAGACCTATTGTATTGTTGCCAATGTTCTATAAGCCCATCTCTTTGAGTGGAGTCTATTCCTAAGAAAGGAGAGCTTGGACATGCAGTGGCACACTAACAAGATAAAGTAACGTAACTACAAAGGCTGTCAAATCCCAGTTTCTGGTTAGAATGAAATACAAAACCTCTCTCTGGGTGCCACCATGTTGAATAATTATCTGTGATGTGTGGAGACAGAACACGGTCCCAAAATCTGGAATCAATACACCTTCTGTCTCTGCTTCTTTAAAATGTTTGATACAGTTATTTGTCAGTGTCAGGACATGAATGTATTTGCCTGTTCAGACTTCTGCTTTGAGTGGCACAGTTGCCACTCGAATGGGTTCTTAATGCAGAGAGAGATGTGACTCAGTTGGAAACAAATGAGCGGCTCTCCTCACATGCCGTACTTAAATGTAATACTGGCAGATGGAAATGTTGGAACATGAAATCAGCGTCTTTTCTTGGATATATTAAAGGAACAGATCTAATCAATTTACAGCTCAGAAAAAGTGTGAACCCCACCACGCACCTTCTCACACCTCCTTTAGTCACCCATGACACTTGCCATACTTAGCCACAGATAAATTATGCCTTTCTTCTCAACAAAAAAGCTGATGGTTTCACCTACAGTTCACAGGTTTGGATCGACACAGTGGTGCACAACACAGCAGCCTGGCCTCAAAGCGAATAGTCATAGCACAGTACAAATAGGGCGTGGGTCTTTGTCACTCCCCGCAATAAAATGGATCTCTCTGTTTTGGGTGGAGTGGACCAGGGCTCACTCCTCTGTTTCATTTGCATTGATTTTTGAGAAATGGGGAAAGATCCAGTCTCTAACCCAGCAGAGCTTTGACAGGCAACATCAGCTTTTTCTGCTAAGCTACTATTGTTGACATCCCCTATCCCCTCCTTATGATAAAAAAGTGGCTTTCTGGCAACCACCTTCTTTATTCCCTGCATTTAACTACATACATTTCATTGCAGGGTACTGGGTACTGGACCTGTACCTGCTCTCACCCATCGTCACTTATTAGATGGTCTCATTTTTTTTTGTTGCCCTTGGGGAGAGGGTTTGGGCCAGCCCTCTATATGGTTTGCTATGTTATTTTTGGTTATACTCTACCTAATGTTATATAGGCCATTTCAAAATGATATATCATGGTTGTGCTTGGTAACATCTGATGATATTGCTGAAGTATTTCTTTTTTTGCACTGTTTTGCCATGCAATAAACATATTTTGAAAGGAAAAAAAAGCTACTTTGACAGCAGACACTCAATCCAGACTGTAGAGGTATCATCCTTTAACATAGTTGGGATGACATGTTGGTAACTCTTTAAGCAATATGCTGAGCAATCCTGTTATCACTACCTTGTTAAAATGTTACTAAACCCAGGACCCTGCATTCTCTCTATCTGGTCTCCCACAGTACACAGAACATGGGAATACAATTATTTTAGTAAATATAAACTGCTAAGTACCTTTTCTCATCAGCAGTTAGAGCAGTCTTGTGACTTCAGCAGAGCACTGGTTAAAGCTTGTAGGAGGAGTTTTCTTTCAGCTCTAGGAGGATGAGTGACCCCTGACCCTCTGTCTGGAGGGTGCTGATTGGCCTTGTGGTGATCACATGCACTCTCCCAAGAAAAAAAACCTCTCTAGAAATACACACTAAACTGAACAGGTGCATGTGCTATGGGTTCAGTCTGTCTTATCAGCTGGGCATTTGAACAAGAGGAGGGGCAGAGAAAACAGGACCAAACAGCCTTTTTACACAATGCAGAGGATTAACCCCTTATGTTCCACAGTGAGTATAACAGGCATGCTTTATTGCATATACGGACTGATTTTACTGTTGTGGGTATAGTAACACATTAACTGAGTCAGGATGCAGACCAATCTCTTATTTACTCTCAGAGCTGCATTTTCTTTGGATGGGGCTCACTAAGGCTTTGCTCACAAAATGCAAAAGGCTTTGCAATAATATGTGACATTTTACTGGGACTGTGCGAAGTTTTTGAAAAATCCCATTCAGTTGACTTGAGTGGAGAGTGACTTGAGTGGAATCATGCAGGACTCTTTATAAACTGTGTAAAAAATATCAGTTATGTAACATATTAGTCAATGGAGATTCCTGTGCAAATTACCAAATTAACCTCCAGCTGAATTGTGAAATAAAGCACTTAGCAGCTATGTTATTACCACTAATAAATGTGGTAGCTTCCTGCTGCAGGTTACTGGTTGGTACGGAGCTGGCACCTGCCAGTGTCCTAGCAACCAGTGACTCATCCCAGTCTGTCACACTCAGCTGTCAGCCGTGTAATATGTAATATGTAACATATTAGTCAATGGAGATTCCTGTGCAAATTACCAAATTAACCTCCAGCTGAATTGTGAAATAAAGCACTTAGCAGCTATGTTATTACCACTAATAAATGTGGTAGCTTCCTGCTGCAGGTTACTGGTTGGTACGGAGCTGGCACCTGCCAGTGTCCTAGCAACCAGTGACTCATCCCAGTCTGTCACACTCAGCTGTCAGCCGTGGATTTAGCCATCAACTGGGGCTGACAGGTGAATGTAAACAAAGAGATACTGTAAAAAGCCCCCCTACCTGTAGACCCCTACAACCACCTGGTCAGGGTTGTCAGGAAAGAAGCCCTTATCCTCATCAACAAGGTACCCTCCCATATTGAGGGCATGTGGTCTGGCATGGTTCAAAGGGGATTGGGCAGGGAGCATGGCCATTTTCTCCCCTTCTTGACCACAAACTGACATTACACACATATTACAATCATTTTGAGTATTATTCGTTACATTTAGACAAATGTTGAGACATTCACAAACCAAATTTTGTATAAATAGTCCCCATTAGTATGATTAAAAAGCACTGATCATGATAATGCAATATAATAATTTATATACATGGTGTGGGTCCCTGAACTCAGCGTCTGCGTTTGGGGACCTGAACCTGCACTAATGTCAAGTTGGGAGCAGTGGCTGAGCCTGTGCCCACACATGGATGCATGGAACACCTGTGCATCCCATGTGGGTAAAACACGGATCTAACAAGAGTATATGCTTAAGTACGTCCATGTGAACAAGGCCTAAGTACCATTCTACTGAGCCTTGTAGTTGGATGTCCATATTATTTTACACTGGAAATCTACATTTAAAGGCAAACTAGAACATGCAAAATTTGATCTTAGAATGGTTGCAAACTAAATCCCAGGCTGGCCTTCTTATCTCTGGAGAGTTAGAAAGTAATAGAGGAGTCCAGCTAAAAGAGGGTCACACCTTAACTAGAAAAGCTACAATTTCTGGGGAAATTGTGTGAAGTGTTCTTGCCTCCACCAGTAGTCTACAACTGGAGTGGGCGGAGTAACTGGGTGGAGTGGCTTGAGTAACTGTTGTGTGGTTGGAGTGGCTGGAGTAAGTGTGAAAAGTTCAGAGTAACTTCATGGAGTGTTTGGAGTGAGTAAAGATAGTAAACATTACACTAACCAATTGATTGATCAAATTTAAAAAGTGCACATGGCAAGCTTGATAGAGTGAGAAATGCATTTCAACTTTTAATTATGTCCTGATTTTTCAGCTCACACTCTAGCTTTTGTCAGTCTGCTGCCTGCTCACACACCTGGGTTCCTATGGCAACTCACTCTACAAGGGCAGAGAAGAGTGGTTAAAAACAAACTGCTCCAACTTGCTCACTTCACTGGTGGTTGCCAGTCTTCAAACGGTTGTAGTTTAAAAATTATAAATCCTACACCGAAGAGCTTTATATTGTGAGAATCACAACACCCAGACCTACATTTTGATGCATAGTATGTCTCTGAAAATTATTATTAAAAATGAAGGCACAGTCGCAGTTTAGAAATTGCCCTTCAAATTTGAGGTGGCTAGAGTGGTGTTTCAATGAATGTCAATGGGCGGTGTGAGTTGCAAACAAATGGTCATATTGTGAAAACTATCAGGACTATGGCTTAGCCGTGGACATTTTTAGTGGCAGCAGGGATAGCTGAACGTTTTGATATAAGATTTGTGTAGGTGGGCGTGAAAATGAGGGAGTGATGACAGTTTAGAAATCATGTCCTGATTTTTCAGCTCACACTCTAGCTTTTGTCAGCTCCCACTCTAGTTTTGAACATTCCGCCATTCATTCCTATGGGACCAATTTCACCACAAAAACGCTGATATTTCGTGAACCATTCGGCGAAACGTTCCACAAAGTAATAGCACACCAATCGGGAACAATCCGCACGTATCGGTATATTGCTGTCTATGTAGTGTAAAAACTGTGGGAGGAGTTATGGTGATAAATTTGGCTATAATAATAAGAATATATATGTGAGATAACAGTAAGTGGTCTCGCCATGCAAGAACACTTAATTATAATCTTGTGGAGGGATTGAGAAGCAATCTTCTTTGAGGAAATCTGCCCATTGTGTGTGTGTGGGAGGGGCAGAGACACAAACTTCAGTGGGGATATCTCATCACTGTGGGAGGGGAAACACAAATTATTGCAGGGAAACCTCACCACTGTGGGGTTTATTTACTAAAGCTGGTTTACTCATAATCTGGTGCACTTCTGTATGGAAATCATTCAATTTCCAGGTTTTATTGCTAAAGCTTAATTGAACAAGATGAGGTTAGAAGCTGATTGGCTACCATGCACAGCTGATTCTGAGTGAACCACCTTTAGTAAATAAACCCCAGCGTGTGCATTTGGGTGTGGGACACACAAAACAGTTGGAAATCCTACCACTGGAATCTCTGTGAGCTAAAAAAGTGTGAAGATGTTCTTTTAAAATACCTGGTTTAGGGGTGTTAGCTTTATACAGCACCATTTATGTAGAAAACTATGAATTTTTCCATCCTTAAAATCCCCTTTAATTCATCCCTGCTACATTAAGCAGAGCTGTTTACTTCTGCATAGCGTACATTTTGTACCAGCCTCCGTTCCTCCGGGTAAATAGCCCCCCTCGTATTTTGTTGTTCTAGACGAGAACTGTTAATCTCGGGCAATGCATGTGGGTTTTGTCAATAAGAAAAGCATGGGGTGTTTAGGTCTAATCCTCTTCTTCTTCATCTAACTAGCATCTTCTACTCGGAGCCTCTCTAGGAGGAATACGCTGGGAAGTTCAGTCCAGCATCTGCTGCAGAAAGTGTGCGTTGTCTTGGAAACCACATCTGCCCCACAAAGGTGCATTTCCCAGCCAATAAATAAGTTAACAACGGAGGCAGCGGGTGGAAAGATGCTTTTGTTGGCTTTTGCTGAAAATGTTAAATAAAAAAAAAAAAAAGAGAAAAAGAAATAAGGAATGAAATCCTCAGAGGACAAAGTAATTTTTATTTTAATCCCCTGGAGCCTGAGGGAGGGTTATGATAATTTATTACATGCCTTAGAAGTGTCTACAGTTGTTTATCCATTGCTGAAACATCCGGCACTGTGTGCTACTACCGACTGCTATACCACGCTCACAATTGGATTGTGTAAGGACCCCTGCAGGGAACACAGGCCATTAAAACAGAATTAAAGGTGTGTGGGGGCAAAAACCCCTACCACTGCTCAATCCTAAATTGAGCATAAAACCCACTTTATGCAGAAAAACAACATTCTGCGTGAGCTAAATTTTCATGTAGAGCTTCAATCCCTCCATTATTTGTAAGCCTCGGTACTGGAGGACAATAGAGATGTGCAAAAAGCTATTACTGGCAGGTGTAGAAAGTGGAAAATATACCTCAGGCTATATATGCAAATCACACAGCGCCCCTTTCAGATAAGTACAAAAGCCCACTGCGTCCTAATGGTGATGAGTGATCCAGTGCTGTAGTCTGCCCACTGCTGACTGGGCACTTTGCCATGAATTTATCACACCGCTGCAGTCTTCCGGAGCCTGAGAGAACTCAGCTGATGGAAGCCAATGGAAAACAATTTGGGTATTTCAATTTTTTTAAATGATTACAGGTACCGGTATTTATATAGCACCAGCATTTTACACAACACATTACATACTATTCAATCACATAATTTCCTGCCCTCGAGCAGCTTACTATCCTAGGTCCCTACCTTGTATGCACACATATTAGGGCCAATTTAGACAGGAGTCCGCTAACCTACCGCTATGTCTATGGGGGCTGTCAGGAAATCTAGGCAAGCACATGGAGACCTTGCAGACAGTGTCTTAGGCTCCGATCACACCTATGCAGTTTGCTTTTTGTCCGTTTTGCAGTGCTTTTCGCAGTTTGTTTTGCGTTTTTCTACATGACCCATTTTTACCGCATTTTGCATTTTGTTCAGCTTTTTTTTTTTTTTTTTTAAAGTGGAATTTTTTTTGTTGCTGGGCCATGCATTTCAGCAGATTCTCCCTTGAAATCTATTATAGCAAAAACGCTGCTTTCTGCTTTTAAAACAGTCCCTACCCCTTTCCAAAAACACAGTAGCTCAAAAAAGCATAGATGTGAACATGATCCATAGGAAACCATATTAAATGGACTGTAGTGCGTTTCTGCAAAAAGCACTAAAAAATGCATTGATGTGAACGGAGCCTTAGACAAGATTTGAACTGAGGAGCCCAGTGTTGTAAGGCAGAAGGGCTAACCAATAACCATGCCCATGATTAGTTAGAGGGGGTGGAAAGCATTGTTTGGGGGTCTTGGCCATAGTGTTGATTTAAATGTATTATACAGGGGTACCTCGGTTTACGAATGCCTCGTTTACCGTAATTTGCGGTTTACAAATGAAAATCCATTGAAAATAATGCCTCGGTTTACTAATTTTTTTCGCAATACGAACGGATTAATTGGTTTTCAATGCATTTACAAATTTTTTTTTAATCATGTTCCTGTACAGTACTATGCCTTTAAAATGCACTTTATAAAGAGTTTTGAACAGATAGAAGACCTTATTTTAACTTTTTTTCTGACCTCCGGAACGGATTAATTGGTTTTCAATGCATTCCTATGGGAAACTGCGTTTCGGTTTACGAATTTTTCACAATACAAAAAGTCCAGCAGAACGCATTAAATTCGTAAACCAAGGTACGCCTGTATTTCAGATGCACCTACAATTATTGCAAATGGCTAGGCAGCTGCAAAGCAGCCAATATACAAATTATGTGCCATTGTCCATAAAGAGCATGCATATTACTACCTGACACTACAGATTGAGCAGAAATACGAGGAAAGTATATAATAGTACATCAGTCTTGTATTCTGTATAAACCCAAAAGCAAACATTTTATTATATTGCAGTTTACCAATCTTTAGATGTGATGGTTGCATTAGTTTTTTTTTCATTTTTTTTTCTTTTATTTTTCACCTGGCAATCTGTCCAGTGTGTTGTTCTTCAACTGAACAAGCTGCCCTGCAGATCAGATCAGTTAGAGGGTTGGGACAAACTATTTACCACTGACAGGGGTGCTTACAGGGATTAGCTTTATTCTTTATGTAAAACTGTTATCCCCCCCAAAAAAACTGCTGCTGTCCAAAGGTGCTCATTCATCCAGAGTGAGGGCACTCTAATACAGGAGGTGTGTTTCTGGCCAGATCCCCAGGTGAGGGGAAAAAAAATGCAGCTACCACGATATCAGTGAGTTCCAGTGTCTGTTGGCTTCACTTATTTCAGAACTGCTTCTCTTTTAAGTCATCGGTCACACCGCTGCGATTTAAAATCATGCAATTTGTGTGCAATTTCAGGTGCGATTTCTGAAGACTTTATTGCTACTTGTGAAGATTTTCAACGATTTATTGCGATCTCAGGTGCGATTTCCATTGTATTCTATGTATGTGATATTGCAACAAAACTGCAGAAAAAGTAATGCAAGAACTGCTTTAGAAATCACGCAGCAGCAAATCTCACGTGTTAAGACACTGACATTCACATTCCTTAGATGCGATTTCAATTCACACCTGACATCGCACCAGTGTGACCGGACACTTATACAAGTCTATGAAAATGCAAAAGAAGCTTGAAGCAGGTCAAATACAGGTCAACTGCACCTGCAATTAATTCTAAATGATTTTGGAATCATCCAAAATTACACTGCATTTGCCCATTAGAGCCCATTGACATTAGCCCTTAAAGGGTAAAGATAAGCCAGAAGCAAAAAAAAACAAAACAAAAACAGGCGAAGGGCTACATGACAAGGGGGACAGGGGATATAAAGCAGGACAGGGTTAAAGATAGAGTTGGTTATAAAAATAGGCAATCACATACCGAATTGGGAATTGCGGAGAGTAGGTGGAGCTGTTGGGGGGGTACAAGAGGAAGAGACCCAAAGAGTGGCAAATCCTTGAGAGCAGCGGATGGGTAGGAACCTTCCCGCCCTCCCACCCTGTTGTTTTGTTTTTTGGGCCCTAGGGCTTTTTCGTGGTTGGGGTCTTTGGAGGCGTTATCATTTTTAGATCAGTTTATAGTAGTGACTCATCTAAGGTATGGCGTCCTCTGTTGGATCCCAGTTAATGGGGTATTATCTGGGAAGTGGTAACAAGTTGGTATCTGCAGAAAATTAGTTTCACCCCGAGCTGGTGTTTTGCGGATGGGGATCGTGAAGTAATAACGCAGATACTCAACCTGATATTAGTTCTGAAGTGCCTCCCAAGACTGGCAACCTGTATGTTATGGGAATTGGTTTATGTACATCTGTTTTCTGTTTTAAGGAATGTTATTTTGGTTTACTTGTTAATGAACGGCCAGGTTGGGCAATTTTCTCCAGATTGGGTCTTTTGGTCATTTCTTAATTAGTATAAGTTGAGAAGGGTAACTATGGTGAGACCAAAAGGATTTAGAGACATATGGGTTACCCTAGGCAAGCCAGGTTGAAATTTAAGGTTATTAAAAATTACTTTCCTTCTCAGTGCTGTAATTTTCTGTAAAATTCAATACAATAAGGCAACCTGGAGGTATTCTGTACACATTTGGGCCACCAAAGATGCCGTTTCCTGCTTGTGGGATTGGCTCACTGATTTTTCCAGAAGTCTACAGGAAGATGAAAGCTAGATTTAGCAGAGGGATGGGAACTTCCTGTCCTACTCTCAGAACAATTTGAGTCAGACCGAGAGCTTTCATTCAGAGGAAGCGCTGTATTCTATGAAGAAATTATTATTTATTTATTGCAGGTACTTATATAGTATTTCAATTTACACAGCGCTTTACATATCCATATTGTACATTAACATCAATCCCTAACCCTCAAGGGGCATATAATCTAAGAAATACAGAGCTTCCTCTGATTGGCTGAGGTGGAGAGGCACACAGTCTCCAACTCAGAAGATATTTTGTATGAAGTATTAGAATACAGAACTTGTTATGAAAAGCAACCCTCAGCACGACGAATCTTGTTCCAGGAGGGCAACAGAAAGTTGCCATTCTACCGCTGGCACAGCACTGACAACCACTGTTAGTGAAGTAGACAGTTTGGATCAACTTGGTCCAAATGAACTAATGAAACTTCACTAATACATGGAGAACAGCCTTAATTTACTGTATAATTTATTGAGCATTTCATGCATATACTGTAGGTGTTCAGTCTGCTGCATTATGGTCCCAGGTAAATCCTTCTAAATTTTTCATTTTTTAAATGATAAAAAAACCCAAATGATGAATGAGTGATTTGATGGCGTTTACAGAGAAATGTCGCAATCCCAACTTACCAGACAATTTGCCTTATGTCCTATTGCTTCACTTCACACCAAGGACATGCTGAATTTTTGCACAGTGCGATCCAACATACTATAGCTCACTGCAATATACTGCCATGCTTAGAGTTAGACAAAGTTAAGCAAATATAAGTACATTGTATGTTTTAAAAATGTAGCCCATCGCAGCATACATGCACAACACATGACAGCACATACATGATGTGCATCATAACCATTTCCCATCTGCCTACAGTACATTTACTGTGGGTGGGCAGTACGGGCAGGCTGGTTCACGTACATGTACATCATCCACCCTGTTCCAGGTTTGGGGCATGCCTGCTGCTAACCCGCGCTGTCACTACGATTACGTACTACGATGTCAGTACGATTTTGACAGCCAGTCCCAGCCACTGATTTATGGTTGAGATACCTGCTGTTCGGTTGTAGGCACACAGAGCTCTATACACAGATCAGCAATCTGGCTGTTTCTTCTCCCTGCAAAGCAAAGAGAAAAAAAAAGCCAGATCTGTAAGTAAAAACAGCACATATTACCCACATTACATGATAACCCTTTGATAGCCCCTTGATGGTAACCCTTCCCAGTCACTGACAGTGTACAGTATTATATCAGATCACTGTATTAGTGTCACTATTGATCCCACTATAAGTCGCTGATCACTGCTATTACCAGTATAGCCTCATAGCTGCATAAATTCCAGTATATACAACATAGTTTGTAGATGCTATGACTAGAGATGAGCGAATCGAACCAGGCGAAGTGGAATTCGTTTCGAATATCGGGAAAAATTCGATTCGCATCGAATCCGAATTTTAGCCAACTTCGGGTGCACGAATCGAATTTTTCCCGATCAGCCGGCAAAAGTGTCACTGCAGAGAGCTCCGCTATTTCTGACAGTTCTGACAGTTCATTTACAGCGGTTGAAACATTGTATCTATTTGTTTCCATTTAGGATACAGATGTTTTTATTCGGAAATAAATAGATACAATGTTTCAACCGCTGTAAATGTGAAGGAACTGTCAGAGAACTGTCAGAAATAGCGGAGCTCTCTGCAGATACACTTTTTGCTGTACTGGAATACTTCTTCTTTTCATTCTTCTTCTTCTTTTCATTCTTCTTCTTCTTCTTTTTCATTCTTCTTCTTCTTCTTTTCATTCTTCTTCTTCTTTTCATTCTTCTTTTCATTCTTCTTTTCATTCTTCTTCTTCTTTTCATTCTTCTTTTCATTCTTCTTTTCATTCTTCTTCTTCTTTTCATTCTTCTTCTTCTTCTTTTCATTCTTCTTTTCATTCTTCTTCTTCTTCTTTTCATTCTTCTTTTCATTCTTCTTCTTCTTCTTTTCATTCTTCTTTTCATTCTTCTTCTTTTCATTCTTCTTTTCATTCTTCTTCTTCTTCTTTTCATTCTTCTTCTTCTTCTTTTCATTCTTCTTTTCATTCTTCTTCTTCTTTTCATTCTTCTTCTTCTTTTCATTCTTCTTCTTCTTCTTCTTTTCATTCTTCTTTTCATTCTTCTTTTCATTCTTCTTCTTTTCATTCTTCTTCTTCTTCTTTTCATTCTTCTTCTTCTTCTTCTTTTCATTCTTCTTCTTCTTTTCATTCTTCTTTTCATTCTTCTTCTTCTTCTTTTCATTCTTCTTCTTCTTCTTTTCATTCTTCTTCTTCTTCTTTTCATTCTTCTTTTCATTCTTCTTCTCATTCTTCTTTTCATTCTTCTTCTTCTTCTTTTCATTCTTCTTCTTCTTCTTTTCATTCTTCTTCTTCTTCTTTTCATTCTTCTTTTCATTCTTCTTCTTCTTCTTTTCATTCTTCTTCTTCTTCTTTTCATTCTTCTTTTCATTCTTCTTCTTCTTCTTTTCATTCTTCTTTTCATTCTTCTTCTTTTCATTCTTCTTCTTCTTCTTTTCATTCTTCTTTTCATTCTTCTTCTTCTTTTCATTCTTCTTTTCATTCTTCTTCTTCTTCTTTTCATTCTTCTTCTTCTTCTTTTCATTCTTCTTTTCATTCTTCTTCTTCTTTTCATTCTTCTTCTTCTTCTTTTCATTCTTCTTTTCATTCTTCTTCTTCTTTTCATTCTTCTTCTTCTTCTTTTCATTCTTCTTTTCATTCTTCTTCTTTTCATTCTTCTTCTTCTTCTTTTCATTCTTCTTCTTCTTCTTTTCATTCTTCTTTTCATTCTTTTTCTTTTCATTCTTCTTCTTCTTCTTTTCATTCTTTTTCTTTTCATTCTTCTTCTTCTTCTTTTCATTCTTCTTTTCATTCTTCTTCTTCTTCTTTTCATTCTTCTTCTTCTTCTTTTCATTCTTCTTTTCATTCTTCTTCTTCTTCTTTTCTTCTTCTTCTTCTTCTTCTTCTGGCAACTCCACCACGCAGCTCATTTTTGTTCCAGTATTACTGTATTTTGCTCCTTCAAAATCCTGAAACTTTCTTTTGGCAGGTGTACAGACTCAGGTACTCAGTGCAGGAATGGTGGGAATCCCTCACAATGGACACAGCAGGTGTACATACAGACCCAGGAATTCAGCACAGGGATGGTGGGAACCCCTCATAATGGGCACAGCAGGTGTGCATACCCAGAACCTCAGCACAGGGATGGTGGGAACCCCTAGTAATGGGCGCAGCAGGTGTGCAGACCTGGGACCTCAGCACAGGGATGGTAGAAACCCCTCATAATGGGAACAGCAGGTGTACAGACCCAGGAATTTAGCACAGGGATGGTGGGAACTCCTCCTAATGGGCAGAGCAGGTGTACAGACCCAGGAACTCAGCACTGGGATGGTGGGAACTTCTCATAATGGGCGCAGCAGGTGTGCAGACCTGGAACCTCAGCACAGGGATGGTGGGAACCCCTCATAATGGGCACAGCAGGTGTGCATACCCAGAACCTCAGCACAGGGATGGTGGGAACCCCTCATAATGGGCACAGCAGGTGTTAGGGGGTTTAACTCTCCAGCATCCATTAGAGACTGATATAGTAATATAGTTCATTCTTCTTTTCATTCTTCTTTTCATTCTTCTTCTTCTTCTTTTCATTCTTCTTCTTCTTTTCATTCTTCTTCTTCTTTTCATTCTTCTTTTCAATCTTCTTCTTCTTTTCATTCTTCTTCTTCTTCTTTTCATTCTTCTTTTCATTCTTCTTCTTCTTTTCATTCTTCTTCTTCTTCTTTTCATTCTTCTTTTCATTCTTCTCATTCTTCTTTTCATTCTTCTCATTCTTCTTTTCATTCTTCTCATTCTTCTTCTCATTCTTCTTTTCATTCTTCTTCTCATTCTTCTTTTCATTCTTCTTCTTCTTTTCATTCTTCTTTTCATTCTTCTCATTCTTCTTTTCATTCTTCTTCTTCTTCTTTTCATTCTTCTTTTCATTCTTCTTCTTCTTTTCATTCTTCTCATTCTTCTTTTCATTCTTCTTTTCATTCTTCTTCTTCTTTTCATTCTTCTTCTTCTTCTTTTCATTCTTCTTTTCATTCTTCTTCTTCTTCTTTTCATTCTTCTTCTTCTTCTTTTCATTCTTCTTCTTCTTCTTCTTTGTCGTGCCCCGTGACTGCCCAAATGAGTGAAGTGTGCGGTGATTCTAAGATCGACGGCACTCATCTGCATGTCATACTGACTGACAGTATTATTTCTCTTCCCCAGCAGACTCCAAGGGCATTTAAATTAAAGGTACAGTGTTCTGCACTAATATAAAGGCTCTCTGAAGCCTAGAAACCCTTTAAATAAGTTAAATTTGCGGCGAATAAATTCGCATCGAATCAAATTTCTCCCGCAAATTCGGTGAATCAGCCGAATCGAATTTTTGAATAATTCGCTCATCTCTAGCTATGACTTTCACACAAACAATATACACTATTGTGATTTATTTTTTTATCAAAGACATGTAGAAAATACATTGTAAAGACAATGCACTTTGGCTTAAATTTATGAAGAAATTAGATTTTTTAATTTTTTTTTACTGAATATCTTTTATAAGATATTTTATAACAGAAAATAGAAACTATTGTTTGTTTGTTTTTTTAATTATCAGTGTTTTTTTGTTGAGGAAAGCTCTATTTGTGTGAAAAAAAGATATAAATTTCATTTGGGTACAGTGTTGCATGACCGCACAATTACCAGTTAAAGTAGTGCAGTGCTGAATAGCAAAAATCATCTAATTAAAAAGGGGGTAAAGCCTTCCTGAGGTCAAGTGGTTAAAATATGCCCCCTGGGAATAATTAATCAAGCCACTAAGCATTCGAATATGATCATTCTCGTTAAGAATAGTTTTGTAGTGGAGAACATTTTATTAGATAACAAATCCTCAGAATTCATTGCACGTTTCCTTTTGTTCCTGGATATGTGGATGAATAATGCAGAGGAGCTGCAGGTAACAGTAACAAATTACATTATTAACAATATAAATTACAGTATGGTAGTTGTGGTACTTTGAATATTGTCACAAAAAAAAAGTGTCATCAGTGGAAATTCCACTTTAAAATCTAAAACCAAGATGGTATAGCAATTTAAAAAAATAAAAAAAATAAAAATCAGATGCAAATTTTTTTAATATATACTAAACATTGCAGAATTTTTGTACTATCATGCAGTGTCTGTTGGACATAGCCAATCATATGCCTCTGTTCTTATGCCAATCCTGGAAACCCAGTTTGAGGTGTATTGATTACAATTAAAAAAAAAGTGGAAGAGGCAGATATAACGGATCGTTCCTCAGGGTATTCCCGCAGCTAATAAACACATCAAAGCGAGTGAATTCAGATCAAGAGAAGTAATAAATATGTATACATGTGTACACAACATACAGCAGAATATAGATCAGGCTGTTCCAGCCCTAGAAAAAAAATTACAACTTTATTGACATTTGTTGTGTATTTATGTTGTATCACTGCTGAATATTGCTGGACGCTTGTAGGGGATGGACATTATGACAAGACTGTTGAGTAGCTAACAGAAAGAAGAGCAAATGTTCAATTAGTGCTACAAAAGATTAATGTGGCAACAAAATACACACAACACCTAACACCTCCACCTCCCTGAACAGATTGCTGACCTAAATTTACCAGATTTTATCATCTGTCACCTGGAGGAAGGGGGTTGGGGCTTCTTAGTGCTGATGATATCTTCTCTAAGCTTATGCGTAAAATATGTCAAAGTGTGTTTCGGTCTTAGGCTAACAAAAAATAATTAGAATCACAACTGGAATTTAATAAATACATTTACCTATTTAGTACTTATCTATTCTGTCCATAGAGGGTTTTGTGTAGCTCTAAGTACAATTTCCTCTTAGCTGTATAGCAGGGGTCGGCAACATTAACCACTTGTCTACAGGACACTTTAACCCCTTCCTGCCCAGGCCAATTTTCAACTTTCAGCGCTGTCACACTTTGAATGACAATTGTGCGGTCATGCAACACTTCACCCAAACAAATTTTTATCATTTTTGTGAGATAGATATAGCTTTCTTTTGGTGGTATTTAATCATCACTGGGGCTTTTATTTTTTTCTAAACAAACTAAAAAATACAGAAAATTTTGAAAAAAAAAGTTCTTAGTTTCTGTTATAAAAGTTTGTAAATAAATAATTTTTCCCCTTCACTGAAGTGCGCTAATGGGGCTGCAGTGATGGGCACTGATAGGCGGCACTGAAGAGGAGGTAGTGATAGGTGGCACTGATGGGCATTGACAGTCATCATTTGTGGGCATTGACAGGCATCACTGATGGGCAATGAAAGGCAGCACTCATATATGGCACTGATAGGCGGCACTGATTGGAACTTTTAGGTGGCACTGACTGGCACTGATAGGTGGCACTGATTGGCGGCACTGACTGGCACTGATAGGTAGCACTGAAAGGCAACTCTGATGGGCACTGATATGTGGCAATGATGGGCACTGGTATGTGGCATTGATGGGCACTTACAGGTGGCATTGACAGGCACTAACAGGTGGCACTGATGGGGCTACACTGATCATCAGGGCACTGATCATCAGTGCCCTGATGATCAGTGTAGATGCCCCCTCTGAGGAATGCTGATTACCAGCTCTCCTCTCCCCACGAGCTATCAGCGGGAGGAGAGGACTGCAGATAATCGGCATTTCCTATATACATGTGATCAGCTGTGATTGGACACAGCTGATCACATGACCAAGCAGACATCATCGGCTCTTTACAGTGATCGGTGATCTGCTGTGTCCCATGGACACAGCGCACCACAAATCACCGTGCTACCCGCCCCCGAGGCGCAGTTGGAGCAAGAGAACCGCCACCCTACCGTCATTACCTTATATGGCGTGCAGGAGGCGGTTAAGGAGGTGGAGATCTCCCTGAACAACATGGGAGAAGTCAAAGGTCATTGGGCACATTGTCATCCACTGTTGCCTCCTCACACCTGATTTAAACCTCTAATTGCGATCATGGGTTTAAATCAGGTGGTGAGGGGGCAACATATTGCCTCCTTACCACCTCTCAAACACACTTGAATCGCCTTTCAGAGGAGCAGCAGTGCCTGCTGCACTTGTGAATGAGCCCTTAGTTGCATTCGGCAGTGGCACCCTTAGGACTCATTCACACGTAAAGTTGAGGGGTGGTAAAACCTTATTGTTGAGTCATGCTTTTACTGCCCCCAATCCCTACCCCCTTTAATTGTACACTTGCTGCAGCAGGGATTAAACCCCCTTATGCATTTGGTGGCTGCTACCGCCTGCCAATCGCAACCCATTCAAGTAAATGGGACCACTCTGCAAGTGCCCCGCACCTGCATGCTTCTGCGGGGTCCGAGGGGTTAAAGCAGGTGGTGAGAAAGCAACAATGCTGCCTGCTTGTTTACCCCTTGTTTACTATACTGCTCAAAGTTCCAGGGCAATTGCAAATGTAAATTAACCCTAACTGTTCTGAGCCCCCTATGAGGCTGCATTCACACTGATGGGCTGAGGTTTACCTGCACCGTGGGTGCAGTGCAGTGCATCTTTGACTTTGTGGTGCACTTTCTGAAAGCGCACAAAAATTCTAGCCAAGATAAAAGGTGGAGCGCAGTTGGTATCACCCCACATGGGACAGGAGCCATCGAGCTCTGCAGCTCTTGCTCCCTACTACAGCTCCAACAAGTAGTTCCTCTGCATTGCACTCTGTTTGATGCTCTGGAATGGCAGGTCAGCAAACTCAGACCGTGATCTATCAGTCCTGGCAGAGATCTACTGGTAGATTGCGATCTACTGGTTGCTCACCCCCCCCCCCCCCCGATATAGGTGTGTATATTGCCACTCATACTGTTTCATTTTTGCAGACAGCACCGTACAGGTTATGGCTACATTTTCATGTGTTTCTTTTATGCTACCAGGAGATTAAATAAAACACTACATTAAAATATCCTGATTTTTAATGGGCAACCAGAGTGAAAAGTGGTGTGTGGCTTTTATGCTGTATCTAAAAAAAATAGAGCTGATAGGGAAAAACCAGTGCCATTTTTTTGGAATCAGTGGATCATATATTTCCAGGAACAGGTCTAACATTTAAAGCACCAAAATGTGTGTTGGCCTGTGTTATCCATTGGTGACACTTTAAAAGTCTCACCGGTTAGCAGTTTAGAGTTAAAGAGGTCTGGCACTAGAATTATTGCTCTCACTCGACATTTGTAACAATATCTCATGTGTTTTACACTGTCTTCTAATTTTTTTAAATAAAATGTATTGCTATCACAATAAATGAACAATAACCCTTGTTATAGCATAGGCAGTGGCAGGTACTCTTCACTGAGTACCATTATGTTTCTTGATTTACACATTTTTAAAGATTCCAACATATGTTTAGCCACTAGTCTCTATCATAAAAGTACAGCTGGAAATGTAATTTTACATGTGGAGAGCATCCATCCACCTGCATTAATACGCAGCATTCCGTATGCACAGTATGTGCATCTCAGACGCATTTGTACGCACTTGTCATATTTCAAGACACAAGCAGCACAGCTTTAACAACCCCTTTTGCAGCAAGGATACAGCAAGTCCCTCTTGTGGAAAGCATATAACAGGGCTCTCAAGCAATCTAGAACCTCTTTACTGTTCCACCAAAAGACATGCACTTCATCACAATCTACGTTGACATTTAAAAATTCAAAGATTCATTCCAGCAACACACAATTAGTGTGTCATAGAGCTACTTTTCTTCATGATAAAGTGAAAAACAGCCACTATATGCCTACCATATTAAAGTGCAACAACCAAGAAGCATTTACAGATGTGGATATTGCTCCCACTGTCTCTAGGTCAGTACTGGTACCCAGCTTACCCTCCCAACGGTGAAAAATGTATCCCCCGGTTCCATGCTGACTGCAGCACACAAGGACTGATATATTTAATGTTCTGCAAATGTGGAACATTTTATGTTGGTGAAACTGTTCACCAATTCAGGCATAGACTTAATGACTATATCTACTTTTCTTTGAATGAAAAGATGATCATCCCAGTTAGCCGACATCTTAACTTGTACCACAAGTTTGACAACTCTTTTGTTTCCTTTATAGTCCCGGAGGTAATTCCAAAAGACCCTAGAGGAGGTAACTGGGACAAACAAAATCTATAAAGGGAAACATTATTGATTGAGCAATTAAATGTAACACAACCACCAGTTATGTATCCTTTGTCGGATCTGCTGTTCTATTAAAGACATGGTAGGAATTAAAGACATGATGGGCTGCTAGTATGTGATACCGATTTAGTAGTGGTTTTTTTGGTTGTTTTTTTTATTTCTATTTTCACATCATTTTTTAATAATTTTGTTTTTGAATGCCTCTTGAGTTTTATATGCTTTTGTACAGGTGGAAGGGAGTTTTGGGGGCTGGCCCAGGTTGGGTGCTTCCTGTTGGCAGATGTGAGGCTATAAGCACCGTGGCTATCTGTCTTGGTGCAACAGAGTTCTCCCTCTGGGTCACTCAGAGCTCCTTGGTGTGGCTGTGGTTTTTGGAACTTAAGCTGTATCAAGCTATCCTGGGTTCAAGCACCCCCTGGATTTCTACAGTTACAACTGTTCCATATTGGGGTTACCTGGCCCATGACAACTAACAAACTGTACCTTGGTGATCATTATGCAAATTGTGTATTGTTTTCAAATTACTTATTATGACTTTCTATATGTCCTTGTTATTGAATAAAGATACCGTACTTCTTTTAAACAAATTTTGGTCTATTGGTGCCTAAAAAGTCCATATTCTCCTGCAAACCTATCCTGTACATTACATTCTGTTGTCAGCAGGGAATCCTGCTGACAGCAAATGATTCATGGTTGTTAAAGATAACACGGCTGCCCGCTCCTTAACAACCAGCTATTCTGAATATGCAAAAGGAATGCCAAAGATACGAATTCCGATATTCCGAAAACTAGTTGGTTCAACATAATATTGAGTCGATATTATGTTGGACCTATTCATTTTTGGAATTTCAGAATTCGTTTTGTATTTTCAGCATTCGATTTGTATATTTAGAGTAGCATTAAAAACTTATTTAAAAAAACAGTGTGGGGGTCTCCCCCGATGCTTACCAAGCCCTTCGAGTCTGGTATGGATTTTGAGAGGAACCCCACGCCTGTTTTGGTGACAGCTGACCTCGCACTTTGAAGAAATTCCCTCTCATTTTTGGTTGTATCCCTTGAACATGAAGTGGAAGAAAATCTCTTCAATGGGATACAGACAAAAAGGACAGGGCATTCACTTCCTTATAATAAAATGATGTTTTCACTGCCTTCAGTGCCATAGAGCAGAATTGAAAATGCATTTCCAATGTTACAATCCAAGCTCCTTTACTTGCCTTGGTGGGCCTAGGGTCCTGCCATATGTGGACAGATGCTATCTATATTTCTTATGGAGGTCAGCAAGATTTTATCTCTGAATGAGTAATAACAGGAGGAGTAGGACACAACTGAAAGGCAGCTGTCACAATATTGGTTCCAGTAATGATCCCAGGATGCACTAGGACATGGCAGAAGTCATGACAGTGGTACAAGACTTGCAGACGTTTGGGACATAGTGGTGTAAGAGATGATCTGTGTGTTTGAAAGGAGCAATATGATTAATGACTTCATTTTTGGAAAAGGTTTTGAAGTCCTCTATAAACACTTTAGATTAGAAAATTTTTTACTGACATTGCAAAAAAACTACTGTTTCACATTAACCTCTATTCTCTTCCATAAAGCTCCATTGTCTTCTTTTGTGGCATCATTAGTCAATACAGATTAGTGCATAGTTTACAATGGCTTCCAATTAAAATGAATAGATGGAAGGAGGTTTGAAGAGCTACATTATATTCAATTAGCTTAATCCATCCAACGTGCCGAATTCAATTGAGAGAAATGACAGACAGAGTAATTACCCTGTGCACAGTGGAGGGAGAGGCTCTTCTTGCTGCTGACTTGCCAGCATTATCAACACCGCTTCATAAATGTTCCACAATATGACTCTTACCTTCAAATCTGAACTGAATCAAAGGAGATGAAAAGCATACACCTGTACTGATTAATATAGAATCTTTTACTTTGCATTAGGTAATATCCCTCTTCCTGCAATTCACATTTTTACAACATAGCCTACAGTCAACTTGCCAGGATTTGAATCGCTAAGCAGGTTTGAGACTCCTGTATGAAATTCGGTGGGCCCAAACTTAGCAGCAAATCCCACTGAAGCCTATGAAGGGGGAAAGAATATCCAAGTCTGGCCATATTTAGAGCCTATAAGCACACTACTGTAAAAAAAAAATAAAAAAAGAGTAAGAAGCCCAGCACCAGAGCATCTTGAAGTTAAAAAAAAAAATCTTTGTTTCTCCATCAAGACATAAATAAAACAAAACAAAAACAAAAAAATAACCAAAAAACTGGGCACGGCCATTGGGGACATGTACTAAAAAATCCATAGAAAAAGGTGAGGGTCTTCTCATGTGGCTTCAAAAGCAACAATGAAAGTACACAAATCCTTTAAATAAAATGCTTGGGAATGCCTTAAGGCTGTATGTGGTGTTTTAGAACAGTAGGATTTTCAGTCTTAGAGACAGCAGAAGCCTGTGGTGCATATTTTGCTGTAGAACTTATTTGTCTCCATACAATTAGCTTGGATTACATACTAGGCCCACTTTGACTAGCATCTAGAATTTGTCCAGTAGTAAGCTGAGGCTCTCCCTGTTCTCACTGGTGCAAAACTGTCCTGTTTCTGCCTAATTTCTATCAAGCTCTAATTAACAATTAAGAGACCACAGATGATACAGAACTGTGTAGGCAGGCTCAATCTGTTATCTCCACTGCAGTTGGCACTTGTTTGCTGTGGCAATCTAGATGGGCCAGGGATCTGGTTGGATGCTTGTGCCCCACGTGACCTCAGTGGTCATCTTAAGTCAGGCAGAGTCTACTTAAGACTCTGACCCCAAGGTTTGGCATGCTTTATGCAATTGGTTAGTGTAGGGACAGATTCCCTGTCTGGCAAGGACAGTGCTGAACATTAAAGGTTCTGGAGGAGCAGGGAGAGCGTAGAGCCTATATCTACTTCTTCAGGAACTTTCCCTTTGGGATGGACCAGCCAGAATGCATTACGCACCTTGCGGCAGATGCTGTCAGCATCTTTGGGTTTTCGGGCTACTGTCTCTCTGTGAACAGTTGTAAGTGGAACAGGATGGTGATCCTTCTCTTTCGGTATGTTTGTACAAGTTGAGCTCTATTTTTCAATACATAATTTCCGGCAAATGAAACTCTGTGTGTGTTCACTGCCTTCCACACCACACTGCACCTACTCAACAAGTGTAAAACTTGCCAGCAATGTGACATTTTTAATGTGGGAGTATTGACCAAAATGTACAAGAGACAAAGGGGTTGATTTACTAAAACTGGAGACTGCAAAATCTGGTGCTGCTCTGCATAGAAACCAATCAGCTTCCAGGTTTTATTGCCAAAGCTTAAAGGATAAGTTCACCTTTGGGAACATGTAACATTTTTAGGGTGGAACATGTAACATGTTCCCACGGCCGCCGTCGCCGTCTGCTGCCTCCCTCTGACAGATAGTATGGGGAGACTTCTCCCCGTACTATCTGTCAAATTTTAAAACAGTGAGGCCTCCGCCCACACAGCTGCATCATTAATTCACGGACTTCCGTAAATGAATGAACTGCAAGTCCCAACAGCATTAGCGGCTGTCGGCTTGTAGTTTTCAATGAACTACCACGGCACTGTGCAGCACCGTGGTAGTTCATTGAAGCTTCCTGTCAGAATATCTGCTTGCTCGTACATCCCGTACAACAAGCAGATATTGAGACAGGTCAGCAGGAGACCCGCATGGCATCAGCGATCTACTGATTGCTGTTGCAATGCTTTCCAGGCTCCTGTAAACAAAAATAATAAATTCACATTTTTTTACCTGCAAAAAAATGTTCATTTATTATTTTTTGTCTAAAAAGTGAATGTATCCTTTAATTGAACAAGCTGAAGTTAGAACCTGATTGGCTACCATGTACAGCAGCACCAGATTTTGTATGATCCAGTTTTAGTAAATCAACCCCAAAGAGTATAGGTGTTTTACTATAAAAATTAAGAGAATGCAGATGACAAAACATCAGGCCAGTCGCAGGACAATTATAAATAGTAAGCGTAGGCTCAAATGTCTGTTTAGGTGCACAGGGTGCTGGAAATAAAAGACAGCTTGAAAGAACAGATGGTCACTAACAAGTGAATACTGTACTTTAAGCAACACAATCTTCAAAAAAGGCCCCATCAACATTTAGAAATAAAATAAAAACAAATTTAGAAATAAAATAAAAAAAAATAAAACACCAAATTCCACCCCTGAAACAAAAAAACCCCAAACATTTTAAACTAAAATAAATGCCCTTAATATAAACTAATAAAATGGGTTGATTGCCCAAAGATCTAGCAATCAGAATTCCCCTTACTGACCCTTCTAAACCTGCTGGCTGGCTATAGTTCAAAGTACCTGCACTGCTTTATGGGTTAAAAAAAGGGGGCAATCCGCATATTGCAATAAATAAGTGAAACCTTGTGAGCAGCTCAAACCCAGCTTAAACAATATCTCACCAATATATTCTACTCAGTGAAAGTTGCTCACACTTTACACATACTCATATTAATGTGCTATATAACAGAAAATTCAAAAATTGTGATGCGCTTTTGCAATATGTCCTATATAATATAGTCAGCGTCCTCATGTTATCAATCCGCCAGATACCGTGAGCGTCGTGACGTCATCAAGCCCCTCCCCTATGCGTTATGCCACAGGGTCATGTGGCTTCCTCAGGGAGATGTCTTCATATCACAGGACATATTGCTTTTATACATGCTGACTGTATCTGGTGCTCCAAGGAAATGTGAGTGGCTCATTGTTCGGCCTTTTTGTTTTAGAATAAAGGTGTTTTAAACGATAAAGTACTATGTTTTGCCCATTTGTTTCTTCATGCTAAACTGTGAAGTTAGAAGGAGGAGGTTGTACATAGAGGATTTGATCTACCCACAAGAGGGAATCATAATCCAGGAGACATCTTTACAAAATCCAATTAAAGGGACATCAACGCTATTTGACAAAACATTATATATGTGAGGTCAAAAGCTCCAGGTGAGAGCACATTGGATGTCTTGGTGAAGGTGCACAAATTGAGAGAAGATATGAGCATATATATTGGATATTTATTGATTGGTGGCACTATATTGATTGGAAAAAAAATGAATAAGGACTGCACTATTTTTATGGGACTTTTATTGGTTTAAAACAATTACTTTATTTTATGTTTATTTTTTGTCATATTGAACAGATGATATACACGGTTGTGTGGTAATTTGATGACACATACATATGAGGTTGGGGATATTAGTATATTAAGGAGAAAGTGTGGCACAATTTTTTTAGTTTTCTGCAATCCGCATTTACATTTGCCAGGAATGCAATCTCAAACTCATGATAGTGGCAAACCTGAACCTTATCCTTCCAAAGGAGCTGCTTTTATATATCTTCCTTTCTAGTTCTACGATTTACACAGCCCCCTCACTTAGAATGCTAAGAAACCACTTACAGCTAAATTGTATCTAAGCCCGTGAATTACAGTATTATAAAATGCACAAGTTCTTACATTCCATGGCTGCATTAGCTTTACATTTTTCAGGCTTTTTTCTTGTTTTTTTTTAAGCCTAGTGATGCTGCATGTAAAATACATCTTGCCTTGATTCAGTTTCTGACTTACTCCTGGCAATATACTGACACCCATTGCGCGATAAGATTTTAAGTTTAGGTTTTGTATTTAACCTGCCAAAGCCCCTTATACATATAATTGGATCAGTCAAGGAGCACTATGTGACTAGGTAATAGTATTCTTTAAAATGTATTTAGGAAAAGAATAAGGAACTTCATCACCTCCCACAGCAATACCAAGTAAGCAGAGAAATCATGGTAGAAATTGTGCATTCTCTCAATTCCTTTGCCATTATGTCTGAAAATATATGACTCCATCCATCTATAACTCTAGCAACTGGTAGCCTAGGTATAACAATCCACACTTTCCCACTTGCCATTTTGTTGTTTTTATAGACCTCAATAAAATTCCTGCTACTGTGAAAATTTTAATTTATCGGGGGAAAGTGGTTGTCATGGTGACAAGACATATTACAGAAGTGTAAAGTACTGCAGAGTTAGGGGTCAGGCTATTTCATACAAGAGCGCTCTACTCCATTAGTAATGAGATCCATGGGCAGTTAAAAGGCTCAGTCCCATACAGAGCTGTATGTCAGAACATAGTTTAAATAAGCTTTTCATCACTGGAGTTCATTTATCCTCATTTCCTCTTCATGTTTTTGTGGGGGTTTACATACTTAAATTATCCATCTAAAAACTGCCTAAATATGTGTTCTAAAATTGGGAGTGTGAAATCTTCTGCTGTAGAGACTGATGTGAATGATACAATGTTTTGTATAGCACTGTGGAATATATCAGAACTATCTAAATGTATTATGATGATGATAATAACAGTATGTGACTGTGGTGAGGACATTAGAGTGTAAGCACCTCTGGTGCAGAGATTTATTTGAAAAAGTTCATTGTTCTCTGTACATCACTGCAGAACATTTCAGAGATATACAAATGTGTGATGATGATAATAGTGTATGACCGCAGAGCCACCGATGGGGGGGAGGGAGGGTACAATCAATACTCCTATACAGAGTCCCATTGGATCAGCAGGTAGGGCTGAGCTCAGCATGGGCTGCCTGTGTCAATGGCATACCTTGGGAAGGGCAGTCTATAATAGGCACCACTGATTTTGAGGGTGCCCCGGTGCAACTGCCAGTAATATGTAGAGTGGCAACAGTGTATTGGGTGCTGGAACACTCTCTGCGGTCCATTACTGATATAATCTGGAACTGACAGCTGGAATCATCTCCACCTGACCGCTGAACTATAGTCCCAGCTTGACTGGGAGAGAGCTTGGTGCAGGAGAGTGTGTTCAGGTAAGTAAACACTGAAAACCAATGCTAGGGAGATTATTATTAATATTGTTGCTACAGCCAGCCACTGACCACCAGTGCTGGGAGTGGGAGGGATTTTTATAGCCAGCCACAGGTCACCAATGTTGTGGGGGGGATTTTTTACAGCCAGCCAAGACCACCAAGGCTGGGAAGGGGGAGGGAGATTGTTCCTGCTAGCCACAAATCACCAATGTTGGAGGGGGGGTGTTACAGTGAGCCATGACCACCAGTGCTGCGAAGGTGGGGGATTATTGTTACTGCTAGCCACTGACCTCCGATCAGGGAGGGTTACTGTGGCTACTTACACCAATGCTGGAGGTTATTGTGTTCTCATACTACACACCATACACTGTGAAGTGGCAGCCACTTTATTTGCTATGTCTCCAGATCATCAGCGATTGTTGCATTATCTTTTTGATACCTTTTGAAGTGTCCCACCTAACTACACTGCTCAAAAAAATGAAAGGAACACTTTTTAATCGCAGTATAGCATCAAGTCAATTAAACTCCTGGGATATTGATCTGGTCAGTTAAGTAGCAGAAGAGGTTGTTAATCAGTTTCAGCTGCTTTGGTGTTAAATTAACAACAGGTGCACTAGATGGGCAACAATGAGACAACCCTCTAAACAGGAATGGTTTTACAGGTGGAGGCCACTGACATTTTTTTCCCTACTCATGTTTTCTCACTGTTTTTCACTAGATTTCCATTTGGCTAGGGTCAGTGTCACTACTGGTAGCATGAGGCGATACCTGGACCCTACAAAGATTGCACAGGCAGTCTTACTCCTCCAGGATGGCACATCAATACGTACCATTGCCAGAAGGTTTGCTGTGTCTCAAGAGCATGGAGTAGATTCCAGGAGCCCGGCAGTTACTCTAGGAGAGCTAGACATGGCCGTAGAAGATCCTTAACCCATCAGCAGGACCGGTATCTGCTCCTTTGTGCAAGGAGGAACAGGATGAGCACTGCCAGAGCCCTACAAAATGACATTCAGCAGGCCACTGGTGTGAATGTCTCTGACCAAACAATCAGAAACAGACTCCATGAGGGTGGCCTGAGGGCCCAACGTCCTCTAGTAGGCCCTGTGCTCACTGTCCAGCACCATAGAGCTCGATTAGCATTTGCCATTGAACATCAGAATTGGCAGGTCCACCACTGGTGCCCTGTGCATTTCACAGATGAGAGTAGGTTCACCCTGAGCACATGTGACAGATGTGACAGATGTGAAAGGATCTGGAGAAGCAGTGGAGAATGTTATGCTGCCTGTACCATCGTTCAGCATGACCGTTTTTTGGTGGTGGGTCAGTGATGGTCTTGGGAGGCATATCCATGGAGGGATGTAAAGACCTCTACAGGCTAGACAATGGTACCCTGACTGCCATTAAGTATTGGGACGAAATCCTTGGACCCATTGTCAAACCCTACGCTTGTGCAGTGGGTTATGGATTCCTCCTGGTGCACGACAATGCCCGGCCTCATATGGCGAGAGTATGCAGGCAGTTCCTGGAGGATGAAGGAATTGATACAATTGAATGAACCCAATGCTCGCCTGACCTAAATCCAATAGAACACCTCTGGGATATCATGTTTCGGTCCATTCGACACTGCCAGGTTGCACCTCAGACTGTCCAGGAGCTCAGTGATGCCCTGGTCCAGATTTGGAAGGAAATACCCCGGAACACCATCTGTTGTCTCATTAGGAGCATGCCTTGACATTGTCAGGCATGCATACAAGCACATGGGGGCCATGCAAACTACTGAGTACCATTTTGAATTACTGCAATGAAATTTCAGCAAAATAGACTAGCCTGCTGCATCATTTTTTCACTTTGAATTTTGGGGTGTCTTTGAATTTTGTCCTCTGCAGATTGATAATTTGCATTTCCATCAAACGATGGGGCATCCTTCCATTCCTAGCACATTACTCAGTGCATATCAGTATAGATATCCAGCATGATATTTTTCCCCATTGAGATCTGATGTGTTTCTTTAATTTTTTTGAGCAGTGTATTTTAAAATCTGGTATCTTTGAAGGATACAGTGTCCCTGAGCTCTTTGGGCAGATTGATATGCTATGTTGTTCAGTATCTCTGCATAAAGTTGCAACCATGCCTCTAGCTGCTTCTATCTGCCCTTACCAGCTTATTCTTCTACGTCCCCCAGTTTGCATGAAGTTTAATTAAATGATTATTAGTGAAAATCATATTTATGCATCAGTTTATCAGGTCTGCCTGTCCATTTTTCAGGTGGACCCGAGCAGAACCTCTATTCCTCTCTATGGAGCTGTGGGAGTAATTGGACATATGTCCATTTACACTCGCCTACATCCAATCTGATTGGCTTAAAATAGACGGATGGAGATCTGTTCACCTTCTGTTCAGCAGATCGGATTGCAGTCGGGTGTAAACAGACAGGTGGTCTGTTTACATCTGACCTCCCATAGAGGAAAGAGGGTTGTGTCCATGCCTGTTCTGCATAAGTGCAGTGGACATGGACTTGTCATCCGCCTGTTCAACAGGGATCAGCAAACAGATCCCCTGCTGAGCAAATGGATCGCAGGTGGAGTCTGCCCCTTTTTAAGGGGCTAAATTTCTCCTGTTGCTTACCCATCCCTCCAAGCATACCTCTGCCTTCCTCCACCATGGATTGGCATTGGAGGAGAAGATAGGAGGGATGTATGTACTGTTAAGCATCCTATTGGATGCCTCACAGCACGTTTGCTGGTGGAATATGGGGCAAGATTTACCTCTTCAATTTTCTGCAAATACTGAAGTGTTCCACCTTTTCCAGTTCCAGGGAAAGTCATCTTTTTTTAATTCCCCTTTTCAGGGGTGGGAGGGGGCCCCCGAAGCAGGGATGTGTGCACAGAGGTGGGGTTAACTCCCAGCCTCTGAGCTTGCAGCTGCCTTTGACATTGTATTAGGAGACACCAGGCATCAAGGGGTACTTACGTTAATAGGAAGATACTGGGGTGGGGTCAGGGGCGGACTGACAACTCATGGGGTCCCCGGGCAATAGGGGATCATGGGGCCCCTCTGTCCTTGCCCACACTCAAAGCACACCCAAAAAAGCCTATAAAAGGTACCAGGGGCATTTCACGGGGCCCCCTACTGACCCCGGGCCCTTGGGCAGTGCCTGAGAGCTCGAATGGTCAGTCCGCCCCTGGCCGGTGCATTCCCTGGTTCGAGCACACCACCCCTACTTGCTTCTTGGAATGTGATGTTGCACATCGCACATGATTTCTAATGGCAGCCCTCTTTGATTGTGGTGGGGATACCACTCCAGAATATGTCAAAGCTGTATCAATGAGTAAAATAAAGAAAAAGAAATAAGCATGTGATTTGCATTCTCTATTACATAGAGAAGCACTGAAAACCTATGAAGGAATGCAGCAGTCTGAAAAGATGGCAAGAAGAATATAGCTGGCTGGTTCCCAATTTATTCCACCTTTATCCATTAGACCAATTATTCATATTACTTCAGAGAAAATTGACGGGGCTCCCTTTAATGCCAGTCTACTTGTTTTGTTCTTTAGAATGAAAATAAAACTCAGTGAAAGTTTGCTTCTTGCATATAAAATATATCACTTTAACAGATTGTACTCTTCATGCAGAGGCTCAGTAGGATGAATTAATCTGTATGCAATCGACACAGGCTGAGATGTTGCTGGTCATCAATCACCTTGTGCATTTAACAGTGACGTGAAGAGGATTTGGAATGGCGAAAAAACCAAGTAAATGGGAAATTTAAAAGCTGGGTGTAGCTTTTCAGTGAAATAGATGACATATTGTACCTAGATGCACACATACACCTATATTCTGGCTTCTCAAAGTTATATAACATCAAGCCTGGAAGTTCAATTTCAGAATTTCACAGAAGTCAAAAAAGGTCAACTGAATAACCATAAATGAACACATTACTGCCTAGCTAACAAACTCAAATAAATCCATTCCCATCCGTGTCTATATTTTTATGTGCCTGCGACCCTCTGTCTCTAGTTTTTCATTGTTTACCTTGCTGGATGTCATTGATTAGACGGAGAGAGGACAAATAAGGGGACTTTTTGCAGCTTGTTTTTGCTGTGTGGCCAGATAGGTAGGCCATGGAGTCCAAATGGTGGAACGCACTTGTCACTTCTGCTTGGGGATGGGGCTTCTGTGCTTTGGGACTTAGAGTACACCCGTCACTTCTGGTTGTGATCTCCATTAGATCTCTCTTCAAACCGTGCCTACAAATAAAAAAATTATATAGTCTATTTATTTCCATTACCTAAATTAATAAAAATGCAGATTTGTTATGTGGAAAGGTAAGTAAATTCACCACCAGTTTAAATGAAATTTAAAATAGGTGTTCCAGGTTAAGTACTAATGATTTACAAAATGCTTTACACATTAATACATATTAATGCATCAAAACACACCAAAATACACTGCAATGCATAATGAAATCAAGTTTCAAGTAGCTACAATGGGCAATAAAGAATGCTCTAAAAAAAACAAAAGCAGACATGGATTGGTGTGAGCTTGGCATTAATAAGATGGTATCCTCCCTTAAATAGCATAGTTGTAGAGTGCTGTATGGTTGCATTAGAGATAGACTACATTGAGATGCTATGTTATACTGCCTTGTACGACTGCAGAGAGATAACTGCAGGCCAGTCTACTGTAAACGTCATTATGAGCTATAGCAGGCAATAGTCCTATGTCTGCTGGAGTAAACACATCAAATTTGATTTAGAAACAAATTTTAATTCCCTTTTACCTTCACCAAAAATTTAGCCTCAAAGTCTCCCCTCCTTACAGTGTTGAAAATAAGCTACTGAACAGAGTCATCATAACTTTCAGAAAACAGGTTTATTTCCACTGCTGCTTTCTTACTTTTCTGACATTCACGAAAAAATAAAAACAAAAGCCATAAAATAATAATAATAAAAAAAATGAATGTAATACTGGATCAGCTGGAGTACAGCAATGAAATGGTAACACCCTGGCAATATATGCAAATAAATGTGATCTGCTTTGAAAAAAAGAATTCTGGGAAACTTCATTTGTGTGCCTACTGTCAAAATAAAAACATAATAGATAGTCCTTGTATGTTCTGAAGATAACCCTTTCAAAAAGAGAGTAGATTGTTTACACTGAATATGACAGTCATTTCAAAAGATATTGTAGACCGTAACGCAATCCATTATGCTTTGATATACATGCGTTTATATATTTCTTTGAAATGCAGTGGTTTTCCTCTTTGTAAAGTCAATCTTTTTCCATCAGCAAAATCCCCCTTTTTTTGTAACTATGTTTGTCAAATTTAGACAGAAGAAACAGCTGGCCTCTTGTATTTACTGTACTTCTCATACACAGCACATGTGTAAGGCCTCATGCACACAGCCATACAGGGGTTTTACAGCATGCAGAGCTTATACAATGACATTCCCGGGTTCCGATACCATCACATATAGCCACCCTTTGAACTGCATAAGAAGAGGTGGTTCTATGCAACTGTGTCAGGATTTGCATAAAGTAAAATGCAGTTGTGCTCTTGAGGTTTTGTAAGACACCCGCACGTGCACTGACATATGCTCCAAATGCATACAGTCTGTGTTCTGAGCATATGTCAGTGCACATGCGGGTGCCATACAAAACCCCAAGAGCACACCTGCATTTAATGCATCTCAATGGGTGGCTATTTGTGGAGGAAGTGGGTCCTGGTGATACCATTGTACATGGTAAAGGACCCCTGTACAGCTGTGTTTTCCAGCCCCTTTTCATTACTCTCAGGCCAATGAAGGGAGCACATGTCTCTAATTCTTCCTAAGATTTTTCAAGAAAAAGGTAGATTTGAATTTTTTTCTCTCTCCTTTAGCTATGGTTCACACTGGTGCAATTTGTCATGATTTGACAGTTCCAAATCACATGACAAGTCACACCCTATTGTTGGCAATGGAACTGTTCAAATCGATGCAACTACAACGTTGGAGTTGAACCAATTTTGAAAATCATTCCTGCACTATTTTCACCGATTGCAAGTGTGACTTGCATTGACATCTGTGCATGAAGTCACACAGATGTCAGGAAACTTGCACCTTAAATTGCACCGGTTGGAGGCTTTGAAATTGCACTACTTCAAGTGAAGTAACACAATTTCAATGTCGCATTCAGTATGAAACAGGGCTTAGGCTTTTACATATATTGAGTCTATTACTGTGCGTTTCCTGGCTGATTCACCCTAACAGCCAACAAAGAATATGGAACACTTTTATTATTTATAAACATGGCATTCTGAAGGATGCCTGGTAATACACATATGGACCAGCTATTATGACTTCACAGTCTCCTTGCTGCTAAGTCCATTGACTTTTACAGTGGTTACTTCTGGTCTATAAATATAGAACAACAACAACCACTTCACCCCAGCTGGTGCCCTTGCGCACATTTTCAGAAGATCCTGCAGGCACAAATAGCAGCTCACATTCGAAAGTGGCCATGTAAGCTATACATCAGCCAGCTAATATCACTTTCTAAAAGCTGCAATGATGCAAAGAAAAAGCCCAGGGCTACTAAACAAAATTGGGATTGTGTTGGTGGTCTGGGAGCTCATTACTGCCCAGATCCTATACAGCTGCTCCCTTATCACATGTATACATAGGATTTCCAGGAAAACCCAACAGCACTAATGGCACTCCATATGTTCTGTATCATTTACAGTAAGTCATCTACTAGAGCTCTATAGTGCACATAATCCCATTTATTCTGGGCTGGAAGGACCGCTTGGCAGCCAATTGAGTCAGAACACAACTACACATATTGAGCAAAGAAAATAAAATACATAGATAAAAAAGTGAATATGACAAATTATAAAGACGTATGCTCTTATGAATTTTCTAGATAATTCTTCTCTGCAGTTTCTGCTTAATTTTCAGATTTGCTTGTCAATGTAAAGTAGCTTATTATATGTTTGTAAATTATCTTTGCATTACTCCACTTAGTTTTCCATTATGTTATAAAAACAAAGAATCAAAAACTCTCATAATTTACATATTTGAGGTGTGTTTAAACAAACATGTTATGTGACCATTGAAAAAATAATAATCACCATGCTGTTCTTGCTTTATAGCAGGTGCCCACCATTGATGCCACTACCTTGATCTGCTGCAGTACCCTCATTGAAGATCCATAACATTTGGTTACAAGATATGCTACCCCTGGCCTCCCACAATGCTTTTCTTGGTACTTATATGCCAATTGTCCAGCCAGAGTGCTGTCATGTGGTAGATGGAGTATATTAAGCCCCACTGCTGCTCAACTGTTCACCTAGGCTGTTGAACAGGTGGGGTCTTTCTTTGAAATTACATTGTTAGGTTAATATGTCAGAACCCACTGACTGTTTTTGTTGGCACCGAGGGCTATTACGCACTTGTTCCAATGAATGTAATCCCAAAAGCTGATAAGTGCTGGTGATTTCTAAAGTGGGGAAGAAGGTTAAGGCTCATTTTCAAGCAGAACTCTAAGCAGCAAGACAAATCAGACTAGGGGAGCACTAGCAGCCAGCCAAGCTCTGTCGATGTTCTTTCAGCTAACACTGTGAACATGCTTACTTACCATTTTCAACCAAGGGACAGGGACAAGGTAAGCACAGCTTGCAGTAAATTTAGTGTTAGCGGTAATGTTAGGTTTGGGGTTTAAGTGATAGCTTATATTTAATTGTCTGAAAAAAACAGTTGTAGCTGCAATACTCATCTTTAGTCCTCTGCAGTACCTCTTCCTCGTCACATGACATCCTTATCCTAGACATTTAGAACAGGATTTGCAAATTAGGACAATACAACTCAAATTAAATGTATCTTGATGAATGTGCATCAATACACAGAGTGTCCTGTATTAAACAGAGAGTAGAGTGAAGTCATCATATCAGTGCTGAGCTCTGCTTCATCTAGGACCATCCACCACTGATAGAGGACCAAGGAGGAAAAGGACTAAAAATTACTTGACTGACTAAAATATATCTGAAAAATACATTACTGGTCAGAAGAAATCCGAAAAAGTTTTAAGAAAAAGCATATGCTGCCAGTAGGGACCTCAAGGGGGTTCACCAGGAGGGGAACACAGAGTCCAGATTTGAGTGTTAAGGCCTCATTCACATAGGTGTACCTATCTACACCCTCATGCAGAGGGCCATCTTCACCTACATTGAATGCACAGTTGTTCTGTGCAAACTTGTACAGGAAGACTGTTTGAATTATTCTGATCTGTGCATCGGGCACACACAGATGTGCACTCCGGGATGCGTTTTGAGATCTGTGCAGGTCCATGCACCCAGTCACCTATGATCGATTTGACCGGGCTGCTTGTGTAAATCTGCAGAGAACACCTGAGGCTTTGAGAAAGGAGCTTGGTGTTGACATCACTTCCCTGTGAGACCCTGCATTTCACGGCTTACTGATTGACACCAGCCTCCAGATTTCTCTGGCAGCTCTGTGTTCCTGTCTAAGTGGTGATCTCTTGGGATGCCTTGCCCCACTCCTGGATGCAGTAGTACCACAGCAGCCTTAAAGTGATATTCGCTTACATTCTACTTAAATGTGAGTTGCCACTATGTTTTAATAAACTTGTATTTTTATGCTACACCCAGATCGGTGCCCTCTGTTGTTTTTGTTTCACTGCAGAGATTACTTCAGTCCCTGGGGAGCTGCCATCAATGTGTGGTCCATTTCCAGGGAACCTGTGGAACTTATTTATACCTGTATTGCCCATAGACCAATACATGTGCTAGGCTTATCCACCCACACGTGCCATCTATACACTACTGCTTGCAGAACACCTGTACATCCCCTGCAGGTGAAGATGGCCTTTCACACTGATTTTCTAGTAGGTATGGCCATGTGAATGAGGCCTAAGTGTTATTTTCAGTTATTTCAAATAAATTTAAAGGCCACCAGACTCAGGGGGAGCTGTACACATGCCCCCCCCCCTTTCCTGACCTGTCAGATTGTATGCTGGGATAAGGAACTGACATGGGTTTTGGGGGGGGGGGGGCTGCACTCCATTTGTTTTTATTTTTGGCTAAAGGACCCCTAAACCATTCCAGACCTAAAGGGCCTGGTATGGATTGGGGGGGGGGGACCTCACTTTTTAAAAGATGTCCATCTCTTTGGTTTACATTCTGCTGGTGCTGGCTTTTTAACAACCAATGACTCATCCCTGCTGCTGATACCGGACGGTGCTTGCTCCTAATGCAACCAATGCAAAAACGGATGCGAAAGCAGGCCATTGTCCGTTTACATCCATTTACATCCATTTAGGTCAACATTCCGTTTTTTAAATGGAACAAAAATAGAAACTTGTTACATTTTAGAAAAAACCTGAACAGACACAGATGTAAACTGACATAAATAGATGATCAACTGTTTCAATTTGTTTGTCCATAGGAATGCCTTGCTGTCTGTTTTTCATCCATCCGTTGATGGATGAAAAACGGAGAGATGGAACGTCCATGTGAAAGGGGCCTAAGATGGGAATTACTCTCACTTTCTATTGCATCTCCAACATAGGATTAAAAATAAATCTTCCTGGCAGAACACATCAATAGCTAAACTGATAGGGGATTTAGCCCTCTCCTGTACTATCCAAAACTAAAAAATAGCTTTACTGTACATACAATTTCATGCTAATTGTGGTCAATTATTATGGTTAAATGAAGAGTTAAAGAATATATAAACCCAATGTTTCATATTCCTGCTATGTGTCTACTGTACCATGTACTTGTATGAAAAATTATCCTATTCTCTTTATATTGCTTCCTTTGGGTAAAATACCTGGTGATCCTTCCAATCCCTTTGCTTTCCTATTGACAACTGACCACGCCAGGCATGAGAGCACAGCATAGTCAGTTTTCTAGCTATGCTAGGAACTGGGAAGATCAGTGTACTGATGTTTCTCCTCCCCAGCTATCATGCAGCTAAGAACAGAGGACATGTATTCACCTATAAAAAAATGGAAAAAAGGTGTATATAATTTTGTATATCTATACACAAATATTTTGCCTTTCATTTCTATTTTAAAATGAATGGGTTGTTTTAAGGTGAGGGTTTACAGTCAATTTAAGTATTAAAGGAAGGGTAAGACTTAAAACTTAAAGTACAACTAAAGGCAAATGTATTTTTTGGAGAGTGGAGATGGATTAGAACACCTGTCAGTTTTGATTGTTGTATGTGACACTCCTCCCCCCTTTAGGGAGATTCGCCCTCCCTTTTGGTCCTGTTTACCATTAGCATTTAAAGTGAAAGTAATAGAAAATCCCAAATTTTGGGGCTGTCCCCAGAAAAGCATTAGAGGGGAAATCTTTCAATGGGGACACTAGTTCTGGTGACCTGGGGGTCCCCAAGAGTTACCTTAATTTGCAGGGATTTCCTCTGACTTCCTGTTTTGGCTATGGGACAGTGGGAAGTGAAGGTAAATCTCTCCAATGGCAAAAAATAAACTGACAGCAGTTATAACCTTCCCTTATTCTATCCCAAAGGAAAAAAAAGTTTTGCTTATAGTTCTACTTTAAGTTTTAGGGATGAAGGTTAAGGGTTAGATTCAGATTAAAATTTTGGTTAAAAGTGGGGTCAGGGACATTAAGGGAAGCATGTATTTTAAACTTGTTTGCAGTGTTTAAATCCCAAGAATGATAGTGGCAAGTTTCTGAGTGGGAATCTAAGTGGTCATGTAGCTTACACATCAGGCCTTGCATTGCTGAAGACTGATAAGTATAACAAGATGATGATAAGCACATAAACTTTGAGTTGTATTGTCTTATCTAATTAAATTTATCTTGATGACTTTCTTTATATGCAGAGAATTAAAATGTTATTCCTTAATGCATAATTGAGTTTGGCCCGGAAATTCAATTGATGTTGTCTGTTTTAGGCTTAGAGTTATGTGTGATGTGTAGTGAGGTCTGACAAACCCCAGACTGTGTGGAGAGAATGTGGAAGCGGTATTGAACATAATTTCCTCCTTTATTTTCTCCAAAATGCACAAGTTTGTCACAAAAACTGTCAGATTAGAATCATATTTCTTTGCTAGTGTATCACTACCCAATTAGGATTCGCTAGAAGATCTGGGTCCCCTTATAGTTCTGCACAGTCAAGCATCACACATCTTCACAAAAAGCTTGCATCCAGAGACAGAAATCAGTCCTTGAGCTTTGGTTTTGTTGTTTTATTTAGGGGATTTTAAACTGGGATAGGGTTAGGGGTGTACAGGATGCCCAAGGGTACTGATAAACTGAAGACAACTTACTGGAACTATTTACAAGCCTTCTCTGCAGCACAGTCTCTGTTGGAGAGCTAGCCAGTGTCTCCTTAGTGTACCACCCCAGACTCTAGATGAACTTATTCTCTTCACACAGCAATCTGGAGGTATCCCTGAACAGGGGGTCCGGTTCCTGTCACTTTAAGAGATGAACAGTCACTGGTAGGTGGCTAATCTGGTTTTCCACTAGAGTGTTCCTTCCGCTATCCACCAAGGGGGGGTAGGTGTACTCAGATCCTCTCCTGTACCGCTTGTGGGTTGGTGGCTGATACTAGGCCTATAAGCTGGGCCGCGCCTTCCCTGCCACACAGGTGGTCCTCTCTCAGGGGGCGGATGAGCTCTGAGCTTTCCTCCTTTCCAGCTCTGCAGGTAAATCCCATCCCACTGGGCCTCCTTGCAGCCTCCTTCCTTCAGCCTCACATCCTTCTTTCTGTCTTCCACCCGAACTGTCCCTGCTACCTACTGAGCATGCACCAACATTTTAAGGGTGTCCCCACCCCTTTACAACCTTCTGTTGGGGATTGGCTGAGGTCCCTCAAGAGTGCAACCAGCCACTCCTCCAAAAGCCCTAGAGCAGGGGAAATTCCAGAGGGGCAGGGATGCACAGCCTCTCAGCCCTGACCACAATTTGACCCCTCTCTGGCTATTACACCTGGGCTGCTGCTCAGCCCTTGTCTAACCATTGGTGTCTAGCTCCCCCTAGCTACTTGGCAGTCAAATAACTCAATATACAGGAATATGGGATATGAGTTTTTGACATGAGTACACACTTCCACACAGGTTGAACTGGATGGACTGGTGTCTTTATTCCACCTTACCAGCTATGATACTATGATATGATACATTTGACAAAATGCAGTCCAAGACAGAAGGAATGCAGTTCTATCATAAACCTCAACTAGCCAATGTCTTCAAAAAACTTCTGATGAGGGCATTTCATAAAATGCCATGATACAAATGATCTGGAGTGCAGTTTAAGAAATACACATTGGTGAGTCTGGGGTATTGTCCCAAAGCTGAACTCTCATACATCTCAAATTCCATTCATATTCCATAACTCTTACTGTAATGGAGTTACCTTTCTAAAACGTAGCTACAGTAATGTAGAAGAAGATACCACTCAGTTAGACAGCAAACATGCGTATATTAAAAGGTCCAGGCAGAGGGATAAAAAAACACATTTGACCTGCTAGGACGAAGACATATCAAAGACATGTCATCTAACAAATCGTAACTTGTACTTAGGATAGTTGGCATTATGGGTATGTCTGCTAGGTTAAATAAAATACTCCAGCACACTACAATATACCCCTCAGACCTTTCATTGGGTGGAGTTAGCTCTATAACACAATCTCCAGGAAGCAGAAGAGATGGCTACACCTACAGCTGTAAGTTCTCATTTTACTATCTGAACTATTTTTTCACTGTGAAATCCTTTTATTTGACTATTGCTTTTGCCAGTTTTGTAGTCCCTTGCCTAGAAACATTTCTTGTTCTGTTTTTTCTTTTGCATTACCAATCTCTAAATGCTCTAACAAGTGAAGAAGTGTGCAGTTTTTGTAGCAGCTACCACAGTGTAAACTCTAATGCACTCATGTCTGGGCACAACCATGAGTCATACATACATTTTTGGGAAGGTCAGCAGCACAACAACTTGCTGTGGAGGGTGCTTCCACTAAACCATGTGGTGGTGGCTGTAGTGTGTGTGTAAAGACTTAAATGCTCAGTTGGCTTGCCAGAATGATGGTAACTCTCACACTGCCTGTCAGAAAAGGAACATTCATGTGCGCAGACTCATTAATCTTAGGAACTCTGCCCATGGCCAGATTGCAAGTGCTCTGCTGTTTGGTCTACTATGTTTCTGATATTAGTTCCTGCTTGATCTTCTGTTACCGACCTAGTCTGTCTCTGACTCTGCCTTGAACACCGGCTGTACCTGCAGTCTGCAGAATTTAGCATCAATATTCAGATATAGTTGGTTTATCACAATGCTTCTGGCAGACAACATAGTTTCTTGTCATATGTTTCTATGCTGGGTTGACTTCTGCTAATGTTGCAGTGTGTATGAGAAGAGCTGTAGAAGTTTGGAAGATGGCAGTGCTGGAACCTAAGAACACACAGTCTGCGTTTCAAGGCATTTAGCTAGTTGGGTGGCCAGCCATAGAATGTTTAAATGTAAATATTTCATACATGGCTACAATGTACCTCTCATTTTCAGAACAGCCAGCAAGAAATACATCTGTTGTCTGCAGTTTAGAATGTTTCCATTTCAGATGCAAAATGCCACCTAAACAATTAAAATAGGAAATGTGGAAATGAAGGATGAATGACCTTCTAGGTCTCCTGGTTGTTCAGAATATGAAACATTGTATGCATTGTACATTCTACATCAAACTTAAGTAGACATACAATAGCTGGTATTGATTATTATATAGAAGCCGGTTTGTGGAGCAATGCATTTCTGGTTGAATTCTAAAGAGTCAGCACAGCCGAACCACCTGGTCCATCTCTCATCCCCTCAAAACTAAGCTCCGTTCATGAGGCAATTAATCTAAATATTTGAATGCAAGATATTTACTATAACTGTCGCTCAGCATAAAGGGTTCAGTGCTCTGTGTTATTCTATCATAGAATTAGCCTCAGGCTGGTAAATGGGAATTAATGAATGCCTAAAGAGATGACAACTATTTCTGTGCCCCTGACAAGCCCTATGCTGTTTATAGGGTAAGCATTACTTCATTTTTTTGTTGAAGGTATTAATAATTGGTTAATGAAGGAATTGTTGCTTTAATCACTTGTGTCAACAAATGAGGAGAGATGGAAAAAAGGTCAGAAAGGCGGTAGAGGATCAAGACATAAAAACTCACAGAGAAGCCTAAAATCAACAGCGAGTATTGTGGAACAGTAGTGATGGCTCTGTAAAGCTGTATAATTCAGTTCAGTTGCTCAGTTCAGTTTAGTTCAGTTGTAACAGGACATACCACATAGAAAAGAGGAAGGAATCTGCACTCCATTGTAAAATCCACAGTCAGTAAGGACTCATATACAGAGGGCACTTCACAGGAGATGAAGAGGCGGTTGTGGATCACCCCTATTCAAAAGGATAGGTTGGCTTCAGTGGGCAGTATTGTCCAAACAAGACAACAAGGATATTATGGCTGCGGCATATATACATACTTCCAATTCTGCCGCTGCCTATGCTGCATAAGAGGGAGCAGTAAAAATGCTGCTCAGCTGCCTCCTGTTCAACCCTAAGTGCAAACGAAGGCTAAAGGTTCTTTTATCCATTCGGTGAACAGAGCCACCTAAACCTCTGCCCTCTAAGATGTTTCACTCCATAGTGATTCTATGGTATTCCCCTACCCTGACTTCTGACTCTCCCTCCTAGGCCAGGCTAGCTATTTTCTATCCTGTCTTATCTGGACTTAGTTTGTTCACTGCCATACTCTTCTCCATAAGCCAGAAGGAAGGATTGTGACTGGTTTACTAATGCTAGTCCCAGCATTTATGCTTTATTCATGACTATCTTTTGCACACCAGAATTAGGATCACCATACATGTTAAAATCTGACTACACTCAACCTTATCTTTACCAAAACTACATAATTCGTGGTAAGTACTAAAAATAGTGGGGGTCAGTGGCGATAAGAGCGTCAGTGGGGGGAGGCATAGATGTTAATATACAATATGAAAGAAAGTCCCAAAAGTCCATAAACGTCCATATACAAAGTAAAAAGTCCAAAGACTATATTCCAGATAGCTGCAAGCTGTCAGACTGAAGCTTCTCTGTGAGAAAAAATAATGGGGAAACACAGCAGCACTGTACTGAGCATAGTAAATAGATAAAGCTTTTAATAATAAATAGTCAAAACAACTCACAATGGAAATAAGATGGCTCGCATGAGATAAAATACAGACTCCTCTATCCAAACTTTGCTTCGGATCATGTCCGATGGATGCCACTGTGGGCGTCATTACTCGCGGACCGCTCGGTCGCAATGGTGGTTTTCAGAGCTCCAAGGATGCTGGAAGATCCAAGGCCAATAGCTGTGACGTCAATATCTATCTGATCATTGTCCATCTGTACTGTGAAGCGCTGTCCAATCAACTTTGCTGCATTTGGCTGAATCTGGGCTGGCAGTATATCTCTAAACACTGGAGAATTAATCTAGCTACTTCTGTCTTCTGTCACATCAATAAACACCAATGACCCAGTGCCACTGGAAGCCATGCATGCCCATGCCATCACACTGCCTCCACCATGTTTTACAGATGATGTTGTGTGCTTTGGATCATGAACTGTTCTGGCTTTTTTAGATGTTTTTTTGGCAAAATCTAATCTGGCTTTTCTATTCTTCAGGCTTATGAATGGTTTGCACCTTGTGGTGAACCCTCTGTATTTGCCCTTGTGAAGTCTTCTCTTGATTGTAGACTTTGACAATGATACGCCCACCTCCTGGAGAGTGTCCTTCACTTGTCTGGATGCTGTGAATGGGTTTTTACCATAGAGAGGATCCTGCGATCATCCACCACTGTTGTCTTCTGAGGGCGTCCATGCCTTTTTTTGTTGCTGAGCTCACTAGTGCATTCTTCTTTCCTCAGAATGTACCAAACTGTTGATTTGGCCACTCCTAATGTTGCTGCAATCTCTCTGATGGATTTGTTTAGTTTTTGAAGCCTTACAATGGCTTGTTTCACTTGCATGGACAGCTCCTTTGAACGCATGATGTAGGTTCACAGCCGATTCTCCATCCAAAAGAATAATTGGCCGATTTTCGCACCGTTAGTGGGGCAATGTCATCAGCCGATTTTCGCGGTTCCTCCTCATTTCTTTTATCGGTCATATTGGAAAATTTGCGAAAAATGGCCAATTTTCGCAATCATTGGTGGCAACAGAATGACCAATGTTTCGTTTTTCGGCCGATAAACGAACTGTCTATGGCCTGCATTAGAATCAACTCCAGTCCTTTTACCTGCTTAATTGATGAAGAAACACCTGGCCATGAAACAGCTTTTGATTCAATTGTCCAATTACTTTTGGTCCCTTGAAAAAGGGGGGATAGCTACTCTTAAGAGCTGTAATTCCTAAACCCTTCCTCCAATTTGAATGCACATACCGTCAAATTAAAACTGAAGTGTGCACTTTCAGCACATGTCCATTATATAACTATAGCTTGAATATGTTTTGGTAATTACCTGAAAAAACTAAAATTGTGCCTGTGTACAAATATATATGGACCTAACTGTGTGCAAAAATCTGAATTTTTCTTTCTGGAGGAGTGATTGCCAAACACTCCTCCAGTATGTGGAAACTGTGTGCAGTAAGTGTAAGCCTGGGTTCACATATATGCGGTGTGGTATATCGCATGTGATTCGCACAGGAACCGCACCACATTCCTGTGCAAATCACATGCGATTTGTGTGCAGTGCAATTGGAGCCATACATTTTGTATGGCTCTAATCTCACCTGCACCAAAAAGGTGCAGGACCCTTTTTTGGGTCCTCACTAGAATCAGATCGCATGGGTATTCACACCTATGTGATCCGATTCTATGTGATCTCTTAACATACACTCGCAGTGGTTCTCATGAACAGGGTGCGATTGTGATGCGGTGTGGAAATAACGCTGTGAAATACGCACCGCATCAGTGTGAACCAGGGCTAAAATAGATTAAAAATGGTTGGTTTCTATGAAGCATTGGGAGGTGTCACTGATGTGAGTCTACATACACCATACCATCAACCACCATATTTTACACACAATTTGTGAGCTCTGAGTTTTCTCATTTCCCATTGCAAGGAAAGCCAATAAAGTAATAATTAGTTACATTTAATGACTACAGCAACTCCTTGTTATGTTAAACAAAATAAATATTTTTTATCTGGAGGTCTTGTGACTTATGAATTCAGCCAGTGTAAGATTTTCTGCTGTGAAGCAGTGTTGAGGAGTGCTTTTAGACATATATCATCCTCTATCATGAAGAGGACCTCCTGTAAAGAGTTGTATTGGTTGAAAAGATCAATGTGTGCAACTAGCTTAGGTGCATCAAGTCACGGCTGGATAGCTATACAGTATAGGGGGGGTGGGGTGCTGTCCAGGTCACTACAAGCTTTTCTGTTTGTTCTATTGATCGCTATCCTCGCGTCCTGCAATGCTGCTTTAGCTTGTAATGGAATGTACTAGAGACGACTAATAATGTTAATTTGCTGTTTGAGTGAGCAGCACTTTCCAGGTGATGAAACCGTACCGACTTGTGTTAATGTTTGGCATAAAGCTTCCAGAAAGCATTGGAATATTTTCATTTTGCAGCAAAAGCAGAGAGTGCTTATTGCTGCGCGAGGGTCAGGCGAAGTTCACGCCAAACATTCATTATAACAGCCGCCTTTTCCACGGGGGCAGCGCAGGTTTGTAAGGGCAAGTCAGCCAACAATAACATCAATAATGAGGAAATAACAGAAATGCTACTGACATGTCTATAGCGGCAGTGCGTAATTATTTTTTAAGAGGGAAATTTCAACGTACAAAACATTAAAAATGTATCAAGTGAAATGCAATATTCCAATGTGAAATGTGTTATAACAGCAAAGCGTGTTGTTGGATCTGGAGTGATGACACCTCTGGAGAATGTAACACTTATGTAAAGAAGACACACATATTCCTTGCAGCTTTCTGCCTTGGAAAAGAAGGACACTGGGACAACGTTTGTAGATCTAGGATATGCACCTGCCACACCCATGGGCCATTGTCATTATTTCAGAAAGAAAAATAAGACAGATCTTCAAAACAATGTGAATGGTCAACAACAACAGCAAAAAGCAATAGTACGAATCCTTTTACCTCCCTAGTGGTCTGATTATGTCCATATTTCTGTGCTCAAAGCGGTACATTTTTTTGCATTGAAATATGTATTTTTTTATTGTAGGCCTGTAATTTTTAGGAATAACTCACTGAAATCTGTCCGAACAAGAGCCTAGTAAACATCCCCGGTATGTTACAATTTGAAACACGAAATCATAAATTATATTTTAATAAATAATTAGAGATGAGCGAATCGAACCAGGCGAACCGGAATTCGATACGAATTTCAGGAAAAATTCGATTCGCGGCGAATCCGAATATTTGCCTACTTCGGGTGCGCGAATCGGATTTTTCCCGATCAGCCGGCAAAAGTGTCCCTGCAGAGAGCTCCGCTATTTCTGACAGTTCTCTGACAGTTCCTTCACATGTACAGCGGTTGAAACATTGTATCTATTAGTTTCCATTTAGGATACAGATGTTTCAACCGCTGTACATGTGAAGAAGCTGTCAGAGAACTGTCAGAAATAGAGGAACTCTGCACATACACTTTTTGCCGGTTTGGAATTCTTATTTTCATCCTACTTCTTCTTCTTCTTCTTCTTCTTCTTCATCCTCATCCTCATCCTCAGAAGAAGAAGAAGAGGATGAGGATGAAGAAGAAGAAGAAGAAGTAGGATGAAAATAAGAATAATTCCAAGCCGGCAAAAAGTGTATGTGCAGAGTTCCTCTATTCTGCAGATACACTTAGAGGAGCTCTGCAGATACACTTAGAGGAGCTCTGCAGATACACTTTTTGCCGGCTTGGAATTAATCTTATTTTCATCCTACTTCTTCTTCTTCTTCTTCTTCATCCTCATCCTCATCCTCAGAAGAAGAAGAAGAGGATGAGGATGAGGATGAAGAAGAAGAAGTAGGATGAAAATAAGAATAATTCCAAGCCGGCAAAAAGTGTATGTGCAGAGTTCCTCTATTCTGCAGATACACTTAGAGGAGCTCTGCTGATACACTTAGAGGAGCTCTGCAGATACACTTTTTGCCGGCTTGGAATTAATCTTATTTTCATCCTACTTCTTCTTCTTCTTCTTCTTCTTCTTCCTCATCCTCAGAAGAAGAAGAAGAGGATGAGGATGAGGATGAAGAAGAAGAAGAAGAAGAATTAGGATGAAAATAAGAATAATTCCAAGCCGGCAAAAAGTGTATGTGCAGAGTTCCTCTATTCTGCAGATACACTTAGAGGAGCTCTGCTGATACACTTAGAGGAGCTCTGCAGATACACTTTTTGCCGGCTTGGAATTAATCTTATTTTCATCCTACTTCTTCTTCTTCTTCTTCATCCTCATCCTCATCCTCAGAAGAAGAAGAAGAGGATGAGGATGAGGATGAAGAAGAAGTAGGATGAAAATAAGAATAATTCCAAGCCGGCAAAAAGTGTATCTGCAGAGCTCCTCTAAGTGTATCTGCAGAATGTCATTTATGGAAACAAATAGATACAATGTTTCAACCGCTGTATGGAGGGAATGTCCCAGAACTGTCAGAAATAGACTATTTATGACAGTTCTGGGACATTCCCTCCATACAGCGGTTGAAACCGCTGTATGGAGTGAATGTCCCAGAACTGTCAGAAATAGACTATTTCACTCCATACATGTCCCAGAACTGTCAGAAATAGACAGAAACTGTCACAGAACTGTCCTTCTTCTCATCCTTCTCCTTCTTCTCATCCTTCTTCTCATCCTTCTTCTCATCCTTCTCCTTCTTCTCATCCTTCTCCTTCTCCTCCTTCTCCTTCTCCTTCTCCTTCTCCTTCTTCTCATCCTTCTCCTTCTTCTCATCCTTCTCCTTCTTCTCATCCTTCTCCTTCTCCTTCTTCTCATCCTTCTCCTTCTCCTTCTCCTTCCTCATCTCCAAGGGCATTTAAATTAAAGGTACAGTGTTCTGCACTAATTTAAAGGCTCTCTGAAGCCTAGAAACCCTTTTTATAAGTTAACTTCGTAGCGAATTAATTCGCATCGAATCGAATTTCTTCCTGGAATTCGCCGAATCAGCCGAATCGAATTTTTGAAAAATTCGCTCATCTCTATAAATAATCATAAAAAATAATAATATAATAATAAATTTAATTCAGTAATATATTCAAACCAAAAACACTGAAATTTGAAATTGAGCGCCAAGTTCGCATATCACTGAGCAAAATCGCAAAATCGTTTTCAGTGTCTGATGACGAATTTCCCCACGAATCATAACTCAATTCTGCAAGTGGTTCTGATTTACTATTGCTGTTCTCTAGCCGGTCTAAAACAGCTTTTGACCTAAAGGGACGCTTTTTGGACGCCATGGACGTTTCTCAGTTTCCAGGCAGAAAGAACAGTAAAAATGGCTGGGCACAGGAAAAAAAGAACTAGGGACAAAATGTATGTGAAATGGTTTGATACAGTAATGTTTTACTATGTGGTTTTAGTGTATTTAGTGAATGTCACTTTTTGTCATTTTCAAATTTCCTGCCGTTCCATCCCCTGTACGTCCCGACGCTCGCAGGGGACGAAACCCAGATAACAGATGTCAGCATCCACCAGATTACATTGCCGGGTACACTGCAAGAGGGACATCGCGGGAGCACAGAACAAGGTAAGTGATCGAGGGATCCCGGAGCAGCACCGCATGGTAAGCCCGAGTGTAGCTTGGGGTTACCGCTTGTGGTACTGAAACTTTACCCCGAGCTACACTCGGGAATACCGCCAGGGGGGTTAAGTGGAAATTTGAGTAATTTTATAAATCCGCATGAATAAATACCCTTTTTTGAAGGTTTTCAATAAATCACTACCTTTTTGTCATTGAACTCCAGTCCAGTGAGTTAGCCTGGGTCTAGATGATATTATCAGTCTGCTGCAGGCAGGAGGAAGCATTCCCTAAAGCTGGCCATACATGGGTCAAATTCCGAAATAATTTTTTTTTGAAAATCTTTTTCTAAGAGTTTTCGTTCGAATTTCACACCATTAGTGGGCCACAGCAATGGCCGATTTTCGAGCAACCATGGAATTTGAGTGATCGGGCATGTTAAAAATTTTTTGAAAAACAAACAAATTTCTAATCAGTGATAGGAGAATCATGCAAGAAATATAATCGTAAAAGAAACAAGCATGAGCTGTGACCTGGAAAGAAAACAAAATTCTGGGCCACGAAAATTATTTTCTGTAGCAACATGTGAACTTGAAGGCTTGGTTGGTTGAATTTCAAAAATCAATGGTGGCACCATCGGATTACAAAACACAAAATTTCCGATTTTTCAAAAGAAAATTTGTTCAGAATTCGACCCATGTATAGCCTGCATATGTCTTTTCTCACTCGCCAAATTCTATACAGGCACCAGTATACAGACACACACGAGGCTCCATGAACACTAGTAGGGTTTCTTTAGGTAAAAAAAAAACTGTAAAAAACGCTGTATAAAAAACGCTAGTAATGTCATTTTTTGTAACGTTTTGTAGCATTTAGACATGTTTAGGAGCATTACAGTTTTATTACTGTTTTTGCAGTATATGCAGAAAAAAAGATAGAAAAAGCTGTTAGGAGCATTTAAGAGCATTTAGGAGAATTCAGCATTTTTTTTCTGCTGGGAAAACACTCCAAAAAACTCTACACAATTTATTTCCGCTCCTAGATGCTGAAGCTCAAAAAACAATAACATCCTAAAGTAGTGTGCATGGACACGTAGGATAATACTATTTAGCTTCTAGGAGCTTAAAAAAAAGCTATTGTGCATGGAGACTGGTTCGCAGAGCATTGAGAGCTTTTTAAAGGCAGGATACAGCAGTAGTTCTTATTTTTGTGACTGTCTTCTCTATAAGGATCTTTTTAAATCCCAATTCTGTGCAGACTTTATAACTGTATATGTTCCCCTGGGTCAAAAAGGAAAAAATAAAAGCAGCTTTAGCTGCAATACTCAAATTCAATTCATAGCTGTCCTCTGCAGTACCTTTTCCTCGCCTCAAGATGGTCTAAGTTTCCCACTTTTGATATACAGCTTGGTCAGTTAAAGGCCAAGTTCACCTTTAGTAACATGTTATATGCTACACCCATATTGAGGGTGAAACATGTAACATGTTACTATGTACCAGTCCCTGCACCCCTGTTAATACCCCCCTTGACAGTGGGTGAGAGTTCTTCTCCCTGCACCTGCTGTCACAATTTAAAATCAGCACAGCCCACACAGCAGTGTCATTTATTCACTGCAATTTATGAATGAATGAACTACAAGTCCCAAATGCCACTGTGGTGAGCATTCTCCTAGTTCATTGACACCTCCTACAGCATTCAAACTGACAGTCCATACAGACTTACAGGCAGAAAGCTGTAGGCAGTGTCTCAAGGAGCCTGATGATCGTGGGTATAATTCTCTGCAGGCTTCTGAGAAAATAAATTATAAATTCACACATTTTCTACATGCAAAAATATGTGCATCTATCATTTTTTTTAAAGGTGAACTTTAAAGAAAGTTGAAAAATAACAACAGGATAAACAGGTAAAAAACTAATTTCCAGGGGAACTTAGAAAAACAAAGACTGCTTTACTAATGCAAGTGACAGACTGCATCATATAGGTCTTTTTTTAGCACCACTTTAAACCCACAACAGTAAAATCAGTCTGTATATGCAGTAAAACATGCTTGTTATACTCACTGTGAAACCTAAGGGGTTAATCCTCTGCATTGTGTAAAAATGCTGTTTAATCCTGTCTTCTCTGATCCTCCCCTTCTTCGAGTGTCCCCCTCTTATCTCCTGATAAGGCTTATGGTGTGGAGACACTCAGTTTGGTATGTAATACTAGAGAAGTTTTTTTTTTTTCTTGGGAGAGCGCATGTGATCAGCACAGGCCCAATCAGCACTGTCCAGACAGAGGTGCTGCATCCTCCCAGAGCAGACAGAAAACTCCTCCTACATAACCAGTGCTGGGCTGGACACTGATAGAAGTCACAAGACTGCCCTAACTGCTGATAAGAAAAGGTATTTAGCAGTTTAAATATACTAAAATAATTGCATTTCCATGGAGGGAGACCAGATAGAGCGAATGCAGGGTCCTAGGTTTAGTAACACTTTAAATGAATTTTTTAGAAAAAAAATGAAAAGGTGAACTAACACCCTACACCATGGGTGTTGCGGAACTACAAGTTTCATGAAGCACTGCAAGGCTGACAGTTACAAGCATGACTCCCAAAGGTAGAGGCATGATGGGACTTGAAGTTCTGTGACAGCCGGGAGGCCACAGGTTTAGCACCCGTGCCTACACCCTCCCCAACACCTGCCCTTACCTCTGTAGTTTTTGAGCTGTCAGTTCCCACACAGCTGATGTAGCAGTCCAGGGATCTGAAATCCCCACTCTTCTCTCCCTTCTTTCTGCAGGGCTTCAAGAATGGAACAGAGCGATTTGTCTGTGCCAGCTATGGCCATTCAGAATTGCTCTGATTCATCCCAGAAGCTCTGCAAAAAGAAAGAGAAGAAGCACAGGGATTTCAAATCCCCAGACTGCTACACCAGCTGTGTGGGCACTGACAGCTCATCACCCATGGAGGTTAGGTGTGGAGGGTGGAGGATGTCAGTTCACATTTTATTTTTTTTTCTGAAAAGGTGTACTTACACTTTAAGGTGACCAGATTTTCAAAATGAAATCTGGGGTCAACATATTGACCACACCCATTATTAAAAGCAGCCCAAAAAAATCACACCCCTATTTGTAGCCAGACCCATAAAATCAAGCCTCCATTTTTAACACACTCTCAAACAAATGGTCACAAACCTTTAGAACAAGAAGCAGACTTTTCAAGATTTGAACCCCTGCAGCTTACAAAGAAATGAAGGGTCTATAATTTTTTAACAGGTGTATTTTAAAAGATAGAGACAGAATATCAACCAAAAATCCAGAAGAAAAACACATGGTACAAATGTTATAAATTGAGTTGCAGTTCAGTGATTAAAATAAGTATTTGATCCCCTACCAACCAACAATAATTTTGGCTCCCACAGACTGGCTATGTGCTCATGTGGGGAACAGATTATTTCTGTCCATTTCAAGAAGGTTCTCCTAACTCATTATGTGTATAAAAAGACACCTATTCACAGAATCTCTTCCATTCAAACCTCACCATCACCATGGACAAGACCAAAGAACTGTCAAAGGATGTCAGGGACAAGATTGTAGACCTGCACAAGGGTGGAATGGGCTACAAGACCATCAGCAAGAAGCTTGGTGAGGAGACAACTGTTGGAGTGATTATTTGCAAATGGAAGAAATATAAAATAACCATGGATCAACCTCGGTCTAGAGCTCCATGCAAGATCATGGGGTAAGGATGATCATGAGACAAGTGAGGGATCAGCCCAGAACTACAGCTTACACTTGTGAATGATCTCAAGGCAGTTGGGACAACAGTCAACCAACAAACCATTGGTAACACAATACGCTGCCATGGATTGAAATCCTGCAGCACCCGCAAGGTCCCCCTCCTCAAGAAGGCACATGTACAGGCCAATCTGAAGTTTGCCAAGGAACATCTTAATGATTCAGAGAAGGATTGGGAGAAAGTGCAGTGGTCAGATGAGACCAAAATTGGGCTCTTTGGCAGTAACTTGACTCGCTGTGTTTGGAGGAAGAAAAATGCTGACTATGACCCGAAGAACACATCCCTACAGTCAAGCACGGAGGTGGAAACATTATGCTTTGGGGCCGTTTCTCTGCTAAAAGTACAGGCCGACTTTGCCGCATTGAAGAGCCAATGGATGTGGCCATGTATTGTAAAATTTTGGATTAGAACCTTCTTCCCTCATCCAGAACACTGAAGATGGGTCACGGATGTGTCTTCCAGCATGACAATGACCCAAAACATACCGCCAACGGAACAAAGGAGTGGCTCAAGAAACACATTAAGGTCATGGAGTCTCTAGCCAGTCTCTAGACCTTAATCCTATAGAAAATTTATGGAGGGAGCTGAAACTTTGAGTTGCCAATCAACAGCCAAGAAACCTTAAGGATTTAGAGCCGATCTGTAAAGAAGAGTGGACCAATATCTCTAGTCTAATCCTAGATTATTTTACCATTGCTGTGTACATTTGTGTGTGTGTGTGTTTTTCCCCTCAAAGACTTTTTTTTTAACATTCTGCTAAAACTCTGTGAGGTAGTGCTGCTTGGACCTTGAAGAATGGGACATACCCTGAAAGCTTGTATTGCAAACTGTATGTTAGAGCAAATACAAAAAGTATCAGTACTCAATTGTTTCTGTTACAAGTGCACTAATACAGCTACAATCACCTCAAGCAGAAATGAATGAATAAATATGTTTGGAGTTTTTTATAATATGCATGATATGATTTTGAATGTCAGAAATAAAATGTCAGTCAAACAAAGCAAAAAAAGTTTAAGTAAACTTGAGTTCATCAAAATGCCCCCTTCCCCCGTACATTCTTACGTCTTTGTCATAGTTCTTCTTACATTGGGGTCCTCCTTTCATGGAACTCCCCCCTTACAATAGAGTCCCCATCAGATTCCCCACATACATCAGAGGGTCGAATAAAATTTTGCAGCAGGCTATATTTGGCCTGTGAGCTGTTGTTTGGAGACCCCAGATCTTTCACTACACTAGCCTCTTCTCAGACTTTAAAAATTGATTTTTCTTTCATTTGTTAATCACTCTGCACAAGACAGCATGTACTTCTGTGAATGAATGTTAATGCTGTGATGTACTTTAGTTTTTGAATACGTTTATTTTTTTTATCAAGAGAACATAGATCTATGTGGGAGTAGATAAAATTTCATATTTACATGTCAGATGGTGTACATAGTCTACCTTTCAATATATTTATATGTACATATACTGGGAGGAGAATGCTTTCCCCTCGACACTCACCAGGATATATGAATTACCATATTTCAACACATATAACTGGCTTTTGTCTTCTATCTTATACTTCTGGAAACCCTTTAGTTCATGATGTATGGATCCTTTTATGAAATTATGGCCTCTACTACACAGGGACTGCCATGTCTACTGCACGGGGGGTTGTTATGACTGTGGAGGGGAGGAAATGCATCAGATAACTTGAGTCCTCCTCTGCCAATCCCATCTCTGCACTAAATGAGGCTGGATCTTACACACTTGACTTGCATGGAGCCCTCCTGCTGAGGAGGATATGGGGTGGAGTGGCCTGCCCACAGACAGCCCCTGTAATCAAGTGTCATTTGTTGATTTAATGCAGGGGGGGGCAAGCTGCACACCTTCATACATTTTGAATAAAAGTTAAAAAAAAAGGTTTCCTACAGTAAATAGTTTGTGTCGATGCCCATTATGATGAGATTTCCCTAGAGTAGTCTGTTGGCAGGTGCAGTCTGTACTCCTTCACTTTAGGTGTGCTCGACTGAAGCAGCAATGCAGAAGGGGAAGGAAGTTGTGAGGAACTTAGTTCCTCTATGACTTCCTGCGGTCACCAGCAGAACAACTGTCCAGTTGAATATTGGTGCCTCTCGTGACCTTGGGTGAGGGCAGAGCTTATTTAATCCCCTGGCCTACTGATCTGGCATGCATTCTGCGTGGATAGCGTCGAGACAGGATACCCATCTATCTGTCAGGGACAGGACTTAGCTACAGGAAGAGGTTCCAGAGAAGTAGGGAGAGTGCAGAGATCACAATATCTCCACCATGGATGCCTCCTAGTTGGGTCAGACTTGCCAGGCCTCATTTCCACTCCTCATTGCAAAAGCTATTGGCATCATTTCAAATTACAGAACCACTGCTACTGACTCTGTAAGTGGCCTCGGACGGTTGAAACTCTTGGGGCAAGTTGTAACCTGTTGAAAACATTCTGCAATATATAGTGTATATCACTTGGCCTCTGTGTGCTCTCTGCTGCTGCACCCTGCTCACAAGTTTGTGTCTCTACCCCTTCCAAAACAGTGAGCTTTCCAAAAAGTAGAAAGGTTCTCCCCCCCTCCCATATTTGTAAGTGTTTCCCATTGTACTTTGTGTCTTTGCCTCTCCCACAATGGTGAAATTTTCCTTGCAGTGTTTTGTGTCTTTGCTCCACCCACAATAGTGAAATTTTTCCACAATAGTCTGCATCCCTGCCCCACCCACAATAGTAAACTTTCCCTACAGTAATTTGTATCTCTCGTTCTCCTACAAGGTCACATTGATAGTGTTGTTCTCTCACAGCGGAACTTCAAAATGTGTTTATTCTACACTACAGGGAATCAAAAGCGGAGGGAGATATTTGTATTTGGCAGTTTCAGGAGATTATATCACTGGAGATCTTAAGATATATGAAGTCAAAATGTAATTCTGCTTCCTCCAACAAACACATTAAAATAAATTATGTGTGTAGCAGAATTGACCTTATGTCCTACAAGCTCTCCCCCCCCACCCTCCTATTCCTTGTAGCATAAACAGCTCATGATTACCCAACAGTCACTATGTCCTGTATAATAAACTGTGAAGACACAACCACAAATACCACCAACATGGAATAGAGGGGGTATATACAATATACTGTAAGGAATGTATAGTAATTTCTGTTTTGCATCTATATAATAATGTCTTTTAATAACTGGGATCCTCCGTGGCCTGACTGTTGGCTGCTAAAACTATCAGAATTGAATTATCAGGCTATTATGTGATTCTTAGCTCATCTGTCTTTCAGGATAGAAGTCCAGGGACTGATCAGTAAGATCAAAGATCCACCATAATTTGCACAATCCTTATTAGGCTTTCAGTTTCCATCCATACCAATTCATTCTTCCTATTCCATAAACAGGGAGGAAAAGATTACACTACTTTGGTGTAAGGATAGAAATACAGACATAAAAAACCTTACCACTGAACAGTTGTATTTTCCTGTGTGTTATATTTTCTTCAGCTTCCTACATACACACAAACAAGATAGTAGAATCTTTCCACATAGCATGTAATCTCATTGCTCTCTAACAACGTGGACACTTTTGGGTTGGAATCACAAGACTTGTTAATTACTCATTTCATGTTCAAAGCTGTGCTGATAACCTATTTTATTTACACATTTTGCATGAAGTGCGTTACCATGTTTCTTTTGACCAGTGCTTGCTTAACATCTTATCATCAATTCCAACAATCTGTGGGCAGGTACAGTCTATTTCCTCCACTGCTGGTGGCCCTCACTTGCAGTGGTATTGCAGAGGGAGAGGAAGTCAGGAGGACCTTACTCCTCTATGGTTTCCTAGGTCACTGGGAAAGCAATCCAGTTGTATTCTGCTGCGCCATGTGATGTAACCCCATCGTGGGTTAGGCAGAGTCTATTTAAAACCCTGGCTCCAAGGCTTGGCACACTTGGGGCAGCGTAAGGACAGGTCACCTATCTGTCAGGGAAAGTGAGGAGTGATAGGGAAAGGTTCCAGACGAGTAGAGACAGGATAGGAGCACCCATCCTTCCTGGAATCCTCTAACTTGGATGCAAACTGGCTAGGCCACATTCCGCCCTCTGAGACAGATGATGTCAGCAAGATCAAGATATCCTGTGAGTGTTCCTGGTTGGGTGCCTTCCCGCAAGGCTGTTTTTAAAACTGAACTTTGAAATTAATACATTAATAATTCTGTTCCTGCAGCTTTAACATTTACTGCCACCACACTATGCTGCAGCTCTCATCACTTGGCAGCAGGATATATCCCTTCTTGCACTGGGTGCAGAAGGAGGAGCAGGGTCCATGGCACCATTCGGATCAGCCCTAGCTCTAGTGCCTGAGTTTAAAGGCTCAAGCATTCTTCTGGCTGAGTGGGAGGAGAGACTGAAAAATGCTGCATGCCTATATCAAGTTCCTGCTCGAATGATCGCGGAGCTGGCTATTAACACTTTAGAGGATGATGCCCACCAAGCGATGATGGCACTACTGGAAGAGAAATGGGCCACACTGGAACAGATTGTGTCACACTTGGAGGGCCTGTTTTCAGAGAATATTACTGTGGCCGCTATGGGCATGTATTATCCAAGAACCGTGGTCAGCCTAAATTCCAAAATTCACACAGGCGCCTGTTAAACTAGTGGCTCCCTGGCCAGAGGGACAACCCCCAGGATAGAAAAATAAATGTCCCAGCAAACCGGAGCCCATGGTTGTGCCAAACCCAGTAGTGTCTGTCCTCGTCAATGACCAAGAGGTTCCATGCGTGATCAACACCGGTACTGAGGTCACTGTCATGGAGTACAACCTCTACACCCAATGGTTTGAGAAGCGAGAATAACTGGACTCCTCATGTCTGTCCTTCAAGGTGGCAAATAACTTACCTATCCTGGTGGAAGGTATCACCTAGGTGAAGATGGAGTACCAGGTAGTGGAGCAAATATGGGTAGAGGTGACCTGTGGCCCACTAACCTCTGTTGTACCTGTTGTTCTGGGCTGTGGTCTGTGATGGTGGCTCAACATGATTTGGGCCTACAAGGCTCAACAGAGGGCAGCGAGGAAACAGCCTGAACAAGTGGGGGATGCCTGTACTCCTACCAAACAAAAGTTACTCCTGGTGCATCTTCAAGAAGTGACCTGGCCACTATCCATCGGGTCTCACAAGAAGCTTGAAGGGGCCATGGTCATGGTTTAACCCCCTAGGAAAGCAGTGTCACCAGGGGAGTGGCTAGTCGCTTGCACCCTATCCAAGATCCACAAATGGAAGGTTCTGGTGCAATGTATCAACCTGGGGACAACCCAACCTCACTCCCCATCCATGCCACCATAGAAGACCTTTATGTGGTTGCAGTCTTTGTATCTCTAAGGCCCAGCCAGTGGTGGAAGCAGTATGTGCCCCTCTACAGGCAGCCATGGCCTCCTTGGACAAACTCCAATACAAATTATTGCCGGAGCAGCTGGACATACCTTTCCAGGCCTTCCCTTCACCACAACAGTGATTACTTCATCAGCCATTGGAAAAACATCTATTAGTTTGCCACTGGCCCAGAAGACTATGGGTTCACCAAAGCCATCGACCATTTGATCCACATGGGGATTGCCCCACAGATTTGGGAGCTATACTGCCACATTTCTCCATCCCTATTTCAGGAGGTCAAGGATTTGCTCCACAATATTCTACAAAGCAGGGTGATTCAAGGGAGCCATAGTCCATGGGCTGCCCCCATGGTCCTGCTGCAGAAAAAGGATGAAAGCCTGTTCTGTGTGGACTATTGCATGTTAAATGCCTTTACCCACCTGGATGCCTATCCATTGTCCTGGGTAGAAGAGTCACTCATGGCCCTCATCAAGCCAAGGTTTTCTCCACCCTAGACTGCGGCCTGGAGTCACAACCAGAAGATGATCACCCACAATATGACTCCAATGAAGACAATGCAGTTTGTTGCCCTATGCTTTCAACCATGGGCAGCTACCAGCGAAGTACTCTGATCATGTTGTTTGAGTTTATTGAGGTTGCCTTAAAGTGTTACTAAACCCAGGACCCTGCATTTACAGTATCTAATCTCCAACAGTACAAAGAACATGGAAATGTAATTATTTTAGTAAATATAAACTACTAAATACCTTTCCTCATCAGCAGGTATAGCAGTCTTGTGACTTCTATCAGTGTCCAGCAGAGCACTGGTTAAATCTTGTAGGAGGAGTTTTCAATTTCCTATCACTGTCCTATGAGATTGCAAGACCCCTGACCTTCTGTCTGGACAGTGCTGATTGGCCCTGTGCTGATTACATGCACTCACCCAAGAAAAGAAAACTCTCTAGAAATATACACCAAACTGAGCATGTGTAGCTTACCCCCAAGGCTCTGTTCTATCAGGAGATGAGTCTGGGACAGTGGAAGAACAGGAAAACAAGAGAAGACAGGATTAAACATCCTTTTTACACAATGCAGAGGATTACCCCTTAAAGTGTTACTAAACTCAGGACCCTGCATTCACTATATCTGGTCTCCCACAATACATACAACATGGAAATGCAATTATGTTAGTAAATAAAAACTAAACTAACAATTATGTTAGTAAATATAAGCTAAATACCTTTTCTCATCAGCAGTTAGAGCAGTCTTGTAACTTCTATCAGTGCCCAGCCGAGCACACGTTAAAGCTTGTAGAAGGAGTTTTCATTTTGCTCTAGGAGAATGCAGGACCCCTTAACTTTGTCTGGACAGTGCTGATTGGCCCTGTGCTTATCACATGCACTCTCCCAAGAAAAAAAAAGCTTTCTAGCAATACACACCAAATTGAGCATGTGCAGAGTGACTGCTCATGACATGTCTTATCAGGAGATAAGGGGGGACACTGGAAGTAGGGGAGGATTAAAGAAGTCAGGATCCAACAGCATTTTTACACAATGCAGAGGATTAACCCATTAGGTTCCACAGTGAGTATAACAAGCATGCTTTACTGCATATACAGATTGATATTACTGTTGTGGATTTAGTAATACTTAAACCATGTTTATTCCAGCTTTCATGTAGCACTTTACTGTGTTGCTATGCCAAGGACAGCATCTGTCAAACGGGGGGAGGGGTGTAGGCAGGTGCACCTCTCAACAAATCTATCATGCAGGTTTTTGGGTTCCTTTCCTCCAAATCTTTCTGAAAGTTCAAAATACCACCCAGTTTGGTACCATTTCTAATTGCCCATGAGTTGGAAGAGTTAATAGTAAATAAAATATTTGCCCTTTGGAGAAGGTGTAAGCCTGCAGAGAATATATCCAGCTGTGACACAATACCTTGCCATGACAAATCACCAGCAGAGCTCCTGGTGGTGCTCCATTTAATTCCTTCTTCATATATCTTTCTGTCACAGAATGTTCTGTGTTATACAATTATATCAAAGCAGGAAAGTTGGGAAACTAAGAAATCAGATCAATCATTTATCGGATGTCGGGGAACCCAGTGGTATCTGTAATCTACTTGTCAACAGCCCTGAATTACAATATGAAAAATGGAAATCGTTCAGAGGCAAAAGGTTACAGCCAACGATCGCCAATATTTCCTGCAAGCTGACGAATTGCTGGGGAGGGTGATAAAAACTAGTTTATCTTTCCTTGTCATACAGCTGCATGTGGCAATTACCAGCCAAACAAGAAGTAAATAAAGGATAGAAGGTATAGAAATTGTTCTTGTTTCTAAACACACTGCCTGCTAAAAGAGACACATAAGTGGGTCAAGCCCACAATTTTTTCTTATTTTTTTCAGAATTAGGACCATCTCACACTAACGAGCTTTTGGTTGAAAGCAACTCACCAGTAGCCAGTGGCAGGATCACTAAGAGAACACTCACCCAATCCGAAGGCATCAATCCTTCACTGGCCGAAACAGCAACATGACCATTATTATGAGATGACCCTTACAGAGTGCTGTGGCTGATTGTGGGGCTCACTTGGTGAGGAAGATGTTCATTGTTTTCAGTTTATCATTTTGCTGTTACGTTTTGAAAGGCCATTCTCCTATCCTTTGCCATTGAGCACAGAGAGGGAGGAGTTTGGCAATGAGTTACGTAGAAGTGATCAACAATTGGTACACTTACAAAGCAATCACAGCTACTGACGCCTCTGAAAGCACCCCAGATATGTCATCATGAGTGTCCCTTTGCTGCCAAAGATATTTTTGTACACATAGTGCTTAACCCCTTCCAACCGTCACCTCCCGCCCCTTCAAGAAGATCATGCTGGGAGGCGGAGGCAGATATTCTGATCTGTAACTGCTGTGATTGGCTGTTACTGCAGTCACATGATTGAAAGCTCCCAATTGCAAGTATGCATCCGGAGCTTTCTTTGACAGTTTAGTTACTGTACAGGGAGAGCTCGGTGAGCATGTTCTCAGCACAGTAAACTGTTTTCTTATAGACACATACATGCAGCCACTCAGCGTTGAAGCCGACCCACTGAGAGGCCGCATATATATGGCAGGAAATGGTTAATGAAGACATCCTGTCATCTACTTAAAAGGATACAGGTCAAAGCACTTTCAAAAACCAAGCACTTTCAATGTTTTACTTTTTCATAAATTATTTGCTATTGACTTGCAATGTGCCTCTAAACATGCTAGTACAGTCCCCTCCCTCAATGCCCATCATAGCCCTCTCTGTGAGTGTCTGTGCTGGCCCAACTCCTCTGTACTTCCACCTCCCTACATAACCTTTTACAGTATATAGCTGCCAGAGGAGAAGCAAAAGGAAACACTATAGAGTGGCACTTGAGTGACAGCTTTGAGTCTGCTGGAGATGCTGATATCCCATCCAAAATGGTGGTGCCCAGCAGCAGGTAAATGAATGGTCTGGCAACAGGGTCTCTTTATAATGAAATTGCAGTGTATTTTTAGTGAGTAAACATTTAAGGTCATTAGTGCTTACAATCTCATGTATTTCATATGAAGATTTGTTGTCTTCCTCTAATGGCTATCTATATATCAAGAAGTTCAGTCAACATCCTCACTGACGGATTTCTGCAAGGACATCTATTAGTCTCTCTACTAGACTCTCTAAATGCTAATAAAGAGTTGACAGTTTTTTAATGTATTGCCTCTATACATGATTCACACCACATCACACCACATAGAGGTACTGTATATATGCATTGTGTTCTTTATACAATTTAGAAGCAGCTGTTGACAGGGACTGCTATAGGATGACAGACTGAAAATCAAACATAGAGATGTTTACACCTGCTGTAACCCCATTTACTGTACAAGCTCCTGCACACAGATCGTTCTGGTGATGTGTAATGTTTAAATCTGCAGACCAATGAAGCGTGTGCTGGAGGCTGTTAAAATCTTGTACGTTTTCAGAATGCGTAATGAACGTATTTATTTGGCTACCTCGGCGCTGGCTCGAAAAGCGCTCCCCTCTGGAGCTTAGTCAGCGACTCAGCAGCTATGGAAAATGAACAGAAGTGCAGCAACAAAATGAGATTGTTTGTCAGGAACGGATACCTTTCAGCAGACCTTCAGAAGATCGCCATGTCTGTAATGCTTTGTTGGACAGTCCCTCTTTTGGAAGGACTGTACCTCTTTTGGGGCCAAGTCCCTCTATCCTTTTTTCCTCCTTAGCTCCTTTTTGTGGCCTGATGTATAGACCTCTATTAAAAATGAACTATTTATCAAAACATGTATATTGCAATAAACCTTTCACCCAACCTCTTATGAAAAAGTGGTATAAAGGAAAAAAAGCCCAGTTACAATATGCCTAACAACACTTTGACACTCCTCACTGGGCTTTTTTGTGGCATTGGCGCATTAAAGGCTTCTTTCTGGCAACTCAACTATGCAGCTCATTTGTGTTCACGTATCATCGTATTGTGCTTCTTATTAAAAAAAACACCATTTTTTTTCCAGAGCAGCCTGTATTTCTCTTGAGGTTACCTGTGGGATATTCTTTGTATCCTGAACAATTCTTCTGGCAGTTGTGGCTGCAGTCTCTCTTGGTCTATCTGACCAAGAGATTCCTCAAGAGAACTTTCCACTTCTTAATAAGTGATTGAACAGTACTGACTGGCATATTCAAGGCTTTGGATATATTTTTATATCCTTTTCCATCTTTATAAAGTTCCATTACCTTGTTACGCAGGTCATTTGACAGTTCTTTTCTGTTCCCCGTGGCTCAGTATCTAGCCTTCTCAGTGCATCTATGTTAGAGCTAACAAACTCATTGACTATTTACAATATACACAGCCACTAATTGCAATTTGAAAAGCCACAGATGTGGGAAAGTAACCTTTAATTGCCATTTTAACCTGTGTGTGTTACCTTGTGTTTCTGTACCAAGGACAAATATTCCAGGGTATGTAAATTTTGATGAGGGCCATTTGGGAGATTTCTGTTGTCATTATGATTTAAAACAGCCAAACAACTATGTGATAATAAATGGCTTCATATGATCACTGTCCATAAATAAAAGACAGTTTTTTGGCATGGTCAGTCATATTTTCAATATAAATGTCAAAATTTCACAATTTCTGCCAGGGTATGCAAACTTTGAACATAACTGTATGTTAGGATGACAACATTTTGTGGAGAAATTAAGTTTAATTGGATCACAGTGCATTACTTCCCACTCTTGACCTGATTTCTTCTCTGCATTGACATTGGGTGGATTTATAAAGAGACAGATTATAGGCAGATGTAAGTGCGGTGTTTTTAAAACTGCTATTGCTGAGTGTTGTGCTTCCCTTACAAATCAGTGAATGTTGTTTATTTCATACATAGGGGAGGATTTACTAAAGGCAAATAGACTGTGCAGTTTGCAAGTGCAATCTTTCTGCAAGTGCATTTGCACCAGAGCTTGGTAAATGAGATGAGGCTCTGCTGTCTTGAATCATCCAATCATGTGCAAGCAAACGTGCTTTTTTTATTTTCCTTGCTTGTGATTGGGTGTTCTTTACAAAGTGAAGATTCATTTCATTTACTAAACTCTGTAGCAACTGCACTTGCAAAGTGCACAATCTATTTACCTTTAGTAAATCAACCCCATAGTGTTTTTGTTTGTGTAGTGTAAAGCTGAAGTATAATCTGCCTATACTTTGCCTTCCTAGGAATGGTGTTATTCCACAGTGAGGTACAGCATTTTATTGTTTTTGGTTATTGCAACTAATATTTTTGTTGAAAGTTAGTTCATTTGATGAATTGTACTTAGTATTTGCATTTGTACCTCAAGAATTCCATCATCTTGTGTTTGTAATATTAACCTCCCTAGCGGTCTGATTATGTCAGTATTTCTGTGCTCAAAGCGGTACATTTTTTTGCATGGAAATATGTATTTTTTTATTGTAGACCTGTAATTTTTAGGAATAACTCACTGAAATCTGTCCGAACAAGAGTCAAGTAAACATCCCCGGTATGTTAAAATTTGAAACACGAAATCATAAATTATAATTTAATAAATAATCATAAAAAATAATAATATAATAATAATAAATTTAATTCAATAATATAATCAAACCAAAAACACTGAACTTTGAAATATAGTGCCAAGTTTGCACATCACTGAGCAAAATCGCAAAATCGTTTTCAGTGTGTGATGACGATTTTCCCCACGAATCATTATCACTCAATTCTGCAAGTGGTTCTAATTTACTATCGCTGTTTTCTATTTGGTATAAAACCGCTTTTGACCTAAAGGGACGCTTTTTGGACGCCATGGACGTTTCTCAGTTTCCAGGCAGAAAGAATGGTAAAAATGCAGGCAGGGCACAGGACAAAGCACTAGGGACAAAATGTATGTGAAATGCTTTGATACAGTAATGTTTTACTATGTGATTTTAGTGAATTTAGTGAATGTCACTGTTTCACATTTTTTAATTTCCCGCCAGTTCCGTCCCCGTACATCCTGACGTTGCAGGGAGCGGAACCCGGAAGACAGATGCCGGCATCGGCTGAAGGACATTGCTTGGGATGCTGCAGGAGGGACATTGTGGGAGCGAAGGACAAGGTAATTGAAGAACAGATCCCGGAGCAACGCTGCAGAGTATTCCCGAGTGTAGCTCAGGGTTACCGCTTGTGGTGCTGAAACTTTACCCCGAGCTACACTAGGGAATATCTCCAGGAAGGTTAACAAATGTTTACCTAGGGATGAGTAAAACTGAAAGTTCTCCATAATAGGGATGATATTGATACAGTTCCAAATGAACCACTATTGCTCAAATTTGATATGGTCTAGAAATATTTAGACAGAATAAAGGTGAATAAAGCACCTGGACCAGATGACATACACCCATGGGTCCTAAAAAGAAGTGAGCTCTGTCATTTCTAAGCCATTGTTTCTAATTTTTAGGGACTCTTTAATGACTGGCAAAGTACCACTGGATCGGTATAAGGCCAATGTGGTGCCAGTATTTAAAAAGAGGTCAAAGTCTTTACCAAGTAATTACAGACCTATTAGTTTTATTCTATACATGGGAAGATACTTGAGAGTTTAATAAAAGACCACATAGATGAATTCTTGCTAGAAAAAAAATATTTTAATAGGCAGCATGGATTCATGAAAGACAGAAGTTGTCAAACAAATCTGATTTCTTTTTATGAGGAGGTAAGTCAAACCTTAAACCAAGGAGTGGTTGTGTACTTGGTATACTTGGATTTTGTAAATGTGTTTACACATTAGCCGTGTGTGGGGAACTGTGTCAAAGCAAAGTCTACGGGCTTGGAAAATTCAGTTTGTAGATGGATAGAAAACTGGCTAAAAGACCAAATTCAGAGAGTAGTGGTTAATAATTCATACTCTGAATGGTCTAGGGTTGTCAGTGGTGTACCCCAAGGTTCAGTGTTGGGACCCATATTTTTTTTAATATATGTATAAATGATATAGAGTCTGCGATTAAAATACAATTTCAGTCTTTGTAGATGACACCAAGCTGTGCAGTGGAATAACATCCTTTTAGGATATCTCCACCTTACAAGCTGACCTCAATGCACTGTATAATTGGGCAACTATGTGGCAAATGAGGTTTAAGGTTGTAAGGTGTAAGGTTATGCACTCGGAGGCTAAGAATATGCATGCATCATACATACTAGGGGGGTACAACAGGGGGAATCAATGGTGGAGAAGGATCTGGGAGTTCTGGTAGATCATAAGCTTAATGCCAAGCTGAGGTTACCAAAGCAAGAAAAATCCTCTCTTGTATTAAAAGAGGTATAGACTCCAGAGAGGACATCATTGTGCCCCTGTACAAATCATTAGTAAGATTTCATCTGGAAATGCAGTTCAGTTTTGGGCACCAATTCACAAAAAGGATATTGGGTAACTGGAGAAAGTGCAGAGAAAGGCAGCCGAACTGATGAGAGGTATGGAGACGCTCAGCTATGAGGAAAGATTAGAGGAACTGAATTTATTCTCTCTTGAGAAGAGGAGATTAAGGGAGAGTGTGATCAACATGTATAAATACAAAAGTGGTCCATATAGTGAATTCAGTGTTGAGTTATTCACTTAAAGGTCTTCACAGAGGACAAGGGGGCACTCTCTACATCTGGAGGAAAAGATATTTAGCCTCCAAATACGGAAAGGCTTCTTCACAGTAAGAGCTGTGAAAATGTGGAATAGACTCCCTTGATAGCTGGTTCTGGCCAGCTCAGTAAATTGTTTTAAAAAAGGCCTGGATTATTTCCTAAATGCACAGAATATAACGGGATACTAATATGTATTAGTCAAGCAAAATTTGCCTAAATAGCTCAGTGATTTAACTAAGAGCTTTGGCAAAAATTCACCAAAGATTAAAGGAAAAAGAAAAAAACTTTTTTGGCCATACTTCTTATGTGGGTCACAGGAGTGCATTTATCTCTGCACCTGTGACCCAGATTCTGCCGGCAGTGAACTAAAGCCTGCTGTCCACTGATGTCACAGAGCCAGTCCAGGCTCTACAGGGATCCCAACAATAATGTCTGGATCCAGCAGCTCCCGCCCCTTGCACAGCCCAGCGCTCCAGAGTCACCTCCAGTGGCGTCCCTAGGCAGGTGCAGGGGGTGCGCGCCACAGCAGGTGACACCTATCGCACAGGGTGACACCGAACCCACGAGCTAACAAAAAGAGAAGTTTTAAAGCAAGCCGACGATCCCGCAAGATGGATCAGATCTGCGGATTGAGCATAATGGATCAGAGTCCAATCCATTATGCTCCCTAATATGCAGATCTGATCCATCTTGCGGGGATCGTCAGCTTGCAACCTATATGGGTTTAACTGATCTAGGTAAGACTGTGCAAGATCTGGGACTTGTCTGTAACCAGGAAATGTGGTCGCGATAGCAGGAACCTCCTCCATCTGACATCACTTCTCGAGCATGTGCAGACCGGACTGGTGTTGAAAGATCAGTTAACCCCGTATAGGTTGCAAGCTGATGATCACCGCAAGATGGATCGGATCTGTGGATTGGGGAGTATAATGGATCAGACTCCAATTCATTATGCTCAATCCACAGATCCGATCCATCCTTAGTGAAGACCGAGAACTGAGTAATCAACAGCCATGTGGTCACTCAGTTCTTATCTTGGAGCTTGCATCATTGGATTGATGTTGCAGCCACATAAGGGAGTAGGATTGTTAGTTTTTTTATTATCCTGTACTTCTCTTTTAAATTAATTTTTCCAAAAGCAACCCACTCATCCCTAGTCTTGTGAACGGATTTTGACAAATTGGTAATAGGTCTAAAGTTGAATATTGTTGATTGTTATTAAACCACGCAGCTAAAAACACCAATTTTTTTGTTTTATTTCATTAGGTCCCCAGGCACGTGTGCAAATTGGAAAAACAATGTGAACAGCAAAACACATATGTCTCATAAATACTGAAATCATACTAATTAGAAAAGGCAACAAAGTGGATCATAAGCAGAAAGCAAAAAAAAACAAAAAACAAAATAGATAAAGTAAGAAGTCATCTGACAACAAACAAGAACACGAAAACAAATATGCCAGATGTACTGTGCTCACACCTCTTCATTGTACAGCATGTAAACAAATATGACGGGTATAAAAATAGCCAAATCAAGCCAAATGCCACTCCAGTAAACAGAGAAAAACATGCTGCAGCTTTGGAGACAGGAAGATCACAGTTTGCAGAGATATAAAATGAAGAAGACAAGCTGGATGAACAGAGTTCATTTCATTTACAGCTCTGGTGCTGCCAAATCCTGCTGCCCAGTGTGCGGTCCAGTGCCCTTTTGAGTGCTCATTAGCAGCAGCTGTAGAAAATGTTTTGTGGCGACTGGCCTAAATACACAGACTTAAAGAGAAACTGGAGGTATGTGCCTCTTCTGTGTGCACCCCTGATACTATCATCATTTTCTTAGCTCGACATTCCTGATTTTGGAGCTTAGGTCAGCCTGATAGAAAGAAGCTGCCATTTTCTGGCCAATGGGAACACCCGAGAGACCAGCAAATGTTTTGGCCAAAGCGGGGTTGTAGGTTAAAATATCCTTGATGATGTTTTTCCTTACAGGCTGCTATTGTGATGAATAGAGGGAAGTTCATCCTGAGACCATTTCTCGCAGCTCAGAAAGTCAGCTGACCCTACTTAGGCAGCCACACTTATTAGGGAACAACTTTGCTTTAAAACAAACTATCATTTTACTAATAGCCAGATCCCATTAACTTTTCCTTTACAGCGACTCTGTTACAACTCAAAATGCTCTAAGGCTAGCGAAGGCATACTACAAAAGCACAGTGTGCATACACATCTTTCCCACTGCCCACCCTGTTAGCACTGTTCCAGTCCTGAGAATACACACCCAAATTTCACATGAAAGCTGACATTTCTGGGAGTGTCAATCTCCTGTTTTCCACTCAGCTCTCACTGGTTCCTACTGCTGCCTTTCAAGTAATTACAAGAGACAGCAGTGATGTGGAGGTAAGTTGGAGGAACCAGTAAAAGCTGTAGGGAACCCAGGTGAATGACATTCCCAGAAGTGTCAGTTCCCTTGCACATTTCATTGGACCATTTCTTAAAATTGCTGTGGCGTTCAGCAATGCGGGCAGTGGGGAAAAGTGAGTACAATATTTTTTTACAAAAAAGTCTTCAATGAGAACATTTTATATAGTAACATATACCACTGTACATTTACCAAACCTTAGTTTCTGAAATATATTCAGGGAAATTAAGCAGGTTTGCCAATATCACTTTTTTCCTTGTCTCATGGGAGCTCTACTGCATTTTTCCTGGCTGAGGGCTTCTGCCTGTGGAATAGACTACCACAAGTACTAGTTGTGGCCAGCTCAGTAGATTGCTTTAACAAGAGCTGGATGCATTCCTAAACACACAACATATAGCTGGGTGCTAACATATATAGGTAATAACACCGGGAGTAGTTGATCCAGGGACTATCTGATTGCCTTCTGGGGGTCAGGGAAGACTTTTTTTCCCCTCCCTGGAGCAAATTGGATCATGCTTCATTTGGGTTTTTTTTTCTTATTGATCAACTGTGGGGTCAGGATAGTATATATCGTTTTTTGTTTTTTTTTCTGTGTTTTTCTCTTTTGGTTGAACTAGATGGACTTGAAATATTTTTTCCAATCTGACTAACTATGTAACCAGGGGTGGACTGACTGTTTGGAAACTCAGGCACTGCCCGAGGGCCTGGGGTCAGTAGGGGGCCCCATAAGATGCCCCTAGTACCTTTTTCATAGGCTTTTTTGAGTTTGGGCAAGGACACAGGGACCCCATGATCCCCTATTGCCCGCGGGCCCCATGAGTTGTCAGTCCGCCTCTGTATGTAATTATGCTCAGACAGAAATCTATTTTTGGAGGTATGTCAGAGGAGGAACTCCCAGCAATTGTAAAAGTAAGTTGGCTTCTAATATCCAATATCGTTAGTTTTGTCATTAAGGGCTGCAATGTCTTTTTAGGGATGTTTTTTTATTGTCATATCCCCTACATGCCTGACACTTTAAGTGCCTTCCAGAAAATTCAGTCTGGAAACTTAAGCTTTTTTTATTCATTTAACTTGCAGGTTATATATGATGGATGGACAAATCTCCCACTACTGCTATTGTATTCAGACGGCCAGCACCAGCGGCTGTCAGAATACCCAGTCACTGTATCTCATTGCACTGGCTAACAGTTTTCTGTTCTGCTCCTGCAATTTTTTAATCAAAGAATGGGAAGGTGGTGACAGAGCCACCCACGGAGCGAATTTTGCCCGGTTCATCATGAGCTGGACAAACTTTCCACAGTGTATGGCTAGCTTTCACAATTCCAAAGATGAGAACGTAGGATTTACCAACATAACTAGATGCAGAGAGAAATGGAACTGCAATTTTTACAAGATTAAGTAACAAATTGCCTTTGCAGGTAGATGTTATAAATTTTCTTTTAATAATTCTTTTTTATGATAATTGTAGTTTGGATTTACTAGCCACTTGGTGCGGAACAAATAATTCATCCTTATTTCCCCTTTGAACTATGCTTTTTGTCTAAATTTAACACAGATAAAAAATGCATGATACATATCCTGACCTAGAAAAGTCTACAACTCCCCGAGATGGAAATTTTTCCTGTATAAGTGTTTTTCTTCCTATTTAAACAGCCCATTCAGCATTTCATTCCCGAGCAGTGCATAGAGACACCTGTAAGTGCCCCTTGTCATAAGCTGGTCGGACAGTTAATGATCCATCGTGTTTCGGTCAGCCGCCAGTAATGAAGAACAACTGATAGGCAGCACATTAGAAGGTCTTCACAAGCACAGCAATCAGAGTATCTGAGCTCTGTGATCAGTTATGTCTTTGATAATGTGAATTATGCAGAGAGACGAGAGGAGGGGGACAGAGCGTGCCACATTAACCGCTTTCTCATGCATGCTACGAGATCCCCGAAGAATGCTAGAATACATTTGCCAGTACAATGAATAATTGTACTGAATGAAGAAACAGTTTTTTCCATTACTTATGTATCCAGGGAGGCCAGAATGTTCGTCTTGTACAGGAGTGTGCAATCAGCCTGGCCTTGTTATCTATTAAATCATAAAGGGACTGCAGAGAATGTGCACATCTAGGCAATGCAACTCTACCTGACTCTTTTCTAGTTACTTTTTAATCCACACAACAAAGGATTCTGGGAACCAAAAAGCCAGTGCTCAAAGGCTATCAGTTTGGCTGCTGTAGGTCGTAGGCTGCACATGTAGTCCAATAAAAAGTCCCAGAATTTAAGGGGCAGAGTGAAACGTGTTGGAGTGGATTGGCTGGAGCCTGGGCTTAGGCTACCATTCATCTCACTTCATGCACATGGGTCTGCCTTCAATGGGCGGCTTATGGATCTTTCCTTCTGACATAGCCAAAGTAACATGAAAGTGGCTGTCCCCAGATCTGCAGATCACATGACAGGGTCTCTTTCCACTGCAAGAATGTCCTTGTTATAACAAAAGACACTTTCATTTTTTACTATTATATCATCCTTGCAGAAAAATAAAGTAACTGTGTGTTTTCTTTTCACTCATGGTCCGTTCTAAGGACTACGGCAAAGCACTGGGTTAGGCGGGGCTGTTCCTGCCTCAAGAAGTGATAATACTGATGCTGGTGTCAGTAGGAGGAATAGAGCCCCATCATTGGTGTCAGTGGGAGGAATAGTGCCCCACCATTGGTGTTAATGTGGTAGGAAAAGTGCCCCATCATTGGTGTCAGTGAGAGCAATAGTTCTACTTCATTGGTGTCAGTGGGAGGAATAGTGCCCCATCATTGGTGTCAGTTGGGGGAATAGTGACACCAATGATAGGGCACTATTCCTCTTACACTTACTTTACCGGGCCCAGCACAGACACTTACCTTATCGATCAGCTGTTTTCCTTCTCCGGCCGCTCTACTCCTCTTCACCGGCTCCAGCTGGTCCCTGAGCTTCTTCAGTCTTCACGCTGCCACTCAGCTCCTCCTCTCTGCCTGTGTGTTTTCCCTGAGCTACAGATCCAGCAGCCAATCACCGGCAAGGAGGTGGAGCTTGCAGAGGGAGGGACAGGCTGCCATAGGTTGCCCAGTGATCCTGAGGGTGTGGTCAGATGAGAGGGGCGGCATGTAATCCCGCCCACATCGCATTTCTCTCTACCCCTCCTCCTGCAGCTCCTTGTGGACCGGATCAAAGGGGGGCACGGAGTTGCGGACACAGGTAAGACACAGTAGCCCCTGTCCTAAGTGTCCCATCCATGGGAAAGGGGGGGCAGCTGCGCCACTCCGGCCCCCTGAAAAGTGCTGCCCTAGGCAAATGCCTTGTTTGCATCACGGCAAATATGCCCCTGAATGTACACATGACAAAGTGAACCTTTTCTTTGCAAACTGTAAATTCACAATATACAGGTATTTATCATACTACTCTCCCTTACAATGCCTTTACCTGTTTTCAGAAAAACATGTTGTTCAGGCATCATACAAGCTCAACCACTACGTGGACTGAGGTACTGGTTTAGAGATGACACAGCCATACACTGTAAATCCTGCTGCATGAGGAATTTCTGGCTGTGTTCACAAATGTGTGATATAGATCAGCCCTCTGTGATCTCTCAACTTATGACTGGCTACAAAATGGGGAAGAGGAGACTGATGACATGATATCAGCCTAGGTAAAGTCACAGACTGTAAACTAATAAATCATCTGTAGTCTACTAATCTCCCACCCATCATGTAATGGGAATGAAGAGAGGAAGAGAGAGTGAAAAAGGACAGCTGGGGTGACAACCATATCTCCATCTACAGATACACGGGAAGATCAAGTGTAGCCACCCAGGGAACGCAATTGTGTTATTCACTGGATTACCAGGGGAAAAGGGTATGGAAAACAAATTCAAAAAGTACATCTTAGAACTGAAAGACATCAATATATATCATTTTTGTTTTTGTGTTTAGGGACGCAAGTCTTTAAAGCAGTATTAAACCCAAAGCATTTATTGTATTGCAGTTACCAATACTTAGAAGAAAGAAACCCTAAGAAGAAAGGAACATAGCCATCACTTCTATTTTCATCTGGTGATCCAGTCAGTCTGTTGTTTTTGAAAAGAACAAGCTCTCCTCATTCACACCATACGTGAAGAAAAATTGATGGAAACTGACACGCAGATCCCACTTGCAGAGACAGCAGTTTTCATGTGCGCTTCAATGAGTTTTATACATGTTTCAGATTCCTGCGCAGAAAAAATCTTCACGTGATACTAGTGTTGTAGTGTGAACAGGGCACATAGAGAACAATAGATTTTGTTGTGCCCTTGCTGAAAAACTGATGTTTCTGCACCATGATGTAAACGAGCCCTTACAGGGATGAGAGAAACCATTTAACACTGGCAGGGTTCTTACAATGATCAGCTTTTATTCATTTGTCTAAAACCTTTATCCCAAAAGGAAAAGAAACTATTGATACAACACTTACAAAGTGTTAGCTGGAGTTTGGCTTCAATTTGTTAGTGTATTTAAATTTGCTAGTGCCATTAACTACTTAAAATCTAACACTCCTCTGCCTCTCAGACTGACAATGCTGCCCCCTGTGCTCATTCATCCAGAGTGGAGGAACTCTAATATAGGTGTGTTACTGGCCATATTACCAGGAGAACAGGGGGGGAAAAAAAACTAAAAAAAAAGAACTAATGCAGTCACCACATTTAATGATTGATAAGCTGCAAAATATTAAAGATTTCATTTTGGGCTTATTGCCACTTTAAATCCTCTTCATATATACCCTGGAACCCTCTGTGAAACAGGAAGAGATGGAAAAGTGACTATATTAAATTGCAACTACTTGTAAATACCCACAAGATGAAAAAAAAATCTATATTTTTGCTCCACATAGGGGGAGTGACCTTGAAGGTCACATAACAATACAAATGCGGCCTATGGAGTAAAAGAAAGGCCACATTTCACGTTAACACTAGGGTACTTCCTAGCAGCATGGCATTAACCCTACAGACATATATATAGATGATATTCAGTAAATCACAAAGCTTTTACTAGCAGAAAATATTCTGAGCAGCACGTCATGTGATTCCCCCAGTGGACGCATTTTCTCCATTTTAGCT